>NC_052338.1:32647031-32773596 GCF_016432855.1 Salvelinus namaycush
TTGTCTCACCAGGGGTGATGGTCGGATTCGCGTTTATCGTCGAAGGAATGAGCGTTACACCGAGGCCTGTACTCTGGAGCGGGATCGATTTGGAGGTGGAGGGTCCATCATGGTCTGGGGCGGTGTGTCACAGCATCATTGTAGGAAATCTCAACGCTTGCATTACAGGGAAGACATCCTCCTCCCTCATATGGTACCCTTCCTGCAGGCTCATCCTGACATGACCCTCCAGCATGACAATGCCACCAGCCATACTGCTCGTTCTGTGCGTGATTTCCTGCAAGACAGGAATGTCAGTGTTCTGCCATGGCCAGCGAAGATCCCGGATCTCAATCCTATTGAGCACGTCTGGGACCTGTTGGATCGGAAGGTGAGGGCTGGGGCCATTCCTCCCAGAAATGTAGAGTGGGGTAACATCTCACAGCAAGAACGGGCAAATCTGGTGCAGTCCACGAGGAGGAGATGCACTGCACTACTTAATGCAGCTGGTGGCCACACCAGATACTGACTGTTACTTTTGATTTTGACCCCCTCTTTGTTCAGGGACACATCATGACATTTCTGTTAGTCACATGTCTGTGGAACTTGTTCAGTTTATGTTGAATCTTGTTATGTTCATACAAATATTTCCACATGTTAAGTTTGCTGAAAATAATCGCAGTTGACAGTGCAAGGACGTTTCTTCTTTGCTGAGTTTACATACACGACGATAGGTATTTTGGGTTGTACCGGACTCAAATGCAAATTAAGGAGTCAGATTATCTGCTTGTTTCATTGCTTGACAGGGAGCTCCCCCCATTGGCCAAGAATTATGTAATGCGAATGCTGTTTCTAGACCAACCCCTTCCTCAGGCTGCGGTGGCTCTTTGGGTGAAAAAAGACAGTGAAAAGTAAGTCTATGAGTCTGAATCATACATAGTACAAATCCAATGCACTATTGTAAATTCAATCAACTGTCCGGTTGTTAAATGACTGTCAGTTAACCTTCAGTTGCTGTAGTTTGTGTTCTAAAATTGCCTGATTTTCTTCTCTTCCTTCAGGGATCATGATCAGTGTGTCTCTGTGCTGTCTGGTCTCAGACTATGGCACAGCCAGCAGCTACAGGGAGGCCTGCAGGGAAACATTCTGAACCCCGTATTCAAAGACAACCTGAGAATAGCATTATTAGGAGGGTAAGTCAACCCTTTCATTTGTAAGGTACTTAGTATCTATAGTACATATTGGGGTTTAATATGCTAGCAGTAGAACTACCGAAGTTAAAACTTTACTTAGTGAACATGTCTTTCATAAGGCTCCTCCCCTTCCTCTTCCTCCACTACCTACTCTTCCACTACCGCGTCCTCATCTTCCACCACCTCCTCCTCTATGTCCTCTTCCTCTCTCCTCCTCTTCCTCCTCCTCCTCCACTACGTCCTCTACCTCCTCTCAGGGGTAAGTCGTGGGCAGACCAGGGTGACAGTCTTGGTCCTGACAGACATGCCCGTGACGTGGAGAGTCTGGATAAGTATGCCTTGGAGCGCTGGGAGGTGGTTCTCCACTTCATGGTGGGCTGTCCCAGTGCTGCAGTCAGCCAGGACCTGTCCCAGCTCCTCATTCAGGCTGGCCTCATGAGAACGTAGGTACCACCCCACTGAGGGACCACTAGGAACTCAATGTTAAACACATACACTCTTTATTTCTTGTCATTTTGTATTTTTTTATTGCTATTTTACCTGCATTTTTTCTGTTAATGTGTTTGGGATTTTCACTTTCAACTGTTCTGTTTTCCATGTATTTGTATTTTTTCCCCCCACCACAATATTATTTCTAATTTCTATGTTCCTCTCTGAATCCCTCTGTTCCTCTCTAAATCCCTCTGTTCCTTTCTAAATCCCTCTGTTCCTCTCTAAATCTGTTCCTCTCTTTTCTGTCCTCTTTCTCTCATGTATCCTACACCTCTTCCCATCCTCCAGTGAGGCTGGAGATGCTCCCTGTATCACCTCAGCTGGTTTCCAGTTCCTTCTCCTGGACACAGCCTCTCAGCTCTGGTACTTCACCCTACAGTACCTCAACACGGCACAGGTAGGTCGTCAGGCACACAGAGGCACACAGAGGCACACAGAGGCACACAGAGGCACACAGAGGCACACAGAGGCACACAGAGGCACACAGAGGCACACAGAGGCACACAGAGGCACACAGAGAGACCTCTCTCCCAGTATTATGTGCTCTTGTCCTTCTCATCTTTCAGACTCGTGGAATGGACCTGGTGGAGATTCTGTCCTTCTTGTTCCAGCTCAGTTTCTCAACACTAGGCAGGGTGAGTCTTGTAGTACTGATATTTCAGCTGCCTGGCTGCTTACCTGCATTCCATGCAGAACACCCAACTTTAACCACTGATTGATTTCTAGACAGTGACGTGATGTCGTGTCGGTCATGTCAAAATATTTCATAGTCATTTTGGATTATTAGATCGTGGAATATTCTGTTTATAGTCTCTTATCGACTGATGTTGTCACCCCTGTCCTGTGCCCCAGGACTACTCAGTGGAGGGGATGAGTGAATCTCTGCTCACCTTTCTACAGCACCTGAGAGAATTTGGCCTCGTCTTCCAGAGAAAGGTGAGATATGGTGGAGGAGAATTAGCAAAGTAGCTACAATTGTAGTTCACAGTAATATTTGGCGTGTGTGTATATATAATATAAATAAATACCTCACATGTGATTTGTAATAAGACTAAGCAATTAGCCTATTAAAATGTTTATCTGATTCCATAAACATAATTTAAATATACAAGCAAGCATTTGGCAATGAGTTGACGTTGACTAGCAAGAATTGGTCTGAGAATTGTCTATATCAAAGACGGATATTTAATTACTTTGTAAAAGGAATGGATTCACATACCAAGGCATAAAGCTGAAGTTATACAAAGCATTAACAATCATTACAAGACATTATTCCAACCATGTAGATCCTAAAGTTAACTTACAGGACAAAGCAGGAACGAAGAGAGGCTTACTGGGCCTAGAAGCCTAGGAAATGAGAATGGATCATACAACCTTCCTCCATGGACTGGAACCAGGATAAGAGAGAGAGAACAAAGGGATTTAATTCCATTTCATAACATCTAAAGGAGTAACCTTTTAACCCAAAACCAACCACCATTTACCAATCAAACGATACCAAGTTTACAGTAACCTAAACACTCCCAGGACCAATCTCCACAGAGTGTCACAGCATTTAAAGGCTTGTGTGGGGGACCGATATAAATAAGACAGAATTCCTGAGAGGACAATAAAACCTCTGCATATTTTATTTGTATTAATATAACCTTTATTTAACTAGGTAAGTCAGTTAACAACAAATTCTTATTTTACAATGACGGCCTACACCAGCCAAACCCGGACGATGCTGGGCCAATTGTGCGCCGCCCTATGGGACTCCCAATCACGGCCGGTTGTGATACAGCCTGGAATCGAACCAGGGTGTCTGTAGTGACGCCTCGAGCACTGAGATGCAGTGCCTTAGACCGCTGCGCCACTCGTGAGCGCTGTAATGCTGTTTTCAAATGAATCACAATACCTTGCCCTTGTTAAAGCTTGTAGAATTTATTTATTTTAGTTTTTTTGTACGTGCTGTCAAATAAACAAACAAAGAATATGGTGGAAGAGCAAGATCAGGACAGCACAGAATTGACAGCACAGAATGGACAGACACTAATAACATTTTCTTATCTCCTCTCACTGTCCTTATCACCCCTGGTCTTGTACCCCTACCCTCTCTCTCTCTCTCTGGTCTCATCAGAGGAAGTCTAGAAGGTACTACCCCACCAGGCTGGCCATCACCCTGTCTGCTGGCGTCTCCGCCAACTCTTCCTCCACCGCTATGGGCGCTGCCCCAGGGACTGGGGATTCAGGTTTCATCGTAGTGGAAACCAACTATCGTCTCTATGCTTATACTAGTATGTACCGCTGGAAGGTCTAACTCTGCAGTGTATTGTCTGACAGCGTGGACCACCGAAACCAGAGGAACTCAAGTTTTCATTCAAATCTCCCATTGAACAATTCAAGATTTACACCTCAACTCTGAGTTGTCTGTGTTGATCTCCATTTAGGATTCATTCCTGTGTGTAAATCCCTCTCATTGTTTGAGATTGTAGTATTTCATTTATTACTCATTTCCAGGTGATATTGAATAGTCTGTTAACTTATTTATTTTCTGTCATTTAAAAAAAATTGTTGACACTTGTTTGAAACGGGTATTTATACATAGATACAGTAATTCATGTTATTAATATATTCATAACGGAAGCATAATGTTGACTAATTAATGAAATGATTTATCTCCTATCTGTTAGATAACTGCTACGTACTGTTCGTTTAGTTGAAGTGTTTTCTGATTGGGCTCATTCTCATATCCAGGCGGTAGTGAATTAGTGTTATTCATCTGTCTTCTCCTGTCTTCTCCTCCTCAGACTCTGAGCTGCAGATCGCTTTGGTGGCTCTGTTTAGTGAGTGTCTCTATCGCTTCCCTAACGTGGTGGTAGCCCATGTTACCAGGGAGTCAGTACAGCAAGCCATCGCTAACGGCATCACCGCACAACAGGTAAACACACACACACACTCCTCACAGCAGATAGACACTCCTCACAGCAGACAGACACTCCTCACAGCAGACAGACACTCCTCACAGCAGACAGACACTCCTCACAGCAGACAGACACTCCTCACAGCAGACAGACACTCCTCACAGCAGACAGACACTCCTCACAGCAGACAGACACTCCTCACAGCAGACAGACACTCCTCACAGCAGATAGCAGGTTACTTTACACTACTGAACAACATAATGGCAGCTTGGAGTTCGTCAGGTTTTGTGTTAATGGATTTCTCTGTTCAGTGTATTGGAGTTCTGGTATTCACTGTTATATATGGTTGAGCTGTTTGGGAAAGTATGTATGTTTTTGTCTCTTTCATTCTGTGTGTCTTTTAGTTAATTGTTATACTGCACATGACATGGTGGAATGGTGCTTCTGATGTTGTGTGGGGAAGTGTTTACGGTCAAGCTTTTGTGCTTTTCAGATTCTCCACTTTCTAAGGACCAGAGCACATCCTGTCATGCTCAAACAGGTATCTCCAAATATCAATCTGCTCCCTCATCTGTCTGTCTCTCGCTCGCTCTCTGTCTGTCCGTCTCTCGCTCGCTCTCTGTCTGTCCGTCTCTCGCTCTCTGTCCGTCGCTCGCTCGCTCTCTGTCTGTCCCTCGCTCTCTGTCCCTCTGGGTCTCATGCTGTCTTTCTCTCGCCCCCTCGTTCTCTTGTCTCTTCCTCCTCTCTGTGTTCTGTTGATCACAGTAATATCTGACTGACCTGTTTGACCCTACTCCCATGCTGGAGGTTCATTACTCGTATGTCATCCTGACATTACCATGCTAGACTAAGGTTTTGGTCCAAATAGAACGCTATTTCCTATATAGTGCACTACTTTCCTATAGTGCACGACCAGAGCCCTATCCCCAATGGGCCCTATCCCCCCTATTCCCTATGGGCCCTGGTCTAAAGTAGTACACTACATAGTGAATAGCCATTTGGGACAAAGCCTACTCCTACCAACTCTGTCTGTGTCTCTCAGAACCCAGTGCTGCCCCCCACCATCACAGACCAGATCAGACTATGGGAGCTGGAGAGAGATCGACTACAGTTCTCTGAGGGTGAGGCCGTGTGTGTGTGTGTGTGTGTGTGTGTGTGTGTGTGTGTGTTTAATACAAGTTTTCATGAGCAGGTTTCTCTTTTGTCATTGTGATGAATGATGTCCGTCCCACCTAATGGTTGGTGAGATCACGCTCTCTCACCCAGTGTCTCTGATCTCTGGTAAGACCCGTGTGAGACGTGCCGTTGATAGGAATTCAGTTGCCGGGGGAAAAACAGGCCGTACCACTTCAGTGCTTTGAAATGAAACCAGTATGTATCAAGTGGTTCAGAGTAGGAGTGCTGATCTATGATCAGGTCCCCTCTATCCATGTCAATACTATTCATTGTGATCTGAAAGGCTAAACTGATCCCAGCACTCCCAGGGTTTTTTCTGCATAGAAACATTAGTTTTTTCAGGCCGGGTAAGTCAAAACAGTAAATATATATATATATTAATAATAATAACAACAACAATAGTATTTTATTTTTTCTTCAGAAAATCATTTTTGGGATGGTAAAACGTCTTCAGTGTAAACTTCATGACTAAAATCAGATATAGTATGTAGAAAAGATAATTAACCTACAGAGCCTTCAGAAAGTATTCATACCCCTTGACTTATTCCACATTTTGTTGTGTTACAGCCTGAATTCAAAATGGATTCCATTGATATTTTTCTTCTCACCCATCTACACACAATACCCCAGAATGACAAAGTTAAAACATTATTATTATTATTTTTTGCAAATGTATTTTTGAAGGCACTGTATATATTTTAAAATAAGATCATCTTTGAGAACTATCAATCATGAAAAAGAAAAAGGAAAAAGCCTCACATTGCTCTTGTCAAAGATGCCAGAAGGACGGCCTCTAAAAGGTTGTCTGCGACCGTGCTATTGGCCACGGCCACCATTTAAACCCCGTTTTGATCCAGAAACATCCTGACCTACTCTGAGGTACTTTCTACTAGAGGCTGATTTAATTAGGGACGTTTTCATAACAATCGGTAATCGGCATTTTTGGACGCCGATTTACATTGCACTCCACGAGGAGACTGCGTGGCAGGCTGACTACCTGTTATGCGAGTGCAGCAAGGAGCCAAGGTAAGTTGCTAGCTAGCATTAAACTTATCTTATAAAAAACAATCAATCTTAACATAATCACTAGTTAACTACACATGGTTGATGATATTACTAGTTTATCTAGCTTGTCCTGCGTTGCATATAATCAATGTGGTGTATGTTAATTTATCATCGAATCACAGCCTACTTTGCCAAACGGGTGATGATTTAAAAAGCACATTCGTGAAAAAAATCACTGTCGTTCCACCAACCTGCATATTTAGTTAATATTGCCTGCTAACATGAATTTCTTTTAACTACGGAAATTGAGTTAGTTCTCTTGCGTTCTGTGCAAGCAGAGTCAGGGTATATGCAGCAGTTTGGGCCGCCTGGCTCGTAGCGAACTGTGTGAAGACCATTTCTTCCTAACAAAGACTAATTCATTTGCCAGAATTTTACATAATTATGACATTGAAGGTTGTGCAATGTAACAGCAATATTTAGACTTAGGGATGCCATCCGTTAGATAAAACACGGAACGGTTCTGTATATCACTGAAAGAATAAATGTTTTGTTTTCGAAATGATAGTTTCCAGATTTGACCATATTAATGACCTAAGGCTCGTATTTCTGTGTGTTTATTATAATTAAGTCTATGATTTGATATTTGATAGAGCTGTCTGACTGAGCGGTGGTAGGCAGCAGCAGGGTCGTAAGCATTCATTCAAACAGCACTTTCCTGCGTTTGTGCTTCAAGCATTGCGCTGTTTATGACTTCAAGCCTATTAACTCCTGAGATTAGGCTGGCAATACTATAGTGCCTATAAGAACAGCCAATAGTCAAAGGTTAATGAAATACAAATGGTAGAGAGAGAAATAGTCCTATAATTCCTATAATAACAACAACCTAAAACTTCTTACCTGGGAATATTGAAGACTCATGTTAAAAGGAACCACCAGCTTTCATATGTTCTCATGTTCTGAGCAAGGAACTTAAACGTTAGCTTTTTTACATGGCACATATTGCACTTTTACTTTCTTTTCCAACACTGTGTTTTTGCATTATTTAAACCAAATTGAACATGTTTCATTATTTGAGACTAAATTGTTTTTATTTATGTATTATATTAAGTTAAAATAAGGGTTAATTCAGTATTGTTGTAATCGTCATAATTACAAATATATATATATAAATCGGCCGATTTAATCTTTAATAATGTCTGCTTTTTTTGGTCCTCCAATAATCGGTATCGGCGTTGAAAAATCCAAATCAGTCGACCTCTACATACCGCCCAAGTCCTGTATGTTCTCCTGCGTTGTCCAGGGGCACCTCTAGCTACTCCGTGAGGACTTACAAAGCTGATTGATTTCTTTGGGTTTCATTTTCTTCCCACAGTAGGATGACTGACAAGGTGGCCTGCCTCTGTAGGATAGCAATCTGTCAATACAGGCTGTGTGTGTGTCTGTGTTGGAACCCCTGCTCTAAGATGTGTTGTAATCTGTGATAGAGTATTGATGTGGGCTGCACCTTTGACCTTGTCTATAAGCTATCTGTATCTTTCATTCTCTCCTGTCTACTTCCCTCCGTCTACCTCTCTATCAATCTGTCCATCTCAGGAGTGCTGTATAACCAGTTCCTCTCCCAGGCTGACTTCGAGGTGTTGCGGGACAGAGCTCAGGTCAGATATCTTTTTTTATTTTCTCTCTCTCTGTCTCTGTCTCTCTGTCGATGAACTCACCATTGAACATTATTGTCATGGGAGCAGCATGAGATCAGAGGTGTAATTACAACAACAATACCGCTGCTTTCTTGGGGGAGCAGGATTTGTGCTCATCAATGCCAGAGCAGGTAGCCTAGCGTTGGGACAGTAACTGAGCTGGTTTGAATCTCTGAGGCGACTAGGTTAAACATCTTGTCTATGTGCCCTTGAGCAAGGCACTTAACCCTAATTCCTCCTGTACGTCGCTCTGTATAAGAGCATCTGCTAAATGATTATAATGTCAAATGTGCAACTGGCTAGGTATCCTGCTTTCTCATTACATGATCTGACGTTAACTGTGCACTCTTAAATTAGCCTTGCTACAATCTTTTACACATCCTCTGAATATTTGAACTATGAAAGGGTTGTAGTTCAACAATGGTAGAACTCCATTACTATTATCAGCCTAACATCTGCAGGCTCTGTCACATTTAGCAACTGCTTGTCTGACCTTCTCTTCATGTAATCTATTCTCTCTCGGTACAATCTAGGTACTTTATATTGCCTCTGAGTGCATCCCGAATAGCACCCTATTCCCTACATAGTGAATATGGTGCTATTTGGGATACTATCTCTGTCTTATTACTTAAACCCCCTCTCTCAATTCAAGGGGCCTTATTGGCATGGGAAACATATGTTAACATTGCCAAAGCAAGTGAAGTAGATAATATACAAAAGTGAAATAAACAATAAAAATGAACAGTAAACATTACACTCACAGAAGTTCCAAAATAATAAACAAAAGAATAAAGACATTACAAATGTCATATTATGTATATATACAGTGTTGTAACGATGTACAAATGGTTAAAGTACAAAAGGGGAAAATAAATTAAGCATAAATATGGGTTGTATTTACAGTGTATTTACTCTCTCTGTCTCTGTCTGTATTCCATTCTCCAGAGCCTGGGCTGTCTGGTGTGGCAGAACGTGGCTCACAGGGTGATTGTGGTTTCACCGCAGGGACACGGCGAAGTCAAGAGGTTCTGGAAACGACAGAAGAGTCACACTTGATAACAGAGGGGGATGAAGAGAAAAATAATAATAAGGATCTTTTTTCTTTTTTTTACACAATTATTATTTTTTTCTTAGGGGTGACGGTTGAATGATCTTCTGAAGAAGGTATATGGAGAGTTCTGTATATACTGTACTGGATCTTGAATTGGACACAGCAGAGCAATGGCTGTAGCCTGGTGCCAGAACTGTTTGTGCTCTTACCTACGTTGTCATTGTCAAGACAAACATGGCAATTCCGTAAGGAGTTGGCAAGGTAAGACTGGCACCAAGGCTACCGTGACTGGTGCTGGGTAGGACAAAATGGAGGAAGCAAGTGCTTTGTCTCTGTTTTTGTTGGTGATATTGCCATTGTCTCCTTTTGGGTTGGTGGGCAAATACAATTATTTAAAGAAATGTATGACTTAGCCTGCAATACTTATGCAATACGGGGCGGAATGTAGCGGCAGGTAGCCTAGTGGTTAGAGTGTTGGGCCAGTAACCGAAAGGTGGCTAGATCGAATCCTCGAGCTGACAATGTAAAAATGTGTCTTTCTGCCCCTGAACAAGGCTGTCAACCCACTGTTCCTAGGCCGTCATTGTAGATAAGAATTTGTTCTTAACTGACTTGCCTAGTTAAATAAATGTAAGAAATAACACTTTTTTTCCTTTTTAACAAGCATTCAAACATAAGTTGGATGTATTTCATTGCAGAGGAAAGAGCCATGCATATAAATGTGGGGATTTAACATGCAGGGCTGATACTATGAAATGCATTTAATGTTCTCAATGTTTTTTTAAATACTGTGTAATTTGATTAAATCAAACATCAAATGGAACCATTTGAAAATTTGTCACGGATTATACATTTCACACCTCCAGCTAGGGCTGCCAACACAGAGCAGGGAAAAGATGGGGCGGGGAGGGGGACACCAAGCCTCAAATTGACATGTCATGACAGGGCAGAAGGACCGGTTTGTCTAAAGCAACAGTATTTGACTGGTTCACGCTGCACCACAGATAATATGATGACGTTATCCGGCGTAAATGGAGCTACAGCTTGAGCTAGCTAGCTATATGTACCTGCAAATTCAGCGAACTAGCAGCTAGCTAACCTTAGCTAATTAGCCTGCCAAGGAAAGCAATGGCTTGATTACAGCATTTAGCTAGCAAACAACAGATATCTAGCTGCTAGTTTAGATAGGAATAGGTGCTGATTGCAAACGTGGATTTCCAACATGTGGTGCACATAGCACGTATTTGAACATTTATACGACTTTTATGCATTTACATTTAATCTTTTGTCGAGCAAACCCCCAAACACAGCGGGCCACAAATGGAACCAGGGAGTTCGCGTGAAAGTCCATCCGGCTCTGGGGGTCCCGAAGTGGCGGGCCTACGTGAGGAGACCCCCGGCGAAGAGGCTGAGGATGGGGACAACTGCATCCTGAAAGGAGGAGGAGATGGAGGCAACGAAAACACTCTGGACAAGATGAAAACAGAACGTAAGGATGATGCTGTTACTGGGAAAAATATTGAGGATGCTGATGAAGGCAAATATGAAGAGGAATTGGACCCTAGAATTCAGGTACGTTTTATGTTAATTTTTTTCTTGAAAGTGTCCGTTAGACAGACAGTACAGCAGCCTGTATAGTATCTGACTTGTTTTATTGCAAATCCATGCTTCATACTGGTTACATGTACTGTAGGCTGCTTGACAAGTGCATACTCATCCCAGTCAATATAGCTAAATTAATAACCATAGGGAAACTAAATGTCAGTATGGCAGATGCTTGCATTATTTAGCCTAGTTATGCAACTTAAAGCCCACATCTGCATTGTAAATTAATTCCACAATTTCACAGGGATTCCTTTCATGCTTATTGTAATTCAATTTATTCCCAGGCTAAGCCAAATATGAAACCTTTTCCTAATCGCTTATTGTGATGAAGACCAGGGCCAATACTAAACCTCTTCCTATTCTCGCTCTCCCTCCCTCCCACTCTTTCTCACTCTCTCTCTTTACGGTTAATTCAATTTCAATTTAAGGGGCTTTATTGGCATGGGAAACATGTGTTTACATTGCCAAAGCAAATGAAATAGATAATAAACAAAAGTGAAATAAACAATACAAAATGAACAGTAAACATTACGCTCACAAAAGAATAAAGATATTTCAAATGTCATGTCTATATGCCGTGTTGTAATGATCTCTCTCTCTCGCTCTCTCTCTCTCTCAGGAGGAGCTAGAGCACCTGAATCAGGCCAGTGATGAGATCAACAAGCTGGAACTGCAACTGGATGTGAGTGAGCTCTTTGTCACCTAGCCTGGTCTCCCAGAATCAAATGTAATGTGTCCCGAGAGACTAGGCCTATTTGTCCCAGAACAGCGTTTGTACCAGCCACACTACCCAACACGGTGTCTGTTTGACTGACCGGCCTGTATGTCCCAGAACAGTGTTTGTATCAGCCTCACTACCCAACACGGTGTCTGACTGATCGGCCTGTATGTCCCAGAACAGTGTTTGTACCGGCCTGTATGTCCCAGAACAGTGTTTGTATCAGCCTCACTACCCTACACTGTGTCTGTTTGACTGAGGCCTAAATGCTAGCGCTACACTTTGTTTTCTTTTGGTGCGTAGCCTACCCGCTCTTTGTTGGTGTTGACATAGAGAATGTTGTGTGCATATGGGCTACTGAGTCAGGCCTCATTTAGCCACAAGGTCCTCCTCAACATACTGTTAATTCACTGTTATTGAGTAGAGGTCAGAGAGGCGGTGTGGAGGAGATTACTTTCTTCCCTTGTGTTAAAGTCTATCGCAAAGAGTTCTATTGAGGATGTTATTAGTGTGATATAATTTAATGGTAGCATATCATTTACAGTACTGAGCGATGAGGTTAACTGTTGAATGTCTCTCTCTCCTTCAGGATGCTAGGTCCAGCTACAGGAGGATCCTCACTGACTCAGCCAGGAAGCTCAATGCTCAGGGCTCCCAGCTAGGCACCTGCATCGAGAAGGCCAGGCCCTACTACGAAGCCCGCAGACTAACCAAAGAGGTTGGTGTGTTTCTGGGGGGGGTTGTGTGTCGGGCTGAATTTTAATATTATCTTTGGTATGACAAAATATCCATTTAGTCAGCCAGCTTCTGTCAACCTACATTTACAAATCTTTTTCCACACATTCATAAATGTGTAAAAAACATTTTCCTTAAGATGCTAATATGAATTTAACCTCCTAAATTGTTATTTTGGGCGTAATACAAGGGAGCCGCCTAATAAATCATCATTATTGATTACATAAAACATTTAACCCTTGGTGAAACCTGGCATGCGTGACAGTCATGTTTAATCAGAGTTGTGAAGGGTAATTCCAAACTGTAATAGAACTAATGGAAATTGTTATGATAACCGTCAGGGATCTAATTTGAAAACCAATTAAGCAAATAATGGATTGGAAATTTGACCTGGTTAGCCACAACCAACCTCACGGCCAATGCTATGAAAATGTAGATGAGAAAAGTAGAAAGAAGCTGGGCGGTCTAATTTCCTAGAGTTATACAGTACCAGTCAAAAGTTTGGACACACCTACTCATTCAAGGGTTTTTCTTTATTTTTACTATTTTCTACATTGTAGAATAATAGTGAAGACATCAAAACGATGAAATAACACATATGGAATCATGTAGTAACCAAAAATGTGTTAAACAAATAACAAAAATATTTTAATATTTGTAGGCACCCTTGGCCTTGATGACAGCTTTGCACACTCTTGGGATTCTCTCAACCAGCTTCAATTAACAGGTGTGCCTTGTAAAAAAAAAAAATAAAAAAAAAAGTTGCTTTTTTTCCCTTAATTCCTTTGAGCCAATCAGTTCTGTTGTGACAAGGTAGATAGTATGCAGAAGATAGCCCTATTTGGTAAAAGACCAAGTCCATATTATGGCAAGAAACGACATTCCATCATGACTTTAAGACATAAAGGTCAGTCAATCCGGAAAATGTCAATAACTTTGAAAGTTTCTTCAAGTGTAGTCGCAAAAACCATCAAGTGCTGTGATGAAACTGGCTCTCATGAGGACCGCCACAGGAAAGGAAGACCCAGAGTTACCTCTGCTGCAGAGGATACGTTCATTAGAGTTACCAGCCTCAGAACTTGTAGCCCAAATAAATGCTGCAAAGAAACCACTACTAAAGGACACCAATAATAAGAAGAGACTTGCTTGGGCCAAGAAACACGAGCAATGGACATTTGACTGGTGGAAATCTGTCCTTTTGGTCTGATGAGTCAAAATGTGAGATTTTTGGTTTCATCCTCCCTGTCTTTGTGAGATGCAGAGTAGGTGAATGGATGATCTCCACATATGTGGTTCCCACCGTGAAGCATGGAGGAGGAGGTTTGATGGTGTGGGGGTGCTTTGCTGGTGACACTGTTGGTGATTTATTTAGAATTCAAGGCACACTTAACCAGCATGGCTACCACAACATTCTGCAGCGATACGCCATCTCATCATGTTTAGGCTTGGTGGGACTATCATTTGTTTTTCAACAGGACAATGGCCCAACACACCTCCAGGCTGTGTCAGGGCAATTTGACCAAGAAGGAGAGTGATGGAGTGCTGCATCAGATGACCTGGCCACCACAATCACCCGACCTCAACCCAATTGAGATGGTTTGGGATGAGTTGGACCGCAGAAGGAAGGAAAAGCAGCCAACAAGTGCTCAGCATGTGTGGGAACTCCTTCAAGACTGTTGGGAAAGCATTCCAGGTAAAGCTGGTTGAGAGAATGCCAAGAGTGTGCAAAGCTGTCATTAAAACCAAGGGTGGCTACAAATATATCAAAATATATTTTTATTTGTTTAACACTTTTTTGGTTACTACATGATTCCATATGTGTTATTTCATCGTTTTGATGTCTAAACTATTATTCTACAATGTAAAAAATAAAGAAAAACCCTTGAATGAGTAGGTATGTCCAAACTTATGACTGGTACTGTTGTCACGTTCGTTATAGCGATGAGACCGAAGCGTGATTTGAATACATTTTCTTTTAATAAAGAAAGAACACGGAATGAACTATACAAAAACAACAAATAGAACGTAAAGCTATATAATCATAGTGCTGACACAAGCAACTAAACATAGACATAGATAATCACCCACGAAATACTCAAGGAATATGGCTGCCTAAATATGGTTCCCAATCAGAGACAACGATAAACAGCTGCCTCTAATTGAGAACCAATCTAGGCAACCATAGACATACAAAACCCCTAGACTGGTAACAACCCCATAAACATACAAAAACCCTAGACAGCACAAAAACATACACTGCTCAAAAAAGTAAAGGGAACACTTAAGCAACACAATGTAACTCCAAGTCAATCACACTTCTGTGAAATCAAACTGTCCACTTAGGAAGCAACACTGATTGACAATACATTTCAGGTGGAAACAGGTGGAAATTATAGGCAATTAGCAAGACACCCCCAATAAAAGGAGTGGTTCTGCAGGTGGTGACCACAGACCACTTCTCAGTTCCTATGCTTCCTGGCTGATGTTTTGGTCACTTTTGAATGCTGGCGGTGCTCTCACTCTAGTGGTAGCATGAGACGGCGTCTACAACCCACACAAGTGGCTCAGGTAGTGCAGCTCATCCAGGATGGCACATCAATGCGAGCTGTTGCAAGAAGGTTTGCTGTGTCTGTCAGCGTAGTGTCCAGAGCATGGAGGCGCTACCAGGAGACAGGCCAGTACATCAGGAGACGTGGAGGAGGCCTTAGGAGGGCAACAACCCAGCAGCAGGACCGCTACCTCTGCCTTTGAGCAGGAGGAGCACTGCCAGAGCCCTGCAAAATGACCTCCAGCAGGCCACAAATGTGCATGTGTCTGCTCAAACGGTCAGAAACAGACTCCATGAGGGTGGTATGAGGGCCCGACGTCCACAGGTGGGGGTTGTGCTTACAGCCCATCACCGTGCAGAACGTTTGGCATTTGCCAGAGAACACCAAGATTGGCAAATTCGCCACTGGCGCCCTGTGGTCTTCACAGATGAAAGCAGGTTCACACTGAGCACATGAGCACATGTGACAGACGTGACAGAGTCTGGAGACGCCGTGGAGAACGTTCTGCTGCCTGCAACATCCTCCAGCATGACCGGTTTGGAGGTGGGTCAGTCATGGTGTGGGGTGGCATTTCTTTGTGGGGCCGCACAGCCCTCCATGTGCTCGCCAGAGGTAGCCTGACTGCCATTAGGTACCGAGATGAGATCCTCAGAGCCCTTGTGAGACCATATGCTGACACATGCACATTTGTGGCCTGCTGGAGGTCATTTTGCGGGGCTCTGGCAGTGCTCCTCCTGCTCAAAGGCGGAGGTAGCGGTCCTGCTGCTGGGTTGTTGCCCTCCTACGGCCTCCTCCACGTCTCCTGATGTACTGGCCATTGTGTTGTTTAAGTGTTCCCTTTATTTTTTTGAGCAGTGTATAATCACCCATGTCACACCCTGACCTAACCAAAATAATAAAGAAAACAAAGAATACTAAGGTCAGGGCGTGACAACTGTAGGTGTTACGTACAGTTGAAGTCGGAAGTTTACATACACCTTAGCCAAATACATTTAAACTCATTTTTTCACAGTTCCTGACGTTTTATCATAGTAGAAATTCCATGTCTTAGGTCAGTTAGGATCACCACTTCATTTTAAGAATGTGACATGTCAGAATAATAGTAGAGAGAGTGATTTATTTCAGCTTTTATTTCTTTCATCACATTCCCAGTGGGTCAGAAGTTTACATACACTCAATTAGTATTTGGTAGCATTGCCTTCAAATTGTTTAACTTGGGTCAAACGTTTCAGGTAGCCTTCCACAAGCTTCCAACAATAAGTTGGGTGAATTTTGGCCCATTCCTCCTGACAGAGCTGGTGTAACTGAGTCAGGTTTGTAGGCCTCCTTGCTCGCACACGATTTTTCAGTTCTGCCACTTATTTTCTATAGGATTGAGGTCAGGGCTTTTTAGATGGCCACTCCAAAACCTTGACTTTGTTGTCCTTAAGCCATTTTGCCACAACTTTGGAAGTATGCTTGGGGTCATTGTCCATTTTGGAAGACCCATTTGCGACCAAGCTTTAACTTCCTGACTGATGTCTTGAAATGTTGCTTCAATATGCCCACATCATTTTCCTACCTCATGATGCCATCTATTTTGTGAAGTGCACCAGTCCCTCCTGCAGCAAAGCACCCCCACAACATGATGCTGCCACCCCCCTTCTTCACGGTTGGGATGGTGTTCTTCGGCTTGCAAGCCTCCCCCTTTTTCCTCCAAACATAATGATGGTCATTATGGCCAAACAGTTCTATTTTTGTTTCATCAGACCAGAGGACATTTCTCCAAAAAGTACGATCTTTGTCCCCATGTGCAGTTGCAAACCGTAGTCTGGCTTTTTTATGGCGGTGTTGGAGCAGTGGCTTCTTCCTTGCTGAGCGGCCTTTCAGGTTATGATGATATAGGACTCGTTTTACTGTGAATATAGATACTTTTCTACCTGTTTCCTCCAGCATCTTCACAAGGTCTTTTGCTATTGTTCTGGGATTGATTTGCACTTTTCGCACCAAATTACGTCCATCTCTAGGACACAGAACGCATCTCCTTCCTGAGCAGTATGATGGCTGCATGGTTCCATGGTGTTTATACTTGCGTACTATTGTTTGTACAGATGAACGTGGTACCTTCAGGCATTTGAAGCAATTGCTTGTAGAGGTCTACAATTTTCTTTCTGAGGTCTTAGCTGATTTCTTTTGATTTTCCTATGTCAAGCAAAGAGGCACTGTGTTTGAAGGTAGGCCTTGAAATACATACACAGCTACACCTCCAATTGACTCAAATTGTGTCAATTAGCCATTCAGAAGCTTCTAAAGCCATGACATCATTTTCTGGAATTTTCCAAGCTGTTTAAAGTCACAGTCAACTTAGTGTATGTAAACCTCTGACCCACTTGAATTGTGATACAGTGAATTGTAAGTGAAATTATCTGTCTGTAAACAATTGTTGGAAAAATTACTTGTAATGCACAAAGTAGATGTCCTAACCGACTTGCCAAAACTATAGTTTGTTAACAAGTTATTTCTGTAGTGGTTGAAAAACGAATTTCAATGACTCCAACCTAAGTGTATGTAAACTTCCTACTTCAACTGTACGTGGATGTCTATTCAGGAGACAACTAAGCACCTTTTTGTGATTTTATTATTCTGTCCATAACACAGTTGCTCGGTTTGCCTGCCACACGTCTGACTGCTATTGAGCGAGACTGACCGTCAAGGGAACCGTGTCACCAAGATGATAACGGGTGCTCAGTGAAGCCTTCATCAATCTTCACCTGACAACCATAGACTTTGTTCAACCTTGTGTGTCCATCCGGGCCCCGCCCCCTCCTGCTGCTACAGCCTATCTCAGGAGACTGCTCTATCCTGCCCTGTGAATCTGAGTCACCTTGTCTGTGTCCCAAATGGTACCCTGGTTCTGGTCAAAAGTAGTGTACTATATAGGGAATAGGGTGCCATTTTGGACACATACTTTGTCTCGAAGTGCCTCTCCCCTTCTCCCTAAACCAACATGGACAATTCTTCCCCCTCTCTGGCTTTGACATAATTCACCTACTAGCATGACTAGAATACGATCAGGATCAGCTATTTTGCTTCACTTCACTATGATTTGTAGCTGTTGCTGTCGTCTTCTTGTTTTATAGCTGGTGATGGGGAGACTTCCTGTTTTCCTCAGTGTCCCCTCCACCGTCTAGCTCCTGATTTTAGAGGCTAATCCTGACTTCCATTTTAAATCAGATTTACACTTAGTCATGGATAGATGTCGATGGGAATTACATTTGAACTTTACCGTAAGTAAGAATTTGCCCCTTAGTAATTGGTTCGTCGTATGATTGGTTGTCGTGTCTCTGTTATGAAACTATTTATGGGTTGTGGTCTCTTACACTGAACTATGATTGGTTGTGTGTTGTTCTTTACTGAACTGTGATTGGTTGTTGTTTTCATAGGCCCAGCAGGAGACGCAGAAGGCAGCGTTGCGGTACGAGAGAGCCGTCTCCATGCATACGGCTGCCAGAGAGATGGTGTACGTGGCAGAGCAGGGGCTCCTGGCAGACAGGAACACTCTGGACCCCACCTGGCAGGAGATGCTCAACCACGCCACCTCCAAGGTACAGACAGAGGGAGGGAGAGATGAGGGAGAGGAGGGGGTTCTCCAAGGCACAGGGAGAGGACAGGTCGTAGCTATGGTAGACCAGGACCAGACCAGGTGTCAGAGTAGGAGTGCTGATCTCTGAGACACTTTATGAATAGAGGCCCAGGGATATTCAACTCTGGTTCTGGAGGGCCAAAACACTTCTGGTTTGAATTTTCTCCTTCTAATCAGGGACTCATTCAGACGTGGTACAGCAAGTGAGTGGTTAACTACCAGGTAGAAAATAAAACCAGTAGTAGCTTAACCCACCAGTCCTGGAGTTGATTATCTCTGCACTAGACAATGACCCAGTCCTGGAGTTGATTATCTCTGCACTAGACAATGACCCAGTCCTGGAGTTGATTATCTCTGCACTAGACAATCACTAGCCTGCTAGTGGCTTAATCTATATCTGTAGTAGACAGTGAATCATGGTGGAGTGGTCCTGTGAGAAGTATCAATCTCTTCACCCACAAGATTGTACTTGAATAAGGTCCAATGGAAATGTGAAAGCATTAAGCCTCATCAGTCTGGAGTGGAGGTTTAAGGCTGCATCCCAAATTGCTCCCTATTCCCTACACAGTACACTACTTTTGACCAGGGCCCATTGGGTAGTAGTGCACTATATAGGGAATAGAGCACCATTTGGGTCCGTGTCAGATGGCCACATCAGCTATTTATTATGTAGCCTGAGACGGCCAAGCGTGCCGCAGGGAAACGGGCACTCTCTGTGCTTAATCAATGATAATTAATTGGAGGTTGGACGTCCTCATTCTCATTGCAATGGAGCTTCGCTGTTCTATTCTGCTATGGACTCAAGTGAGCCACAGTGCACTTAACATGTATATGTGAGATTGAAGAGAGGGACCCAGGTATTATCATCACCAAGCGTCTTGCTAACAGTTGGTCGTGATGTTGATAGCTTAATGCTGGTCTGTTCAGAGTGATACAGGGCCTTCAGAAAGTATTCACACGCCTTGCCTTTTAACACATTACAGCCTTATTCTAAAATTTGAGAAAATGTACAATTTTCTTCATCAATCTAAACACAATACCCCATAATGACAAAGCAAAAAACAGGTTTTTAGAATGTTTGCAAATAAAATAAACAGAAATAGCTTATTGACATAAGTATTCAGACCCTTTGCTATGAGACTCGAAATTGAGCTCAGGTGCATCCTGTTTCCATTGATCATCCTTGAGATGTTTCTACAACTTGATTGGAGTCCACCTGTGGTAAATTCAATTGATTGGACATGATTTGGAAAGGCACACACCTGTCTATATAAGGTCCCACAGTTAACCGTGCATGTCAGAGCAAAAACCAAGCCATGAGGTCGAAGGAATTGTCCGTAGAGCTCCGAGACAGGATTGTGTCAAGGCACAGATCTGGGGAAGGGTGCCAAAACATTTCTGCATCATTGAAGGTCCACAAGAGCACAGTGGCCTCCATCATACTTAAATGGAAGAAGTTTGGAACCACCAAGACTCTTCCTAGAGCTGGCTGCCTGGCCAAACTGAGCAATCGGGGGAGAAGGCCCTTGGTCAGGGAGTTGACCAAGAACCCGATGGTCACTCTGACAGGGCTCCAGAGTTCCTCTGTGGAGATGGGAGAACCTTCCAGAAGGACAACCATCTCTGCAGCACTCCACCAATCAGGCCTTTATGGTAGAGTGGTCAGATGGAAGCCACTCCTCAGTAAAAGGCACATGACAGTCCACTTGGAATTTGCCAAAAGGCACCAAAGGACTCTCAGACAATGAGAAACAAGATTCTCAGGTCTGATGAAACCAAGATTGAACTCTTTGGCCTGAATGCCAAGCGTCACATCTGGAGGAAACCTGGCACCATCCCTACAGTGAAGCATGGTGGTGGCAGCATCATGCTGTGGGGATATTTTTCAGCGGCAGGGACTGGGAGACTAGTCAGGATCGAGGGAAAGATGAACGGAGCAAAGTACAGAGAGATCCTTGATGAAACCTTCACCTTCCAACAGGATAACGACCCTAAGCACACAGCCAAGACAACACAGGAGTGGCTTTGGGACAAGTCTCTGAATGTCCTTGAGTGGCCTAGCCAGAGGCCGGACTTGAACCCGCTGTGCAGCGACACTCCCCATCCAACCTGACAGAGCTTGAGAGAATCTGCAGAGAAGAATGGGAGAAACTCCCCAAATTCAGGCGTGCCAAGATTGTAGCGTCATACCCAAGAAGACTCGAGGCTGTAATCGCTGCCAAAGGTGCTTCAATGAAGTACTGAGTAAAGGGTCTGAATACTTATGTAAATGTGATAATTCAGAATATTTCAAAAAAACTGTTTTTGCTTTGTCATTATGGGATATTGTGATGTCATAATGGGGTATTGTGTAAATTGATGAGGCGGGGGAAAAAACTATTTAATCCATTTTAGAATAAGGCTGTAACGTAACAAAATGTGGAAAAAGTCAAGGGGTCTGAATACTTTCCGAAGGCACCGTATGTGTGAGGTAAAATTAAGTATCCTACTCTTGGTAGATTTTTCTCCTTGTAAAAGTGCCAGTGTGTTGATTCTGGTGATTGATGTGGAAAGAGGCACCTACAGAGTGTTAGGGTTGCGAAAGTTCAACTGAGATAGGAACAATAGTACACCTGAACTTGGTTAAAATAATTGTTTAATTCAAAAGTTAATAAATGGCAAATACAATTTCCGTATATACGGGTTCAATGTTTCATCACGCAGGATAAGACAGAGAACTGATTTGTTTCTGACAAAGATATTATATTATACTCTGACAGAGGTTAGTTCCCACTTCCGAGCCGGCCTGTCAGAGTAGAGACTGGGCGTGGTTTAGACTTACCCAGCCTATCGTTGATGTTGGCGCCTTAAGCCAGTCCTGGCCCCTTAGCGCATGTGATGTCCCGACGCTGTTGCTGTGTAGATTACGCTCCTTCACCCCAAAGACTGAGGTCAGACAGTTTTATAACATTGTCTGAGATATCTGCACCTGTATACAATGGCCACTGTTCGCTCAAGGCTAACTACAGCTTCCCAGCTTCTTATCTGAGCTAACTGTTACTTCCAGCACACACACACAGACATCCAGGCGCCCAGAACAACAAGTTGTCAATATCAAATCACGTTTGTTATAGTATTCAATCACATATAATACAGTTGCTAATCACGTTTGTTATAGTATTGGGTTATAGTGTATGACTCAGAACCTCACATATGTTTTTCGTGTGTATCGTTTATCTGTTATTGTCTGGTCAGCAGTCTCCTGATTCACCCCCCTCCTGTGTCTCTCTAAGATTAGCACAGTCTCGTCACCCAGTACAGCGCCCACCTGTTGATACATTTGTTTCATACCCACACATATTTCATACACACACACATTCAGACTGCTTGTTCATATCTTATGCTCAGATACATTTGTTGCAATTTCAGGCTGTGGCCTCATGGTTAGACAGAGCACTTTCAAACTTTAATGCATAAGAAGCCCTACTAGCTTATAGTTAGTTAAGCATGTCAAAAAACCTTATAAAAACCCCACAAGAGCGAGGCTGGCTCAGGGTGGCTTGATGTCCAAGGGCATGACCGACGGGCTGCTGATTGTGTGTGCGTGCGTGCGTGCGTGTGTTTCCCAGGTGAACGAGGCAGAGGAGGAGCGGCTGCGGAGCGAGAGGGAGCACCAGCGGGTCACTCAGCTGTGCCAGGAGGCAGAGCAACGTGTCCAGACGCTCCAGAAATCCCTGAAGAGGGTCATCGTCAAGTCCAAACCTTACTTTGAGCTCAAGGCTCAGTTCAACCACATACTAGAGGTGAGTAGCCTTGTCCCAACCAGAATGGCCCATAGACCAGGAGTCTATATCTAAATAAATTCAAGAACTGAGTCTACCATAAGCTACGGTGTCCCTCAAGGTTCAGTGCTACAACCGTTCACCGTCCTGATGGACATGCTCCCGCTTGGCCAGATCTGCCATGTTTTCAGCAACACATGGCCTGCTTACATTGGACACGTACGCGTAACATTTGCACAGCGTGAGACGCTCCCATTGATTTCAATGACCAGGGCATAAGCAGCTTACTGTCTGTTTCTTTTTCTGACAGGAGCACAAGGCGAATGTGGTGCAGCTGGAAGGACGTGTCGCAAAGGTGAAGATGCGCTACTCCGTCGCCCTGCGCAACCTGGAGCAAATCAGCGAGCAGATCCATGCTCAGAGGGGGCGTGTCCAAGCCACCAGGGCCCACCCCGTAGCCTGCGGTGGGCGGAGCTCCCCGGTGGGGGCGGAGGCTGAGGTCAAAGCTGCGGTCGGTGTTCAGGTTGGAGGAGCCTGTGGCGGAGGAGGAGGCTTGGATGAGAAGGACTGGGCTGATGGAGAGAAGACCAGGCAGTGGGTGGAGAGACACAGAGAGCAGGGCTGGGGTCACAGGGAGAGGGGGGAGAGAAACAGAGAGCAGGGCTGGGGTCACAGGGAGAGGGGGGAGGCAGGGTCAGACTCCATGTCTGACATCAGCCTCCAGACCATCGCCTCGGATCTGGGGAAGTGTGACTCGGTGGAGCACCTGGGGGATCTGAGTGACGTGAGCAGCCTGATGGGAGAGGAGAGGGAGAGGGAGAGGTCCTTGATAGCTGAGAACAGAGACGGGAACCCCAAGGCAGAGGAGAGAGTTGTGAGGGACGTTGTCATCCCCACTCCAAGGCAGGATAGATTGGAGGAGGTGAGGGGGGCGATAGGGAGAGAGAGACAGGAGAGCTTTGTCAAGCAGCACCACAGAAGTGTGAGTTTGTGAGTCCAGAAGAATAGAATGGACCGGTGAGTGATGATGAGGGATCAAATAAAGGAATGAAATCAGAAGGTCAAGATCAAAGAAAATAGTTCTTTGTGGTATTGACACTGAGTCTGAGTCCCAAATGGCTCCCTATATAGTGCACTACATTTGACCAGAGCCCCCATAGTTAATAGGGTGTCATTTGTGACACTGCCTGCATCCTTGTGACACTGCCTGCATCCTTGTGACACTGCCTGCATCCTTGTGACACTGCCTGCATCCTTGTGACACTGCCTGCATCCTTGTGACACTGCCTGCATCCTTGTGACAGTGCCTGCATCCTTGTGACACTGCCTGCATCCTTGTGACACAGCCTGCATCCTTGTGACACTGCCTGCATCCTTGTGACACAGCCTGCATCCTTGTGACACAGCCTGCATCCTTGTGACACTGCCTGCATCCTTGTGACACTGCCTGCATCCTTGTGACACTGCCTGCATCCTTGTGACACTGCCTGCATCCTTGTGACACTGCCTGCATCCTTGTGACACTGCCTGCATCCTTGTGACACTGCCTGCATCCTTGTGACACTGCCTGCATCCTTGTGACACTGCCTGCATCCTTGTGACACTGCCTGCATCCTTGTGACACAGCAGAGGGGAGTAGCAGGGAGGAGGGTGGCTGGTGCATCATGAATAACAACGTAAGACAGACTGCGCGCGCGCGTGAGAGAGAGAGAGAGAGAGAGAGAAGAGGAAGTGTTAGGTGATTCACTAGGTCCCTGTGGGAATTGTAGTTCTCTCACTCTGATCTGTCTATTGTTCAACACAGTAAAGATATCGGTGACCTGAGAATGCCAACGCATGACAAATCCACTGAGGCCAAGCTAGTGTAAACACGGTGCTGAATGTAGATGCAGAGACAACATAACTTAGGGCATACACTTACTCTGCTGACCGTTTCACATGCGGGAGAAATTTACGCAGCAAAGCTTATTTTATCAATGCTATTTTTATATTGACTTTAGTCCCTGAATTAATGCCTTTTTCCATATTGATTGAATTACCACATAATTGTTTTTTTAGCTCGTCCTTGGTATTAACACAAGGCGTTAATGCAAGCGATACTGCTCTCTCTCCCTCTTGAGTAGAAATACAAAAAGGAATATGATTATCGTATTTTAAACACCTTTGGATAAGAAGTTAATTAAAAAAAACAAACATTTTATTTAGTTTGTAGACCCGTTTTTATTGTTTTTACCCCCAGTAGAATGTTCTGGAAATGTTCCCCAGCAGCTAGAGGGCCAACGACCCTCTCAGACACCAGACTGTAGAGAATGTCTCTGTCACTCGCATTGACCAAACACTTCCACAGTGTTTCTCTCTGACCTTTTCACAATCCCTGTTTCTGTCAGGAAGAAATGTTGTCAGCTGGCCTGGGGTTGCGTCCCAATATTGCACCCTATTCCGTATGTAGTGAACTACTTTTGACCAGGGTCCATTTGGGACCTATCCAAGATGTTACACTGCATGGTGGGAAATGGTTCTAATTAACTCCTTTAGTATTGTATATGCCATAAAGAACAGTTTTTGACGAACATCTAAAATAAAGATTTTAATTTGACTCAAATGTATTTGGCCGTCCAAATTGTAACATATTCTGTAAGAGTTTAACGAGCAAAGAACCCCTAATGTCTATGATGACATTTATAGTAATCACGGAATCTCAATTCTAACCATTTATTATTACATTTCTTAACTGTCTTCCTTGAATAGTGAGACTATTTTAATGAAGTCTTGTTTTAGATTGAAATACTTTGCCAGTGTTTTACCGTAGTTAACACTGTTGAAACATTAACTTGCATTTGGTTTCTGGGTATTTTATTAGGATCCCCATTAGCTGTTGCTAAAGCAGCCACTATTCTTCCTGGGGTCCACACAAAACACGAAACATAAATCAGAAAATCAATAGACAAGAACAGCTCAAGGACAGAACTACATGTTTAATTTTATTTTTTGTTTGTTTTTAACCTATTTAACTAAGCAAGTCAGTTAAGAACAAATTCTTATTTTCAATGACGGCCTAGGAACAGTGGGGTTAACTGCCTTGTTCAGGGGAACAGTGGGTTAACTGCCTTGTTCAAGGGCAGAACGACAGATTTTTACCTTGTCAGCTCGGGGATTCGATCTAGCAAACCTTTCGGTTTCTAGTCCAACGCTCTAACCACTAGGCTACCTGCCGCCCCTACACTCTAACCACTAGGCTACCTGCCGCCCCTACACTCTAACCACTAGGCTACCTGCCGTCCCTACACTCTAACCACTAGGCTACCTGCCGTCCCTACACTCTAACCACTAGGCCACCTGCTGCCCCTACACTCTAACCACTAGGCAACCTGCCGCCCCTACACTCTAACCACTAGGCCACCTGCCGCCCCTACACTCTAACCACTAGGCTACCTGCCGCCCCTACACTCTAACCACTAGGCTACCTGCCGCCCCTACACTCTAACCACTAGGCTACCTGCCGCCCCTACACTCTAACCACTAGGCAACCTGCCGCCCCTACACTCTAACCACTAGGCAACCTGCCGCCCCTACACTCTAACCACTAGGCAACCTGCCGCCCCTACACTCTAACCACTAGGCAACCTGCCGCCCCTACACTCTAACCACTAGGCTACCTGCCGCCCCTACACTCTAACCACTAGGCTACCTGCCGCCCCTACACTCTAACCACTAGGCAACCTGCCGCCCCTACACTCTAACCACTAGGCTACCTGCCGCCCCTACACTCTAACCACTAGGCTACCTGCCGCCCCTACACTCTAACCACTAGGCTACCTGCCGCCCCTACATACATTTCACCTGCACTTAACACCACTAAGTTATGTTAGTTATTGTGTGCAACACCTGCCTGTTGCAGAGGGAAGCATTATTTTTGGTTGAAGGGTTTCCACTTCCTGGGGTTATTTGACCAGTTAATTCACTTGTTCATTTTGTACCTGTTGACAGGCACCTGTCCTTGATTTGATTGATCTCACCATACAGTGACACTACTAGATCACTACACTAGCGAGACAAAGAGAGTGAGGGATGAGAGTGAGGGAAGAAATATATGGTAAAGTAATGGTATTTACTGTTAATGCACATACTTTTATTATTGTTTTGTTCATGCAGACCTGTGCCATTGATTTGAATCTTTTGACTGTTTTAAAGTTGATTTGCACATGATGACAGTACTTGTGGAGTTTTGTTTTTCCCTTTTCCCACTCCTTACCTCTTCACCCAACCATCATTGTTCACCCTTACCTGGCTGCCCCCCCCCCCCTTTACCTGTTCAACATCACATTTGCTGTTCTGTTTTTCACACTAATTGGTTTATTTAATAACCTGTTATTTTCCCATTCGTTACTCACTCAGTTAATCCTTGTAAACTGCCTGTTCTCTTTTTAACCAGTTCAGTACCACCTTAGTTTCTTATCGTTGACTGTTACATTACCTGGTCAATATTATCCTTGTTACCTGGCTGTTCCCTTGTCTTAACCTGGTCAATATCATCCTTGTTACATGGCTGTTCCCTTGTCTTAACCTGGTCAATATCATCCTTGTTACCTGGCTGTTCCCTTGTCTTAACCTGGTCAATATCATCCTTGTTACATGGCTGTTCCCTTGTCTTAACCTGGTCAATATCATCCTTGTTACATGGCTGTTCCCTTGTCTTAACCTGGTCAATATCATCCTTGTTACATGGCTGTTCCCTTGTCTTAACCTGGTCAATATCATCCTTGTTACATGGCTGTTCCCTTGTCTTAACCTGGTCAATATCATCCTTGTTACCTGGCTGTTCCCTTGTCTTAACCTGGTCAATATCATCCTTGTTACCTGGCTGTTCCCTTGTCTTAACCTGGTCAATATCATCCTTGTTACATGGCTGTTCCCTTGTCTTAACCTGGTCAATATCATCCTTGTTACATGGCTGTTCCCTTGTCTTAACCTGGTCAATATCACATTTGCTGCTCTCCACAATGTTCCCACTACCCCCACTCCATTCGCTGATAAATGCTGACTTGGGATCAGTGCTCAGTTTGTCAGTCCCAAATGGCACCCTATTCCCTATATAGTGCACTAGGGACCATAGAGGCTGTGATCAAAAGTAGTGCACTATGTAGGGAATAGGGTGTGTGAAGCATTAATGGAAAGTCTTCTTATTTGCCTGCTCCACTTGACACCGTGTTTTATTTGTTCATGTAAATGGCATGCATCCCAATTACAGCTGTACTACATTCCTTACGTAGTGCACTACTTATGGGCCCTTGTCAAAATTAGTACACTATGTAGGGAATAGGGTGCTATTTCAAGTGTAGTGGATGTATAATAATAATAATAATAATGATATGAATGTTAATTTATTAATCATGTACATGGTAATTTATGGAATGTGATGCTATTTCCAACTATTAAACTTTGATTTAACACAATGTTTCATCTGTAGAGTTTTAGATATGCCTACACTGCTAGAAGGCTTCTGTGGAATGGGTTTGTTCATCTGGGTAAAGTCATATAGCCTTCTGTGGAATGGGTTTGTTCATCTGGGTAAAGTCGTATAGCCTTCTGTGGAATGGGTTTGTTCATCTGGGTAAAGTCATAAAGAATAGACAAGCTGATGGTCTCTCCCAAAGACTCCATAACTAAAAAATTTAATAAATAAAAAAGTTGTTTTAGAATGATTCCAGACTACGGACTATGGCTCAGCTCTTCCTGTGTGCTTGTGAGAACCATTGATGGATGAAGTGCATTTTATCATGCCATTGAAATCACAGTAGGAGCCATTCATTTGCAGATCCTTGTGCCCCATTGTCATAAGCAGTTGCCACTGTTGCATTGCATAAGAGTCTTATCAATATTAGTTTTCCATTCTCCAGTACATGTTAACATTTTACTTTCTGTAGAATTGTTACAACCGTCCCTGGAGGCAGAGTTATTGTAGCATGATATGTGCAGGCGGGCCTCTGTTGTGATCTGCAGTCTGAGAGAAACGCAGGGTTGAAATAACACAACACCCATGATAACAGCATCCTGCAGTCTGAGAGAAACGCAGGGTTGAAATAACACAACAGCCATGATCAATCAATCAATCAAGTTTATTTTATATAGCCCTTCGTACATCAGCTAATATCTCGAAGTGCTGTACAGAAAGCCAGCCTAAAACCCCAAACAGCAAGCAATGCAGGTGTAGAAGCACGGTGGCTAGGAAAAACTCCCTAGAAAGGCCAAAACCTAGGAAGAAACCTAGAGAGGAACCAGGCTATGAGGGGTGGCCAGTCCTCTTCTGGCTGTGCCGGGTGGAGATTATAACAGAACTATGCCAAGATGTTCAAAAATGTTCATAAGTGACAAGCATGGTCAAATAATAATCATGAATAATTTTCAGTTGGCTTTTCATAGCCGATCATTAAGAGTTGAAAAACAACAGGTCTGGGACAGGTGGCGGTTCCATAACCGCAGGCAGAACAGTTGAAACTGGAATAGCAGCAAGGCCAGGCGGACTGGGGACAGCAAGGAGTCACCACGCCCGGTAGTCCCGACGTATGGTCCTAGGGCTCAGGTCCTCCGAGAGAAAGAAAGAGAGAAGGAGAAAATTAGAGAGAGCCAAGATTTTCAAAATGTTCATAAATGACAAGCATGGTCAAATAATAATCAGGAATAAATCTGTTGGCTTTTCATAGCCGATCATTAAGAGTTGAAAACAGCAGGTCTGGGACAGGTAGGGGTTCCGTAACCGCAGGCAGAACAGTTGAAACTGGAATAGCAGCAAGGCCAGGCGGACTGGGGACAGCAAGGAGTCATCATGCCCGGTAGTCCTGACGTATGGTCCTAGGGCTCAGGTTCTCAGAGAGAGAGAAAGAAAGAGAGAACGAGAGAATTAGAGAGAGCATACTTAAATTCACACAGGACACTGGATAAGACAGGAGAAGTACTCCAGGTATAACCAACTGACCCTAGCCCCCCGACACATAAACTACTGCAGCATAAATACTGGAGGCTGAGACAGGAGCGGTCAGGAGACACTGTGGCCCCATCCGAAGATACCCCCGGACAGGGCCAAACAGGAAGGATATAACCCCACCCACTTTGCCAAAGCACAGCCCCCGCACCACTAGAGGGATATCTTCAACCACCAACTTACAATCCTGAGACAAGGCCGAGTATAGCCCACAAAGATCTCCACCACAGCACAAACCAAGGGGGGGCGCCAACCCAGACAGGAAGATCACGTCAGTAACTCAACCCACTCAAGTGACGCACCCCTCCTAGGGACGGCATGAAAGAGCACCAGTAAGCCAGTGACTCAGCCCCTGTAATAGGGTTAGAGGCAGAGAATCCCAGTGGAGAGAGGGGAACCGGCCAGGCAGAGACAGCAAGGGCGGTTCGTTGCTCCAGAGCCTTTCCGTTCACCTTCACACTCCTGGGCCAGACTACACTCAATCATATGACCTACTGAAGAGATAAGTCTTCAGTAAAGACTTAAAGGTTGAGACCGAGTCTGCGTCTCTCACATGGGTAGGCAGACTGTTCCATAAAAATGGAGATCTATAGGAGAAAGCCCTGCCTCCCGCTGTTTGCTTAGAAATTCTAGGGACAATTAGGAGGCCTGCGTCTTGTGACCGTAGCGTACGTATTGGTATGTACGGCAGGACCAACTCGGAAAGATAGGTAGGAGCAAGCCCATGTAACGCTTTATAGGTTAACAGTAAAACCTTGAAATCAGCCCTTGCCTTAACAGGAAGCCAGTGTAGGGAAGCTAGCACTGGAGTAATATGATCAAATTTCTTGGTTCTAGTCAGGATTCTAGCAGCCGTATTTAGCACTAACTGAAGTTTATTTAGTGCTTTATCCGGGTAGCCGGAAAGTAGAGCATTGCAGTAGTCTAACCTAGAAGTAACAAATGCATGGATTAATTTTTCTGCATCATTTTTGGACAGAAAATTTCTGATTTTTGCAATGTTACGTAGATGGAAAAAAGCTGTCCTTGAAACAGTCTTGATATGTTCGTCAAAAGAGAGATCAGGGTCAAGAGTAACGCCGAGGTCCTTCACAGTTTTATTTGAGACGACTTTACAACCATCAAGATGAATTGTCAGATTTAACAGAAGATCTCTTTGTTTCTTGGGACCTAGAACAAGCATCTCTGTTTTGTCCGAGTTTAAAAGTAGAAAGTTTTCAGCCATCCACTTCCTTATGTCTGAAACACAGGCTTCTAGCGATAGCAATTTTGGGGCTTCACCATGTTTCATTGAAATGTACAGCTGTGTGTCATCCGCATAGCAGTGAAAGTTAACATTATGTTTTCGAATAACATCCCCAAGAGGTAAAATATATAGTGAAAACAATAGTGGTCCTAAAACGGAACCTTGAGGAACACCGAAATGTACAGTTGATTTGTCAGAGGACAAACCATTCACAGAGACAAACTGATATCTTTCCGACAGGTAAGATCTAAACCAGGCCAGAACTTGTCCGTGTAGACCAATTTGGGTTTCCAGTCTCTCCAAAAGAATGTGGTGATCGATGGTGTCAAAGGCAGCACTAAGGTCTAGTAGCACGAGGACAGATGCAGAGCCTCGGTCTGACGCCATTAAAAGGTCATTTACCACCTTCACAAGTGCAGTCTCAGTGCTATGATGGGGTCTAAAACCAGACTGAAGCATTTCGTATACATTGTTTGTCTTCAGAAAGGCAGTGAGTTGCTGCGCAACAGCTTTTTCTAAAATTTTTGAGAGGAATGGAAGATTCGATATAGGCCGATTTTTGAGTTTTTTATATTTTCCGGGTCAAGGTTTGGCTTTTTCAAGAGAGGCTTTATCACTGCCACTTTTAGTGAGTTTGGTACACATCCGGTGGATAGAGAGCTGTTTATTATGTTCAACATAGGAGGGCCAAGCACAGGAAGCAGCTCTTTCAGTAGTTTAGTAGGAATAGGATCCAGTATGCAGCTTGAAGGTTTAGAGGCCATGATCATTTTCATCATTGTGTCAAGAGATATAGTACTAAAACACTTAAGTGTCTCTCCCGATCCCAGGCCCTGGCAGAGCTGTGCAGATCCAGGACAGCTAAGCCCTGGAGGAATACGCAGATTCAAAGAGGAGTCCGTAATTTGCTTTCTAATGGTCATGATCTTTTCCTCAAAGAAGTTCATGAATTTATTACTGCTGAAGTGAAAGCCATCCTCTCTTGGGGAATGCTGCTTTTTAGTTAGCTTTGCAACAGTATCAAAAATAAATTTTGGATTGTTCTTATTTTCCTCGATTAAGTTGGAAAAGTAGGATGATCGAGCAGCAGTGAGGGCTCTTCGGTACTGCACGGTACTGTCTTTCCAAGCTAGTCGGAAGACTTCCAGTTTGGTGTGGCGCCATTTCCGTTCCAATTTCCTGGAAGCTTGCTTCAAAGCTCGGGTATTTTCTGTATACCAGGGAGCTAGTTTCTTATGACAAATGTTTTTAGTTTTTAGGGGTGCAACTGCATCTAGGGTATTGCGCAAGGTTGAATTGAGTTCCTCAGTTAAGTGGTTAACTGATTTTTGTCCTCTGACGTCCTTGGGTAGGCAGAAGGAGTCTGGAAGGGCATCAAGGAATTTTTGTGTTGTCTGAGAATTTATAGCACGACTTTTGATGCTCCTTGGTTGGGGTCTGAGCAGATTATTTGTTGCGATTGCAAACGTAATAAAATGGTGGTCCGATAGTCCAGGATTATGTGGAAAAACATTAAGATCTACAACATTTATTCCATGGGACAAAACTAGGTCCAGAGTATGACTGTGGCAGTGAGTAGGTCCAGAGACATGTTGGACAAAACCCACTGAGTCGATGATGGCTCCGAAAGACTTTTGGAGTGGGTCTGTGGACTTCTCCATATGAATATTAAAATCACCAAAAATTAGAATATGATCTGCTATGACTACAAGGTCTGATAGGAATTCAGGGAACTCAGAGAGGAACGCTGTATATGGCCCAGGAGGCCTGTAAACAGTAGCTATAAAAAGTGATTGAGTAGGCTGCATAGATTTCATGACTAGAAGCTCAAAAGACGAAAACGTCATTTTTTTTTTTTGTAAATTGAAATTTGCTATCGTAAATGTTAGCAACACCTCCGCCTTTGCGGGATGCACGGGGGATATGGTCACTAGTGTAACCAGGAGGTGAGGCCTCATTTAACACAGTAAATTCATCAGGCTTAAGCCATGTTTCAGTCAGGCCAATCACATCAAGATTATGATCAGTGATTAGTTCATTGACTATGACTGCCTTTGAAGTGAGGGATCTAACATTAAGTAACCCTATTTTGAGATGTGAGGTATCACGATCTCTTTCAATAATGGCAGGAATGGAGGAGGTCTTTATCCTAATAAGATTGCTAAGGCGAACACTGCCATGTTTAGTTTTGCCCAACCTAGGTCGAGGCACAGACACAGTCTCAATGGGTATGGCTGAGCTGACTACACTGACTGTGCTATTGGCAGACTCCACTAAGCTGGCAGGTTGGCTAACAGCCTGCTGCCTGGCCTGCACCCTATTTCATTGTGGGGCTAGAGGAGTTAGAGCCCTATCTATGTTGGTAGATAAGATGAGAGCACCCCTCCAGCTAGGATGGAGTCCGTCACTCCTCAGCAGGTCAGGCTTGGTCCTGTTTGTGGGTGAGTCCCAGAAAGAGGGCCAATTATCTACAAATTCTATCTTTTGGGAGGGGCAGAAAACAGTTTTCAACCAGCGATTGAGTGCTGAGACTCTGCTGTAGAGCTCGTCACTCCCCCTAACTGGGAGGGGGCCAGAGACAATTACTCGATGCCGACACATCTTTCTAGCTGATTTACACGCTGAAGCTATGTTGCACTTGGTGACCTCTGACTGTTTCATCCTAACATCGTTGGTGCCGACGTGGATAACAATATCTCTATACTCTCTACACTCGCCAGATTTAGCTTTAGCCAGCACCATCTTTAGATTAGCCTTAACGTCGGTAGCCCTGCCCCCTGGTAAACAGTGTATGATCGCTGGGTGATTCGTTTTAAGTCTAATACTGCGGGTAATGGAGTCGCCAATGACTAGGGTTTTCAATTTGTCAGAGCTAATGGTTGGAGCCTTCGGCGTCTCAGACCCCGTAGCGGGAGGAGTAGAGACAAGAGAAGACTCAGCCTCAGACTCCGACTCGCTACATAATGGGGAGAACCGGTTGAAAGTTTCTGTCGGCTGAATGAGCGACACCAGTTGAGCATTCCTACAGCATTTCCCTCCAGAAGCCATGAGAAAGTTGTCCGGCTGCGGGGACTGTGCGGGGGGGTTTATACTAACGTTACTATCTGTACTTACTGGTGGCACAGACGCTGTTTCTTCCTTTCCTACACTGAAATTACCCTTGCCTAACGATTGCGTCTGAAGCTGGGCTTGAAGCACAGCTATCCTCGCCGTAAGGCGATCGTTCTCCTGTATATTATGAGTACAGCGACTGCAATTAGAAGACATCATGTTAATGTTACTACTTAGCTTCGGCTGTTGAAGGTGCTGACGAACCATGTCCAGATAAAGCGTCCGGAGTGAAAAAGTTGAATGAGGGAAAAAAGTTGCGAGGGAAAAACTAAAAATATAAACGGTAATTAAAAAGAAAAAAAAAAAAAACGTAAAGTTGTCAGCTAGCAAAGTAAAGTTGGCAGCAAAACGCACAGCAACAAAACGCACAGCAACACGTCTGCAAATTCAGCATCATGATAACAGCATCCTGCAGTCTGAGAGAAACGCAGGGTTGAAATAACACAACACCCACGGTAACAACATCCTAATGGTAGGTCTGTCTTCTCTGTGATACTGAATATCAATGAGACAATATGAGTCCCAAATGGCATCCTATTGCCTATATAAATGGCATCCTATTTCCTACTATAGTGCACTGTAAATAGAGAATAGGGTGGCATTTGTGACTCAGCCAGAGGCACGGTAGTACAGGGACAATACATAGTAATGGAAAGCAGAAGTACAGTGGGAGTGTGGTGAATGGAGACCGGCTCATCTTGATCATACCATGGGTACAGAGCAGAGGGAGAGGTGGAAGGATACTGGCTCATCTTGATCATACCATGGGTACAGAGCAGAGGGAGAGGTGGAAGGATACTGGCTCATCTTGATGGTGATCATACCATGGGTACAGAGCAGAGGGAGAGGTGGAAGGATACTGGCTCATCTTGATGGTGATCATACCATGGGTACAGAGCAGAGGGAGAGGTGGAAGGATACTGGCTCATCTTGATGGTGATCATACCATGGGTACAGAGCAGAGGGAGAGGTGGAAGGATACTGGCTCATCTTGATGGTGCCATGGGTACAGAGCAGAGGGAGAGGTGAATGGAGACCGGCTCATCTTGATGGCGATCATACCATGGGTACAGAGCAGAGGGAGAGGTGGAAGGATACTGGCTCATCTTGATGGTGATCATACCATGGGTACAGAGCAGAGGGAGAGGTGAATGGAGACCGGCTCATCTTGATGGCGATCATACCATGGGTACAGAGCAGAGGGAGAGGTGGAAGGATACTGGCTCATCTTGATGGCGATCATACCATGGGTACAGAGCAGAGGGAGAGGTGGAAGGATACTGGCTCATCTTGATGGTGATCATACCATGGGTACAGAGCAGAGGGAGAGGTGGAAGGATACTGGCTCATCTTGATGGTGATCATACCATGGGTACAGAGCAGAGGGAGGGTTAATGAATACAGGTGTATCCCAAATGTCAAAAGTAGTGCACCCTATTCCCTATGGGCCCTGGTCAAAAGTATTGCACTATATAGGGAATAGGGTGCCATTTGGGATGGAGAATGAGAGAAAACGGAAGATAACCCTCAGTTTCCCTGAGCTTCAAATATTAAATGGTGATATATAAATGTAGACAAGAGCTGTACTTAGAACCAAAGAGAGGGAAGAAAAATTACAGAGGGGGTGGGGGGTGGTGGTGAAGGAGTGAAAGGTTTGGTAATTGATTTGTGATTGTGAAAGGGAAGACAGGGTGACAGACTGTAATTTTAGGGGCTGGAGAGAAAGAGGAAGTGACAGATGAAGGAGCAAAGGTGATAACAGCTCCGCTAAAATGGAGAGAAACTCAACCACCCTTTTACGGGCTCTAGGCCCATACACTAAAATAGGGAATAGGGTGTCATTTGGTACACAGGCCATTCAATTATCTATTTAATACTTTGTCAGAGTGAACGGGAAAAGGTAACTGCTCATTTATAATCCCAGTTGGATATGAAGAGAAAGTCTACAAATTAGGTGGAAATATTTGAGAGACTTTGATATCTCTTTTCATGTTCTGAGTGAGTTGTTGATATGCTCTAATGTACACACACCGCTAGACTGCTCGATCGCAGCTGCTGTTTGGTGAACACGTCTGGGATGTTCATGAGCCTGAGGATGAGTCCCAAATATGGCAACCTATTCCCTACAAAGTGTGCTACTTTTGACCAGAGCCCGATGGGGACGCAGCATGCCATTTGGGACTCAATCTTTTAGTCTTTTCTTATTTCATTTTACCAGCTGTTTAAATTCTCCATGGTACAGTAGGGATTTTTGTTTCATTTCTGAGAAAAGTGTGTGTGAGAGAGAGACAGAGAGCGAGAGAGAGAAAGGGGGAATTCATCCGTGCATGTCTGTTTGTAAGAGTGGTGTGATACAGGTCCTTGTGGGACCGACAATGGGAGACGGAGGGAGGGATGAATGGATAGATTTACACATATCCTCTCCTTCGCCCACGCATGATAAACCAGGAGATCATTCTGCAGACTAAGGCTAGATGTACTGAGGTGACTGACTGGGGACAATATCTCATACAGCTCTGTCTGCTGGTCCTCTGGGGGAATATACAGCTTCTAGGGACTGTCTAAAGGAAAAACTGGCAATGGATGCTTTTGGGAAAGTCTCACCTGATTTGTGGCATGGTTCGAGGGGGTGTGGTCCGCGACACATTCTGGAACTGTCCTTTCATTCTAGAACTGGCCGTTAAGCACTACATTCTAGAACTGTCCTTTCAGCACTACATTCTAGAACTGTCCTTTCAGCACCACATTCTAGAACTGTCCTTTCAGCACCACATTCTAGAACTGTCCTTTCAGCACCACATTCTAGAACTGTCCTTTCAGCACCACATTCTAGAACTGTCCTTTCAGCACCACAAGCAAGAACTGTCCTTTCAGCACCACAAGCAAGAACTGTCCTTTCAGCACCACATTCTAGAACTGTCCTTTCAGCACCACATTCTAGAACTGTCCTTTCAGCATCACAAGCAAGAACTGTCCTTTCAGCACCACATTCTAGAACTGTCCTTTCAGCACCACATTCTAGAACTGTCCTTTCAGCACCACATTCTAAAACAGTCCTTTCCACTTCTAAGATAAACACTACCATTGTGTGAACGATGGCACGTGTTCAATATGTCATGTGCAATTCATGCAGCAGAGCAAACAGAGAAAAACTGCTATTTTCTGTGACTCAGTTGTGTTAGATCTTTGAAAATGGCAGATCCATTTCCACCTGCCTCCTGTGTTGTGTGGTGTGACTCATCCCTCTCTCACTCTTTCTGCCAGCATCCTCTGCCTACCCTACCCTACCCTGCCTACCCTACCTATCATACCTCCACTGCCTACCCTACCCTATCTATCCTGCCTACCCTACCTACCATACCTCCCCTGGCTACCCTACCCTATCTATCCTTTCTACCCTACCTACCATACCTCCCCGGCCTACCCTACCCTATCTATCCTGCCTACCCTACCTACCATACCTCCCCGGCCTACCCTACCTACCTACCTACCAACCTACCTACCTACCTACCTACCTACCTACCTACCTACCTACCTACCTACCTACCTACCTACCTACCTACCTACCTACCTACCTACCTACCTACCTACCTACCTACCTACCCTACCTACCACACCTCTCCAGCCTACCCCATCTACCCTACCTATCATATCTCCCCAGCCCACCCTACCTACCATACCTCCCCAGCCTACCCCACCTACCCTACCATACCTACCATACCTCCCCAGCCTACCCCACCTACCCTACCATACCTACCATACCTCCCCAGCCTACCCCACCTACCCTACCTACCCCACCTACCCTACCTACCATAACTCCCCAGTCTACCCCAACCTACCATTCCTACCCCACCTACCATACCTCCCCAGCCTACCCCACTTACCATACCTCCCCAGCCTACCCTACCAACCTACCCCACCTACCATACCTCCCTAGCCTACCCCACCTACCATACCTTCCCAGCCTCCCATACCTCCCCAGCCTTCCCCTCAGCATACCCTACCTACCCAGCCTCCACTACCTATGCATTATAGCCTGCCTACCTTGTCTCCCCATTCTCCCCTACTTTCCCAGCATACCCTGCCTACCCAGCCTCCCCTCTCTACCCAGCGTACCCTGTCTACCCATCTTCCCCTCTCTACCCAGCGTACTCAGCCTCCCTTACCAGAACAGAGCCAGCAAGACAGGGGTCCTTTTATTAACTGGCTTTGGTATCCAAACTGAAGAAATAATGAATGATAAACCTGATCATCCCTGCAATGACAATGGGGGTCCAGAGCCGCCGATCCCTGTCCTCCTCAGTAATACAATCACCCTGGTTGCGCCCAAAATGGCACACTTTTCCCTATGTAGTGCACTACTTTTGTCCAAAGCCGCTCTGGTCAAAAGTAGTGCACCACATAGGGAATAGTGTGCCATTTGGGGAAGTGGGTTGAAGCTGCAGCCAGCCCTGCCAGCCCAGCCAGCCCCAACCTGCCTGCCCAGCCAGCCCCAACCTGCCAGCCCAGCCAGCCCAGCCAGCCCCAACCTGCCAGCCCAGCCAGCCCAGCCAGCCCCAACCTGCCAGCCCAGCCAGCCCAGCCAGCCCCAACCTGCCAGCCCAGCCAGCCCAGCCAGCCCAACCTGCCAGCCCCAACCTGCCAGCCCAGCCAGCCCAGCCAGCCCCAACCTGCCAGCCCAGCCAGCCCCAACCTGCCAGCCCAGCCAGCCCCAACCTGCCAGCCCAGCCAGCCCAGCCAGCCCCAACCTGCCAGCCCCAACCTGCCAGCCCAGCCAGCCCCAACCTGCCAGCCCAGCCAGCCCCAACCTGCCAGCCCAGCCAGCCCAGCCAGCCCCAACCTGCCAGCCCAGCCAGCCCAGCCAGCCCCAACCTGCCAGCCCAGCCAGCCCCAACCTGCCAGCCCAGCCAGCCAGCCAGCCCAGCAAGCCCCAACCTGCCAGCTGCAGAATAAGTTTATTATGCTCATAGAATGACTACATACATCAAACTGACAGTCGACAGGGGGGGGGGGGGGGGGGGGGGAGAGGAGGATGAGACAGAAGAAGGAGTTGATTGGCCAATTGCTGTTAGCCATGAACTCGGCATAGTGGGGTGGTCTGCACTATTTATCTAGAATGTGTAAACCCCATATGTCTTTCTGTCAGCCAATGAGAGCTCTAATTTCTCCCACCAGCTCTATTTCCAGCGACTACCGGGCCCATCGTCAAGTAGTGGGGCTGTAGGGGTACACTGAACTCTACTGCAGATAAGGAAGGGAGAGTTAACGTTGCGTCTCGCCCAGTGACGTCGCGGGTGAGTGAGGGACATTGTTGAGAGCGACAAGAGGGACGAGAAGGGAAGGAGAGAGCAGGGAAGTGCACAGTGCAACGTCGCTCATGTGTGTGTGTGTGTGTGTGTGTGTGTGTGTGTGCGCGCGTCTCTGTGTGTAGGCTATCGCGCGTTTCCCGAGTCAACATTTTACACTGGTCAGAAATACAGCGAGTTGTTGTAATTCGGATCACAGCATAGCCGTATTGCAGTCTTTGTTTTAGGGTTTGGGGAACATTTGTTTGCACGAAACACACTTTTGCACAGACTGCTGTCTACATTTGCTGTTTATTTTCTCCCTACGAGTCGTATTCGATGGAAACATGGCAATTGAACGGGCATCTATTTGTGAGTATGATTCCTATAGCGAACTATAGGCTACAGTAATCTTACCTAAGCTTGGTAATGATTGTATATTTGCGTTTTTTACTTTCATGGACTGGTGATCCATTTTTGCATTCGAATCGACCTGTTGTCAATTATTTAAAACCAAGCAATATGGACTTTATGGCACAACTGTAGGTTAGGCTATCTAATAAACATTCGGCAATCTACAGCTTTGATTTATTTAAAGGTATATTTGATAAAGCCTAGTTGAATAGGCTACATGTGTCTTTTTAATTCATTTTTATAGACAATTATAGGCTAAGCACAGCATTTGACAGCAACGCCATTTACAGTTTGTATTTTAGCAATAGCCTCTCAGTAGCCTACTCGTTTAGATTAGGGTCCGATTGAATATTTAAGGTAACGTGTATCGGTTGTGGTGGCCGCTCGCTAGCGCGTGCACACGCATACGCATCCTTACCTCATTGATCCTCACACACGCCAACACACTTTCAAACAACACACACTTTCACACGCCAAAAAAAAAGCGTCAGCACGCAGGCTGGATATCAATCGACCAATCAAACCTCTCTTTGAGATCATCATCCTCGCCAGCTGTCATTCCAGAGTCTGAAGAGTGCAGCGGTAAGTTTGGACATTTCAGTTCTCTCTCATCACAGTGTTGCATTGCTCCAAAACGTTATGTTCCCCTGTCTATCTGCCTTATATTGTCATCGTTTCAACCTTCTTCAACATGATGAAATGCATTTGTGCTTGTATTGGCTTGTTATGGTCCCTATGGATTTTAACTGTCAAAAGGGGTCTATTGTATTGCTGTGACGACAGACACCACCGGTAGAACGTAGAAAGACATGCTCGCTGTGTTTATCTGTTGTGACCCCCATAGCCGTGGATATGTGTGCCTCTGGTCTCCCCAGCTGTTTGACTTTCAGTATTGCTGTGACCACTGAGACCGGTTCTTGGCATTATCTTGCCTCATTGCTTTGATCTACAGCAGCAAAACATTCCCATGGCCTCTTAAAGTGGTGTTTTTTTCTCTCCGCTGTGACAGGCCCATCATGACTTGTATGTGTCCCCCTGTGGGCTTCATATGTCGGTGGTCGATTGTGGCTATTACATTAAACTGTTAGATTAGTTTATGAAACACCGGTAACACTGGCTGCGTTGTACTCTATGCTTTCATCCGTTCGTTACTATTGAATTCCCACCCTCGACGACATACTGCTGGTTTTCAACCCTGGGAGTTAACGTCATTGATTGGCCCTTGGTTTTGACAGATACCCAGAACATTGTGTCTCTGTAAAACTGCTGTGTTTTTCTCAGCGTTATGTGTCTGTAGATTTGTTTTTCTCCAGATTCATTGGTTTGTATATGTATGTTTGGACAGTAGGGAACGTCGGTCTGTAAGGCGGTGTTAAACACCGTGGATATTGTCTTGCAGATGCATTGTGTTAGCATCAAATCAACAGGGTCCTCCTAGCCTCTTTCTATGATAATGTGTTTGTTACTATGGGGCCCTGGTCAAAAGTAGTGCACTACAAAGGGAATAGGGTACCATTTAGGACACAGTGTGTGTGTGAAGCCTGCTTGTGTAAACATGGTTAATTGGCGTTACCGTGGCAAAGTCAGCTGTTTATTTATCAGCGTTATAGCAATCCCCCGGCGAGATGATGAACTCTCTTAATTAGGGCACTAATGATAGCATGGGGAGGTTCATCACTGTGTCTGTTTGTTGATATTAGGATCTGATCACACAGACACAGGAAGACATGAGATATATATATATATATATATATATAGGATTACTAGTACACACACAGGTTACACATCACACCCCAACCTGAAAGGCCAGATGACTTTTAGTACATCGTCTACACAATCTTGGCAGCAGAGAGCTCCAAGCCGTCTGTACACCCTGAATGACTTGGCTCTTACCCCTATAATATGAACTGTCTTGCAGGGCTGTGGAAGATGCAGGTCATTAAATACCCTGGATCCTCCAGTAAGAATGTGGAGTCTCTAGTGAGAATGTGGCGTCTCTAGTGAGAATGTGGAGTCTCTAGTGAGAATGTGGCGTCTCTAGTGAGAATGTGGCGTCTCTAGTGAGAATGTGGCGTCTCTAGTGAGAATGTGGCGTCCTTCAGTGAGAATGCGGCGTCTCTAGTGAGAATGCGGTGTCTCTAGTGAGAATGCGGTGTCTCTAGTGAGAATGCGGTGTCTCTAGTGAGAATGTGGAGTCTCTAGTGAGAATGTGGCGTCTCTAGTGAGAATGTGGCGTCCTTCAGTGAGAATGTGGCGTCTCTAGTGAGAATGTGGCGTCTCTAGTGAGAATGTGGAGTCCTTCAGTGAGAATGTGGCGTCTCTAGTGAGAATGTGGCGTCTCTAGTGAGAATGTGGCGTCCTTCAGTGAGAATGTGGCGTCTCTAGTGAGAATGTGGCGTCTCTAGTGAGAATGTGGCGTCTCTAGTGAGAATGTGGAGTCTCTAGTGAGAATGTGGAGTCCTTCAGTGAGAATGTGGCGTCTCTAGTGAGAATGTGGCGTCTCTAGCGAGAATGTGGCGTCTCTAGCGAGAATGTGGCGTCTCTAGCGAGAATGTGGCGTCTCTAGCGAGAATGTGGCGTCTCTAGCGAGAATGTGGCGTCTCTAGCGAGAATGTGGCGTCTCTAGCGAGAATGTGGCGTCTCTAGCGAGAATGTGGCGTCTCTAGCGAGAATGTGGCGTCTCTAGCGAGAATGTGGCGTCTCTAGCGAGAATGTGGCGTCTCTAGCGAGAATGTGGCGTCTCTAGCGAGAATGTGGCGTCTCTAGCGAGAATGTGGCGTCTCTAGTGAGAATGTGGAGTCCTTCAGTGAGAATGTGGCGTCTCTAGTGAGAATGTGGCATCTCTAGTGAGAATGTGGCATCTCTAGTGAGAATGTGGCGTCTCTAGTGAGAATGTGGCATCTCTAGTGAGAATGTGGCGTCTCTAGTGAGAATGTGGCGTCTCTAGTGAGAATGTGGCGTCCTTCAGTGAGAATGTGGAGTCCTTCAGTGAGAATGCGGCGTCTCTAGTGAGAATGCGGCGTCTCTAGTGAGAATGCGGCGTCTCTAGTGAGAATGCGGCGTCTCTAGTGAGAATGCGGCGTCTCTAGTGAGAATGCGGAGGCTCTAGTGAGAATGCGGAGGCTCTAGTGAGAATGCGGAGGCTCTAGTGAGAATGCGGAGGCTCTAGTGAGAATGCGGAGGCTCTAGTGAGAATGCGGAGGCTCTAGTGAGAATGCGGAGGCTCTAGTGAGAATGCGGAGGCTCTAGTGAGAATGCGGCGTCCTTCAGTGAGAATGCGGCGTCCTTCAGTGAGAATGCGGCGTCTCTAGTGAGAATGCGGCGTCTCTAGTGAGAATGCGGCGTCTCTAGTGAGAATGCGGCGTCCTTCAGTGAGAATGCGGCGTCCTTCAGTGAGAATGCGGCGTCTCTAGTGAGAATGCGGCGTCTCTAGTGAGAATGCGGCGTCTCTAGTGAGAATGCGGCGTCTCTAGTGAGAATGCGGCGTCTCTAGTGAGAATGTGGAGTCCTTCAGTGAGAATGTGGAGTCCTTCAGTGAGAATGCGGCGTCTCTAGTGAGAATGCGGCGTCTCTAGTGAGAATGCGGCGTCTCTAGTGAGAATGCGGCGTCTCTAGTGAGAATGCGGAGTCTCTAGTGAGAATGCGGAGTCTCTAGTGAGAATGCGGAGGCTCTAGTGAGAATGCGGAGGCTCTAGTGAGAATGCGGAGGCTCTAGTGAGAATGCGGAGGCTCTAGTGAGAATGCGGAGGCTCTAGTGAGAATGCGGAGGCTCTAGTGAGAATGCGGCGTCCTTCAGTGAGAATGCGGCGTCCTTCAGTGAGAATGCGGCGTCTCTAGTGAGAATGCGGCGTCTCTAGTGAGAATGCGGCGTCTCTAGTGAGAATGCGGCGTCTCTAGTGAGAATGCGGCGTCCTTCAGTGAGAATGTGGAGTCTCTAGTGAGAATGTGGCGTCTCTAGTGAGAATGCGGCGTCTCTAGTGAGAATGCGGCGTCTCTAGTGAGAATGCGGCGTCTCTAGTGAGAATGCGGCGTCTCTAGTGAGAATGCGGCGTCTCTAGCGAGAATGCGGCGTCTCTAGCGAGAATGCGGCGTCTCTAGCGAGAATGCGGCGTCTCTAGCGAGAATGCGGCGTCTCTAGCGAGAATGCGGCGTCTCTAGCGAGAATGCGGCGTCTCTAGCGAGAATGCGGCGTCTCTAGCGAGAATGCGGCGTCTCTAGCGAGAATGCGGCGTCTCTAGCGAGAATGCGGCGTCTCTAGCGAGAATGCGGCGTCCTTCAGTGAGAATGCGGCGTCCTTCAGTGAGAATGCGGCGTCCTTCAGTGAGAATGCGGCGTCCTTCAGTGAGAATGTGGCGTCTCTAGTGAGAATGTGGCGTCTCTAGTGAGAATGCGGCGTCTCTAGTGAGAATGCGGCGTCTCTAGTGAGAATGCGGCGTCTCTAGTGAGAATGCGGCGTCTCTAGTGAGAATGCGGCGTCTCTAGTGAGAATGCGGCGTCCTTAAGTGAGAATGTGGAGTCTCTAGTGAGAATGTGGCGTCTCTAGTGAGAATGTGGCGTCTCTAGTGAGAATGTGGCGTCTCTAGTGAGAATGCGGCGTCTTTAGTGAGAATGCGGAGTCTCTAGTGAGAATGCGGAGTCTCTAGTGAGAATGCGGCGTGTCTAGTGAGAATGCGGCGTCTCTAGTGAGAATGCGGCGTCTCTAGTGAGAATGTGGAGTCCTTCAGTGAGAATGTGGCGTCTCCAGTGAGAATGTGGCGTCTCTAGTGAGAATGTGGCGTCTTCAGTGAGAATGTGGCGTCTCTAGTGAGAATGTGGCGTCTAGTGAGAATGCGGCGTCTCTAGTGAGAATGCGGCGTCTCTAGTGAGAATGCGGCGTCTCTAGTGAGAATGCGGCGTCTCTAGTGAGAATGTGGCGTCCTTCAGTGAGAATGTGGAGTCTCTAGTGAGAATGTGGAGTCTCTAGTGAGAATGTGGCGTCTCTAGTGAGAATGTGGCGTCCTTCAGTGAGAATGTGGCGTCCTTCAGTGAGAATGTGGCGTCCTTCAGTGAGAATGCGGCGTCTCTAGTGAGAATGCGGAGTCTCTAGTGAGAATGTGGCGTCCTTCAGTGAGAATGTGGAGTCTCTAGTGAGAATGTGGAGTCTCTAGTGAGAATGTGGCGTCTCTAGTGAGAGTGTGGCGTCTCTAGTGAGAATGTGGCGTCCTTCAGTGAGAATGTGGCGTCCTTCAGTGAGAATGTGGCGTCTCTAGTGAGAATGTGGCGTCTCTAGTGAGAATGCGGCGTCTCTAGTGAGAATGCGGCGTCTCTAGTGAGAATGCGGCGTCTCTAGTGAGAATGCGGCGTCTCTAGTGAGAATGCGGCGTCTCTAGTGAGAATGCGGAGTCTCTAGTGAGAATGCGGAGTCTCTAGTGAGAATGCGGAGTCTCTAGTGAGAATGCGGAGTCTCTAGTGAGAATGCGGCGTCTCTAGTGAGAATGTGGAGTCCTTCAGTGAGAATGTGGAGTCCTTCAGTGAGAATGTGGAGTCCTTCAGTGAGAATGTGGCGTCTCTAGTGAGAATGTGGCGTCTAGTGAGAATGTGGCGTCTAGTGAGAATGCGGCGTCTCTAGTGAGAATGCGGCGTCTCTAGTGAGAATGCGGCGTCTCTAGTGAGAATGTGGCGTCCTTCAGTGAGAATGTGGAGTCTCTAGTGAGAATGTGGAGTCTCTAGTGAGAATGTGGCGTCTCTAGTGAGAATGTGGCGTCCTTCAGTGAGAATGTGGCGTCTCTAGTGAGAATGTGGCGTCTCTAGTGAGAATGTGGCGTCTCTAGTGAGAATGTGGCGTCTCTAGTGAGAATGTGGCGTCTCTAGTGAGAATGTGGCGTCCTTCAGTGAGAATGTGGAGTCTCTAGTGAGAATGTGGAGTCTCTAGTGAGAATGTGGAGTCTCTAGTGAGAATGTGGCGTCTCTAGTGAGAATGTGGCGTCTCTAGTGAGAATGTGGCGTCTCTAGTGAGAATGTGGCGTCCTTCAGTGAGAATGTGGAGTCTCTAGTGAGAATGTGGAGTCTCTAGTGAGAATGTGGAGTCTCTAGTGAGAATGTGGCGTCTCTAGTGAGAATGTGGCGTCTCTAGTGAGAATGTGGCGTCCTTCAGTGAGAATGTGGAGTCTCTAGTGAGAATGTGGCGTCTCTAGTGAGAATGTGGCGTCTCTAGTGAGAATGTGGCGTCTCTAGTGAGAATGTGGAGTCTCTAGTGAGAATGTGGCGTCTCTAGTGAGAATGTGGCGTCTCTAGTGAGAATGTGGCGTCCTTCAGTGAGAATGTGGAGTCTCTAGTGAGAATGTGGAGTCTCTAGTGAGAATGTGGAGTCTCTAGTGAGAATGTGGCGTCTCTAGTGAGAATGTGGCGTCTCTAGTGAGAATGTGGCGTCTCTAGTGAGAATGTGGCGTCTCTAGTGAGAATGTGGCGTCTCTAGTGAGAATGTGGCGTCTCTAGTGAGAATGTGGCGTCTCTAGTGAGAATGTGGCGTCTAGTGAGAATGTGGCGTCTCTAGTGAGAATGTGGCGTCTCTAGTGAGAATGTGGAGTCCTTCAGTGAGAATGTGGAGTCTCCAGTGAGAATGTGGAGTCTCTAGTGAGAATGTGGAGTCTCTAGTGAGAATGTGGCGTCTCTAGTGAGAATGTGGCGTCTCTAGTGAGAATGTGGAGTCCTTCAGTGAGAATGTGGCGTCTCTAGCGAGAATGTGGCGTCTCTAGCGAGAATGTGGCGTCTCTAGCGAGAATGTGGCGTCTCTAGCGAGAATGTGGCGTCTCTAGTGAGAATGTGGAGTCTCTAGCGAGAATGTGGAGTCTCTAGCGAGAATGTGGAGTCTCTAGTGAGAATGTGGCGTCTCTAGTGAGAATGTGGCGTCTCTAGTGAGAATGTGGCGTCTCTAGTGAGAATGTGGCGTCTCTAGTGAGAATGTGGCGTCTCTAGTGAGAATGTGGAGTCCTTCAGTGAGAATGTGGAGTCTCCAGTGAGAATGTGGAGTCTCTAGTGAGAATGTGGCGTCTCTAGTGAGAATGTGGCGTCTCTAGTGAGAATGTGGAGTCCTTCAGTGAGAATGTGGCGTCTCTAGCGAGAATGTGGCGTCTCTAGCGAGAATGTGGCGTCTCTAGCGAGAATGTGGCGTCTCTAGCGAGAATGTGGCGTCTCTAGCGAGAATGTGGCGTCTCTAGCGAGAATGTGGCGTCTCTAGCGAGAATGTGGAGTCGCTAGTGAGAATGTGGCGTCCTTCAGTGAGAATGTGGAGTCTCTAGCGAGAATGTGGAGTCTCTAGCGAGAATGTGGAGTCTCTAGCGAGAATGTGGAGTCTCTAGCGAGAATGTGGCGTCTCTAGCGAGAATGTGGCGTCTCTAGCGAGAATGTGGCGTCTCTAGCGAGAATGTGGCGTCTCTAGTGAGAATGTGGCGTCCTTCAGTGAGAATGTGGCGTCCTTCAGTGAGAATGTGGCGTCTCTAGTGAGAATGTGGAGTCTCTAGCGAGAATGTGGCGTCTCTAGTGAGAATGTGGCGTCTCTAGTGAGAATGTGGCGTCTCTAGTGAGAATGTGGCGTCCTTCAGTGAGAATGTGGAGTCTCTAGTAAGAGCTACTACTTCTATCATCAGTCTAATAGTGTTCTCTCGCCTTCCCCTGTCTGGGTGTAGTACTCACTCACACAAACGCACACACACTGCCTTAGTTTCCTGGCTGCTGGTAGGTAAATGGACTTCCTGACTGACACTAGGACTACGTCCCAAATGGCACCCTATCCCCTATATAGTGCACTACTTTTGACCAAAAATTGGCAACCTATTCCCTATATAGTGTACTACTTTTGACAGTGGACCATATGGAATAGGGTGCCATTTGAGATGTGGACTAAGAGTTCCAGACTGACTCTTGCTGTCTTTTCTCGCTCTCGCTGTCTTTTCTCGCTCTCGCTGTCTTTTCTCGCTCTCGCTGTCTTTTCTCGCTCTCGCTGTCTTTTCTCGCTTTTCGCTGTTTTCGCTGTTTTCTCGCTCTTTTTTCGCTCTTATCGCTTTTCGCACTCTCGCTCTTTTCGCACTCTCGCTCTTTTCGCACTCTCGCTCTTTTCGCACTCTCGCTCTTTTCGCACTCTCGCTCTTTTCGCACTCTCGCTCTTTTCGCACTCTCGCTCTTATTGCTCTTCGCACTCTCGCTCTTATTGCTCTTCGCACTCTCGCTCTTATTGCTCTTCGCACTCTCGCTCTTTTCGCTCAATTTTCTCGCTCTCGATCTCTTTTCTCGCTCTCTTTTCTCGTTCTCGCTCTTTTCGTTCTCTCTCTCAATTTAATTGAAATTGCTTTATTGGCATGACGTAACAGCTACTCATTCCAGGGAATTTCTTTATTTGTCCTATTTTCTACATTGTAGAATAATAGTGAAGAAATTAAAACTATGAAATGACACATGGAATCATGTAGTAACCAAAAAAGTGTTAAACAAATCAAAATATATTTTATATTTGAGATTCTTCAAAGTAGCCACCCTTTGCTTTGATGGCAGCTTTGCACACTCTTGGCATTCTCTCAACCAGCTTCAACCAGCTGTAGTCGCAAAAAACAGAAACGGCTATGATGAAACTGGCTCTCATGAGGACCGCCACAGGAAAGGAAGACCCAGGGTTACCTCTACTGCAGAGGATAAGTTCATTAGAGTTGCCAGCCTCAGAAATTGCAGCCCAAATAAATGCTTCACAGAGTTCAAGTAACAGACACATCTCAACATCAACTGTTCAGAGGAGACTGCGTGAATCAGGTCTTCATGGTTGAATTGCTGCAAAGAAACCACTTCTAAAGGACACCAATAACAAGAAGAGACTTGATTGGGCCAAGAAACACGAGCAATGGACATTAGACTGGTGGAGATCTATCCTTTGGTCTGATGAGTCAAAATTTGAGATGTTTGGTTCCAACCTCTGTGTCTTTGTGAGACACAGAGTAGGTGAACAGATCTCTGCATGTGTGGTTCCCACCGTGAAGCATGGAGGAGGAGGTGTGATGGTGTGGGGGTGCTTTGCTGGTGACACTGTCAGTGATTTATTTAGAATTCAAGGCACACTTAACCAGCATGGATACCACAGCATTCTGCAGCGATATGCCATCCCATCTGGTTTACGCTCAGTGGGACTATAATTGTTTTTCAACAGGACAATGACCCAACACACCTCCAGGCCGTGTAAGGGCTATTTGACCAAGAAGGAGAGTGATGGAGTGCTGCATCAGATGACCTGGCCTCCACAATCACCCGACCTTAACCCAATTGAGATGGTTTGGGATGAGTTAGACCGCAGAGTGAAGGAAAAGCAGCCAACAAGTGCTCAGCATATGTGGGAACTCCTTCAAGACTGTTGGAAAAGCATTCTAGGTAAAGCTAGTGGAGAGAATGACAAGAGTGTGCAAAGCTATCATCAAGGCAAAGGGTGGCTACTTTGAAGAATCTCAAATATAAAATACTTTTTGATTTGTTTAACACATTTTTTGGTTACTACATGATTCCATATGTATTATTTCATAGTTTTGATGTCTTCAGCATTATTCTACAATGTAGAAAATAGTAAAAATACAGAAAAAACATTGAATGAGTAAGTGTCTAAACTCTTGACTGGTACTGTACATATTGCCAAAGCATACTTTGGAAAATAAGTTATGAATATAAATTATGTTAATATTGTGAATTACTATTATATTCTGTCTCTCCTGTCTCCCTCTCTTTCTCTTTATCTGCCTCTTGCTCAAGCCATTTTCTCTCTGCACAGACAGTGACCTTTCAAAGTATTCATATTCAATATATTTACAACTTTTTCATTCACCTGATTGACCGTAGAGTGACTTCTTCATGAGATTTATAATGGAAATCATTCACATTTATTTCAATGGTAACTGTGTTTGGTGAGCAAATAATTTGTAAATTGGCTTCTCCAGATTAAAGGTTTAAGGAGATAAGAAATATAATACCGTTGACAAGGACCGGCTCGTTTGGGTAGAGTTGATTGGATTTCATTGACAGGTGAGTGCATGATGAGACTATGCTGCGTTCCAACTGGCACCCTATTCCCTATGTAGTGCACTACTTTTGACCAGAGGCCTATGGGCCCTGTTGGAAGCAGTGCACTATAAAGGGAATAGGGTATCATTTGCGACGCATTCTATTGCTCTGGAGTTCAGTTCCAGGTTTAGCCTTTATGACGGAATCATGTCTTTACAGAAAAGAACAGAAAGGAGACAGTTTTGTTGTTACTGGTTTCCCTCCTGTGATGTGTTATATTTTAGGAGATATACATTTAGCCCCGCCTCCATCTATACAGGAGATAAACATTTACCATGCCTCCAACATTATGATTGCGGTGAGAGTAATGGATATGGGAAGCATATACCTTATGTGGACAAGTAAGTGAATGAATGGGTGAGTAGCTACTGTGAGTCAGTGATGGAATGGGTGAGTAGCTACTGTGAGTCAGTGATGGAATGGGTGAGTAGCTACTGTGAGTCAGTGATGGAATGGGTGAGTAGCTACTGTGAGTCAGTGATGGAATGGGTGAGTAGCTACTGTGAGTCAGTGATTGAATGGGTGAGTAGCTACTGTGAGTCAGTGAATGAATGGGTGAGTAGCTACTGTGAGTCAGTGAATGAATGGGTGAGTAGCTACTGTGAGTCAGTGATGGAATGGGTGAGTAGCTACTGTGAGTCAGTGAATGAATGGGTGAGTAGCTACTGTGAGTCAGTGAATGAATGACAGAGGATGAATCAGTGAAGATGAACAAGTGACTCCCCATCAAGCTGAGTAGGCCTAAGCTCTATTGACTATGACTGACTGAATAACTGCTGCAATCGAGGTGCCAGACAGACCCACACGATTGGCTTGTTCTCCAATTAGACCAAACCCCTCCAGCTGCCAATCATGACCCAGAATGTGTGTTGCTGCTCTAGGATGAGTCCCAAATGGAACCCTATTCCCTATGTAGTGCACTACTTTTGACCAGCAGCCCTATGAGAGCCCCATGGGCCCTGGTCAAAAGTAGTGCACAACATAGGGAATAGGCTGCCATTTGGGAGACATCCCTGATCTCTCAGGAGGGACCCAAAATGAAGTGGAGCTGCATGTTAAACAAAGATCACACTTATAACCACTTACTGTCTTTCTCTCACACTCCTTCTGTTCTCCCTCTGGTCTCTCTCACTCTCTGTCTCTCACTCTCTCACTCTGTATTCAGCTTCTCTCTGTCTCGTTATCCCTCTCTCTGCCCCATCTATCTCTCTGTTTCAGAGCACACACACACACACACACACACACACACACACACACACACACACAGCTCAACATTAGCTCAACAGCTGCAGACTTGTGGGTGCTTTAAATGGCCCTTCATCCGAGAGGATGGGGGACATGCTGTTGACGCTCACGCAGCCCCACAATGTACCTTGATTGCTACTGCCAAAGTGTTTGGCCCAGATTGTAAATGTGGTATTGACCTGTTTGTGGCCTAAATGGCATCCTACTATAGTGCACTACTTTTGACCTGAATGACTCCCCTATCTCCCTCCCTTCACGTCTGGTCCCTAGAATGTTTCTCAAGGCTTCGGAGCAGTTTGAATGATTTTCACATCCAACAGTAGCAGAACCGTAGCAGAACCCATCACATTGCAATTCATCTTACGAGGCAGACAGATAGTTTCCACAGCTTAAGCATCTTAAGTCCTCTTAAGTTGTGTCAGTGACTCAGCTATAAGGCCCAGGGGGCTAGTTGTCAGTGTAGAAGATAGATAGCTAGAAAGTGGCTGGGTTTTCTCCCTGTAACGACCAAGGGGATGTCCAGTAACATCTCCTTCCAGTAACATCTCCGGACAGTTTTCTGTCAGATCTTATCTTATGCTCTTGTCATATGGACTCGAGCAGAGCTGGACTGCTGCTTTGTGACCCAGCACCAGTATCAGTGCTCACTCACATGTGGACAGAGAGAGAGAGAGGGGTGGTTGCATTTGAAAAAATGGAGCTCTATGGACCCTGGTCGAAAGGAGTGCACTATATAGGGAATAGGGTGACATTTGGGTTGTGGACTGGGTGATTGGGCTTATAGTCCTCAGTCCAGCCTCAGGCCTGGCTACTGGAGGGAGAGAAAGAGAGAGAGCTGTCTTGTCCTTGACATCATTGAGCATTGATTTAGAAATTATGACATCACATCTCCCCTTTCTGTCTTGTCTGCTTCTCTTTCTCCTCTCGCTCACACAGTCTCTCTATTGGCTGTCTGTCTCTCTCTATTGGCTGTCTGTCTCTCTCTATTGGCTGTCTGTCTCTCTCTCTTGGCTGTCTGTCTCTCTCTCTTGGCTGTCTGTCTCTCTCTCTTGGCTGTCTGTCTCTCTCTCTTGGCTGTCTGTCTCTCTCTATTGGCTGGCTCTCTGTCTCTCTCTATTGGCTGGCTCTCTGTCTCTCTCTATTGGCTGGCTCTCTGTCTCTCTCTATTGGCTGGCTCTCTGTCTCTCTCTATTGGCTGGCTCTCTGTCTCTCTCTATTGGCTGGCTCTCTGTCTCTCTCTATTGGCTGGCTCTCTGTCTCTCTCTATTGGCTGGCTCTCTGTCTCTCTCTATTGGCTCTCTCTCTCTCTCTCTATTGGCTCTCTCTCTCTCTCTCTCTTGGCTCTCTGTCTCTCTCTCTTGGCTCTCTGTCTCTCTCTATTGGCTCGCTGTCTCTCTCTATCTCTCTATTGGCTCGCTGTCTCTCTCTATTGGCTCGCTGTCTCTACGGGCTGTCTCTCTCTCTGACACGATTCTGCCTCTCTCTGCCTTTATGCTGCAGTTTTTTTTCTTCTCTGTTCTCCCTCTGTTCTCCCTCCCTTAGAATATCTTCTCCTTCTCTCTCTGTATTCAGCCCCCCCCCCCTCTCTCTCTCTCTCTCTCTCTCTCTCCCCCTTCATCCTCTCTCTCATCCTCACTCTGTATTTCTCCTTCTGTCTCGTTATCCCTCTCTCTCTGCCCCCCCTTCTCTATCTTTGATCTTTACTAGAGTTTATCTCAGCAGGCCTCAGTGGTGTCTGTCTGTCTCAGTGTGAAACCCTCCCTCCCTCCCTCAGCAGGCCTCAGACAGACACACCACTGTCTCAGTGTGAGATCCACCATGCGCGCTCTCTCTCTCTCCCTCTCTCCGTGTTGGCTCTCTAAAACACACTGTAATGAACTTGCCTTTTCTTTCATGCCTCCCTCCCTCTCTCCATCTCTGTGTGTGTGGTTGCCTCCCTCCCTATATCCACCTTCTCTTACATGCCTCCCTCTGTCTTGTTCTTTCTCACTCATTTATATTCTCTGTCTTGCTCTTTATCTCACTCGTTTGCTCTCTTCCATTCTCTCCCCTCCTTTTTTCTTTCACATCTTTTGAATGTCAAATTGGAAGAGAAGAATTACATTACAATGAACATTAGTGCAGGGTTACATTATCTTTCTGTTCCATTACAATGGTCACTAGTGCAGGGTTACATTATCTTTCTGTTCCATTACAATGGTCACTAGTGCAGGGTTACATTATCTTTCTGTTCCATTACAATGGTCACTAGTGCAGGGTTACATTATCTTTCTGTTCCATTACAATGGTCACTAGTGCAGGGTTACATTATCTTTCTGTTCCATTACAATGGTCACTAGTGCAGGGTTACATTATCTTTCTGTTCCATTACAATGGTCACTAGTGCAGGGTTACATTATCTTTCTGTCCCATTACAATGGTCACTAGTGCAGGGTTACATTACAATAATCACTAGTGCAGGGTTACATTATCTTTCTGTTCCATTACAATGGTCACTAGTGCAGGGTTACATTACAATAATCACTAGTGCAGGGTTACATTATCTTTCTGTCCCATTACAATGGTCACTAGTGCAGGGTTACATTATCTTTCTGTTCCATTACAATGGTCACTAGTGCAGGGTTACATTACAATAATCACTAGTGCAGGGTTACATTACAATAATCACTAGTGCAGGGTTACATTATCTTTCTGTGCTCTTTTAGTATTTCTCCGCTATGTTTCATGAAGGAGAATTCCTGCAATTATGTCAAATATAATAGAACAAAAACACCAGAGTATATACTACAGTCTGCAAAAACATTACAGTAATTATTACAGTAACATCCACAAAAACACGATAGTAAATACTACAGTCTGCAAAAACCTTACATTAATCACCATAGTATAGACGACAGTGTTCTTTTACCGTGGTATTTATACTATAGTGAACATTTAAATGCTACAATGTAATGTTTCTGCGGACTTAAAGGAAAGAGTCACCCATTTTAAAATGTTATACTGTTTTTGTGCATCTTCGAGCGACGTTCTATCGATTCCCTGGGGTCATTTCATGTTTTCATGTGTATCTGAGCTATTGCCGTTCGAGCATGCAGTAATCAGCTGGTACGACGTAGCATTGTGATAAAGTCTCTCTTGCTACACTGGAAGTTAATAGGAATACAACTTTTGATCGTGAAAACGTCTATCTACCTACCTCATCCCCATATTGTTTTTATTTACTTTTCTGCTCTTTTGCTCACCAGTATTTCTACTTGCACATCACCATCTGCTCATCTATCACTCCAGTGTTAATTTGCTAAATTGTAATTACTTGCTACTATGGCCTATTTATTGCCTTACCACCTCACGCGATTGACACCCACTGTATATAGACTTTCTTTTTCTTCTATTGTGTTATTGACTGTACGCTTGTTTATCCCATGTGTAACTCTGTGTTTGTGTTGCGCTGCTTTGCTTTATCTTGGCCAGGTGTCAGTTGTAAATGAGAACTTGTTCTCAACTAGCCTACCTGGTTAAATAAAGGTGAAATAAATAAAATAAATATCATACATGTCAGATTTCAGTACTATACGGTGTCATAGGCTGTCTTCTCTCGAATGAGCCATTTGCAATATTTCTTCCTCGGAATGTGTAATTTAACGGAGCGTTCACCACATTTCTCCTACATGTCTGCCTCTACTGTCCAGGGTGCCGTTGCGTGGTCGTTCGTGTCATACTCCGCTCTGCGAGGCACATCGATCTGCAGGTTGAACATAGTGAGATTGTAAACTCCTAAATTGATAGTGCATGTTGTTTAGTTTTTTTTTTTATAGCTAACTAGCTACTTCACATGCTGATATTGACTTTGGTATTATTGTGTTTATCTATGTTTGCTAGGTAGCTACCTAGCTAGCTAGCCAGCCCACAGAGATAGCATTGCTTTGTTTTTTTTGTAGTCGACTTGAACTGCAACAGATTTCCACAACAATGTTCACATTGCTACCAACCTTTATTACAATGACAAAATAGAACATTTGTTCCTCAAAAAATATTTTTCTCACATATTAGTGTTATATAACACTGTAAATTATAGGATTTAGTGGTTTTGGGTGGATTTTTCCATTTTGTCCGCAAAAACACTACAGTTGATACTACAGTAAAGTTGAATACTATTTATTCCATAGTATACTATAGTATTTTTTTCATGTGGGAGGGTTCAGTAGATCACTAGCTCATGGCTCAGTAGATCACTGGCTCAGTAGATCACTGGCTCAGGAGATCACTGGCTCAGGAGATCACTAGTGGCGGGCTTTCAAATGTCACACACTTAAATCAAATCAAATGTATTTGTCTAAACAAGTTTAGACTAACCGTGAAATGCAGAGTAAAGAAAAATAGAAATAGTGACTCGAGGAATTTAAAACACAGTGAATAACTAATAACAATGTAAACTAGTAAAAATAATATGGCTATGTACAGGGAGTACTAGTACCAGGGGGGTCAGGGGTGCAAGATAATTAAGGTAGCTACCCAGCTAGCACATTTGGTTGCTTGGAGGTTGTGGGAACGTATGTTTTTGGTTTCTCATTGGTTCTGGGAACGAAGCCATACTTTTTTTTTTTTTTTTTTAACATTCTGAGAATGGAAGTGAACATTTTTCCTGTTCTGGGAATGTACATTTTTAGGTCCCAGGGAGGTTCTGAGAACGTTACGTTCTCTGAACTATTTGAGAACATTACCAATATCAAACTAATTGGAAAACGTTCCTAGAACATGACCTAAAATGAAATGTAAACATGTTTGAACTTTTAGGAAATGTTCTGTTAAAGTAATGAAATACCAAGAAAACAACTTCCTTTTAATGTGCTGAGAATGTTCCAAAGCCAAGCAACTATCCTGCACCATTCTCATAAAGTTGTGGGAAAGGGAATGCAAAATAATCGTAGGACAACCATGCTATAAGAAACATGTGGTTTAGCAGTCTCATGGCTTGGGGATAGAAGCTGTTCAGAATCCTGTTGGTTCCAGACATGGTGCACTGGTACCACCTTTCGTGCGGGAGCAGAGAGAACATTCGATGCCTTGGGTGGCTGGTGTCATTAAAACATTTTTGGGCCTTTCTCTGACACCGCCTGGTACAGAGGTCCTGGATGGTGGGAGCTCTGCCCAAGTGATGTACTTGGTCGTACTCACCACCTTTGGTAGCGCTTTGCGGTTGGGTACCTTGCAGTTGCCGTAACAAGCGGTGATGCAGCCAGGGGTGTGCTCGCCCCACCGTTTCCTGTAGTCCAAGATCAGCTCTTTTTGTCTTTCTGACGTTGAGGGAGAGGTTGTCCTGGCACCACACTGCCAGGTCTCTGACCTCCTTCTGTAGGCTGCCCTTGTCGTCGGTGATCAGTCCTACCACTGTCGTGTCGTCAGCACAGTTGATGACGGTGTTGGAATCGTACCCATACACCCCTGAGGGGACTGTGGTAGTCATGTGGTAGTTGTGTGGTAGTAGTTTGGTAGTGTGTGGTTTGGTAGTGTGTGTGTGTGTGTGTATGCGTTAAGGCTTGTCTCTGTGCTTATGTGTTTTGTATTTCCATGTCTCTCCCCTCTGTCTGTCCATGAAGGCACCGTGGGCAGACATGAGAGTCGAATCTAAAATTATTATTGACTGGATAATATGTTAGATCCTCCGTCCTGCCTCTTCCCCTTTCATCCTTTGACATCTAGTCACGTACTAAACAGCCTCTTCCTCCCCCAGCTCAGACCTCCCCTGTGAGTCCGTCGAATTAGCACTGACATCTCCGATTTTTCTTTTTCTCACAACCTCAGAGAATTATCCGCAGTGAAGGAAGGAAGATGTTTGTGTAAGAAACCAGGTTAAAATGGTATTCAGTTTCTAGCAGACTGTGTCTTTGTTCATAGCCTCTTTGAAGTTATCCCACTGGGCACACACTGGCTGAATCAACGCTGTTTCCACGTCATCTCAATGAAATTTACATTGAATCAACGTGAAATAGACGTTGAATTGACATCTGTGCCCAGTGGGATACGCCATTGTTATAGGCAAGAACATTCTATTTTTCTATGGTAACTCATTGTTGAAACTATGGTAACTCATTGTTGAAACCGTTTTCATGCGTTGGTTTGATTCATCAATGACGTAATCCTTTTATTTCTCCTTTGACAACATACTGTAAGTGTTCAGAGTTTTGTGTTTGTGTGTGTACATCGTGTGTTTGTGTGCCCGCACACTTTGTGTGTACATCATTGTTTGTGTGTGTTTAGGCCTTCGTGTCTGTGTAATGTGTGTTTGTGTGTGTTCATCAGCGTGTTTGTGTGCAAGCACACTTTGTGTGTGTGTGTGTATCAACTGTGCATGTGTCCTGTATATCAAACACCAACACTTGAGCGTTGATAACTGTTGGCTGATATGTGGTCCGTTTTCCACATTGTTGCCCAGTGAAAGGGAAAAATTACTTTTCACAGTAAACTGGAGGAGACAAATTGTCACGATGGGTTAAATGATGAGAAATGTGAAACCTGTCAGGGAGAAAAGGAGTGTACATGAATGGTTGCCAAGCAACAGAATCAGGCAGCTTTCAGCTTTGGTTCCAGTGAACCGAAGAGACGGCTCTCCTTCTGCTGTCCATGTCCTGACTGTCACCTGTCAAGCTTAAATATGTATGGAGGAGCAAAAGGTGTGTGTGAAATGTGGACGTATAGTGCCTATGTCTGAATACTTCTTTGTCTCTGTGTCAGAGAGAGAGAGGGAGTGAGAGAGAGATGTGGAATAGTGCAAGAGAAATTCAGTTCCAAATTGTTCTTCCTAAAAGAAGCTAGCTAACTCAAAAACAGGAAATTAACAACCCAATAGAAAAGACAAGAGAAGGACCGAAGACAAAAGGACATCAAAGTAAAACAGTTCTCTAAAGACACTAGAGACAATAATACCAGAAACATTAAGATCGAATTCTATTGCAACATTGTAGCCAACATCACCAGCGTTGCTATGGAAATTGTTTACCAGATATCCACACGGAGAAAGCTAAGAAAAGTTTCAACGTTTTGATGATGAGATTCATCAATGCTTGTTTGCAGATCTCACCAGTTGCCAAACAAGAACAAATGTAGTATTTAATAAAAAAAACGAGGGCACATATAGAAAAGGGTTATTTGCAACCGTTCCCCTTTCACACAAAAAAATTGTCATTTCTGAAGAAGCTGAGCAGGGCAATACATATGAAACTGTCAACCTATAACACCAATGGAACTGTATTTCATACAAGGCAATGATACAAGCCTCCAGGCTTTTGAAAATGTGTTTGCTACTCTAAAAGCAGAAGCTGAGCTCATCTCAGTAGCTGAAGAAAAAGTAAAGGAGGGAGATTATGGAGAAAAACAGACACCCAACAGTCTGTGACCCAGCAAGAAGCCCTCAGTGTCCCTCTACCTACCTCACCTGTAGCAGACAGAGTCAAGGACATGCCTACAACACCAAGAACACCTGCTATGTAACGTTTCCACAACACCCTCTCTCTTGTCGAAGCAGAGGTCATAGAACTCAGAGAGAACAAGCTTCAAGAGGAGGACACTGTCCAGAAACTAAAAGCAGAGATTAAACGGTTCAGGGAGGAGAGCAGAGCATCTATTGCTAAATTTAAAAAGCAGAATGGATAAACTGAGTCAGACAAATGATGACCTCAGAGACCATCTGAGCACAACAAGAAAGGAGCTGGAACAAAGAGAGAGAGGTACATTGACACCCTCAACCAGCAGCTAATTATTATGTCCTCTGCATCTAGAGAACATGTCCACCAGCTTGGTACAACACAGGCAGAACCTGAGACCATCATAACCAGCATGGCCTGCACCAGCCTCCCAGTCTGCTCAAGCATAGGTCAACCTACCAGCCTCCCAGTCTGCTCCAGCCCAGGTCAACCTACCAGTCTGCTCCAGCCCAGGTCAATCAACCAGTCTGCTCCAGCCCAGGTCAACCTACCAGCCTCCCAGTCTGCTCCAGCCCAGGTCAACCTACCAGTCTGCTCCAGCCCAGGTCAATCAACCAGCCTCCCAGTCTTCTCCAGCCCAGGTCAATCAACCAGCCTCCCAGTCTGCTCCAGCCCAGGTCAACCTCCATTCTTGAATTATAACAGTAAGTCACTTGATGAAATTGAAAATACATTTGACCAAAATTTGTTCTGGGACATTTGAAACAATTTAAGCATGACAAAAGCCACAATAATTAACCATAAAATATGGAGGAATTGGGGAAACTTATTTTAATAATCTATATAAAATATCCCACAAAGATTTACAACATAACCAATTAGAAATTCAAAAACATCCTTGGATCAGGCACTAAAAACAACCACAATCCATTAGATTACCAAATAACCCAACAATGAAAAGCTATGAAAAGCCAACTGACATTTACTCCTGAGGTGCTGACTTGTTGCACCCTCGACAACTACTGTGATTATTATTATTTGATCATGCTGGTCATTTATGAACATTTGAACATCTTGGCCATGTTCTGTTATAATCTCCAGCCAGAAGAGGACTGGCCACCCTTCATAGCCTGGTTCCTCTCTAGGTTTCTTCCTAGGTTTTGGCCTTTTCTAGGGAGTTTTTCCTAGCCACCGTGCTTCTACACCTGCATTGCTTGCTGTTTGGGGGTTTTAGGCTGGGTTTCTGTACAGCACTGTGAGATATCAGCTGATGTAAGAAGGGCTTTATAAATACATTTGATTTGATTTGAGCAAGAACTACATGAAAAGCTTAAATCTATAACACAAAAAAGGCTTGTGGACTAGATAACATTAGAAATGAGATGCTTAAATTTTTCGACATGGTACGAACTTCTTGTTGCTTTCCCGTTGTCTGGAGTCGTCTCCCCGATCCACAAAAGTGGAGACAAATCAGACCCCAGTAATTACAGGGGAATTTGATTGAACAGCGACTTGGGAATGGTTTTCTGTAGCATTTTGAATTCCAGTATCCAAACGTTTCTTCCATTGAAAAAAGGTAATAAGTAAATGTCAAATTGGCTTTCTCTTCAACCATCGCACTACTGACCATATACAGTGGGGAGAACAAGTATTTGATACACTGCCGATTTTGCAGGTTTTTCTACTTACAAAGCATGTAGAGGCCTGTCATTTTTATCATAGGTACACTTCCACTGTGAGAGACGGAATCTAAAACAAAAATCCAGAAAATCGTCGAGGTTTGAGACAAGGCTGCAGTTTGTGTCCAAACCTTTTCAACATTTATATCAATGAATTAGCAGACATGTTGGACAATTCTGCAGCAACAGGTCTCTATGACAGAGGTAAAATACCTGCTGCAGTATATGGTGATGATTTGGTTCTTCTATCACCAACCAAAGAAGGTCTTCAATAGAACCTTAACATTCTAGAGCAATATTGCCATAATTGGGGCCCTGGCAGTATATTTCTCAAAACAAAAATCATGATTTCCCACTCCAAAAAAAGAGATGTCAGGAACACAGAAAATACCCTTTGAACACCATAATTGAACACACCAAAAATTACTCATACCTTGGTATGACCATATCTGCATTGGGACATTTTTAAACGGCAGTGAATGCACTCAAAGAAAGAGCCCGCAGAGCATTGTATTCGATAGAAATGAAATTATTCAAAAATTAACATCCCAATTAGAATGTGTAAGAAAATATTTGGCAGCATAATCCTACCAATAGCTCTTTACGGAAGTGAAGTTTGGCGGCCGCTCAATAATCTGGACTTTAAATTGTGGGACAAACATCCAATTGAAGCCCTACATGCAGAAGTCCAAAGAAATACACAAACTAATGCATGTAGGGCAGAATTTGTTAATGAAAATACATTGGCAATGAAAATACAAAAAAATATCATACCAATTTTGGCTACACCTAAATTCAAGTCCAAATTCAAGTCTCCAGTTTAAAGCACTTCAAACCCAAGAGCTGAGCCTAGAAACGAGACCTCTCAGTCAGCTGGTGTTGGACCCAACCAACCCAGCTGACACCAGCACTGCTTCAAAAGGAAGAATTCCAACCAACAAAATCATGAACCAATCAAAGCACTCATATTTACAACATTGGAAAAACAAAACAATGTCAAAGCCAACTAAATTGCTATCTGGCCCTCAACAGAGAATATGAATTGGCTGATTATCTCTACTCTGTCAGAGATACTATGCAGAGACATATCCTTACCAAGTACAGGCTGAGTGACCACCTCTTGGCAATAGAAACCGGCAGACATAAAAAGACATGGCTACCCAAAGAGGAGCGTGTACTGTATGTGGCTATTGCACTACGGGGGTGGGGGTGGTAGAGACAGAGATGCACTTTCTCTTCTACTGTGAGAAATATTCCTCACCAAGAGATTCATTATTTGCATAAATTAATACATGTATTTCAAGTTGTATCTTATTAAACCCTAGAGGAAGAACTATAAATACTCATGGGCAACGGCTCCTTTTGCAGCCTAATATGGATTTGCCTGAAATAGCCTGAGAGGCACTGAATAATCACTGCATAGTAATTATTTTTATTGTTATTATTGTTGTGATTATTACTCCAAATAGTAGTTGTAGGGGTGATAATAACGGTAGTAGTTTTTAGTAGTAGTAATACTAAAGATGATGGTACTGTAGTTGTAGTACTGATGTAATGGTAAGGATGACAGTACTAAGTTAGTTATAGTTTCAGTAGAGATATTAGAGGTAGAAATGATACGAGTGGTAATGTTGGTAGTAGAGATTTTACAGGCAGAAATGATACTAGTGGTAATGGTAGTAGTAGAGATTTTACAGGCAGAAATGATACTAGTGGTAATGGTGGTAGTAGAGATTTTACAGGCAGAAATGATACTAGTGGTAATGGTGGTAGTAGGGATATTACAGGCAGAAATGATACTAGTGGTAATGGTGGTAGTAGAGATTTTACAGGCAGAAATGATACTAGTGGTAATGGTGGTAGTAGAGATTTTACAGGCAGAAATGATACTAGTGGTAATGGTGGTAGTAGGGATATTACAGGTAGAAATGATACTAGTGGTAATGGTGGTAGTAGTAGAGATATTACAGGCAGAAATGATACTAGTGGTAATGTTGGTAGTAGGGATATTACAGGTAGAAATGATACTAGTGGTAATGGTGGTAGTAGAGATATTACAGGTAGAAATGATACTAGTGGTAATGGTGGTAGTAGTAGAGATATTACAGGCAGAAATGATACTAGTGGTAATGGTGGTAGTAGTAGAGATATTACAGGCAGAAATGATACTAGTGGTAATGTTGGTAGTAGGGATATTACAGGTAGAAATGATACTAGTGGTAATGGTGGTAGTAGTAGAGATATTACAGGTAGAAATGATACTAGTGGTAATGGTGGTAGTAGTAGGGATATTACAGGTAGAAATGATACTAGTGGTAATGTTGGTAGTAGAGATATTACAGGCAGAAATGATACTAGTGGTAATGTTGGTAGTAGGGATATTACAGGTAGAAATGATACTAGTGGTAATGGTGGTAGTAGTAGGGATATTACAGGTAGAAATGATACTAGTGGTAATGTTGGTAGTAGGGATATTACAGGTAGAAATGATACTAGTGGTAATGGTGGTAGTAGAGATATTACAGGCAGAAATGATACTAGTGGTAATGGTGGTAGTAGAGATTTTACAGGCAGAAATGATACTAGTGGTAATGGTGGTAGTAGTAGAGATATTACAGGCAGAAATGATACTAGTGGTAATGGTGGTAGTAGTAGAGATATTACAGGTAGAAATGATACTAGTGGTAATGTTGGTAGTAGAGATATTACAGGTAGAAATGATATTAATGTTAATGTAAACTCAACTAAAAAAGAACTGTGTTTATTTACAGCAAACGTAACATGTATAAATATTTGTATGAACATAACACGATTCCACATAAACTGAACAAGTTCCACAGACATGTGATTAACAGAAATTGAATAATGTGTCCCTGAACAAAGGGGGGGTCAAAATCAAAAGTAACAGTCAGTATCTGGTGTGGCCACCAGCTGCATTAAGTACTGCAGTGCAGCTCCTCCTCATGGACTGCACCAGATTTGCCAGTTCTTGCTGTGAGATGTTACCCCTTTCTTCCATCAAGGCACCTGCAAGTTCCCAGACATTTCTGGGGGGAATGGCCCTAGCCCTCACCCTCCGATCCAACAGGTCCCAGACGTGCTCAATGGGATTGAGATCCGGGCTCTTTGCTGGCCATGGCAGAACACTGACATTCCTGTCTTGCAGGAGATCACGCACAGAACGAGCAGTATGGCTGGTGGCATTGTCATGCTGGAGGATCATGTCAGGATGAGCCTGCAGGAAGGGTACCATATGAGGGAGGAGGATGTCTTCCCTGTAACGCACAGCGTTGAGAATGACTGCAATGACAACAAGCTCAGTCCGATGATGCTGTGACACACCGCCCCAGACCATGACAGACCCTCCACCTCCAAATTGATCCCGCTCCATAGTACAAGCCTCGGTGTAACGCTCATTCCTTCGTCGATAAACTGTCACAAGAATTTTTATCCCAATGCTTGAACTCAACTATCACTGTAGCTTTGACCAATTCCCAGAAGTTTGTAAGACCCTGGTTAATGAAGAATCAGCCAAAGACCCCAGTCTGCAATAGGTTAGTTCTTTATTCAGAGAACGTTCTGAAATCAAAAATGCAAAGTCATTTTATAACTTACACACACACACACACACACACACACACACACACACACACACACACACACACACACACACACACACACACACACACACACACACAGTTTTATCACTTTTCTACCAGCCTTGGCAGTTTCTCACCATTCCTCTCCTCCCTAGACTAGAGAGGCCTTGGAAGGGCCCTCTTTCCTGTTGTCAGTTTTCAGAGTTACAACCAGGTCATGTGTAGTTCAATTGTCCTTTGTTTTCTCAACCATACATTTCTCACCCTTAACTTGTCTCACACATACACTATAGTCTTATAATTCGAATACATTTCACACCGTTAAATACGTTTCAGGGTGGAATTCTTTATTCATTACTTTAAACATATATAAATTCCCTTATCATGAACGCGAATCCGACCATCACCCCTGGTGTGTTACATCCATTGTCAGATGAATGAGACCAAAGCGCAGCGTGGAAAGTGTTCATGATTTTTAATATTGAACTCCAACAAAATACAAAACCGAACGTAAAGTTCTGCAGGGCTAGACATGCAAAAACAAGATCCCACAAACTCAGGTGGAAAACAGGCTGCCTAAGTATGATCCCCAATCAGAGACAACGATAGACAGCTGCCTCTGATTGGGAACCATACCCGGCCAACATAGAAATAGAACACATAGATTGCCCACCCAAGTCACACCCCGACCTAACCACAAAGAGAAATAAAAAGGCTCTCTAAGGTCAGGGCGTGACATGGTGAGACAAAACCGCGACTCGTCAGAGAAGAGCACGTTTTGCCAGACCTGTCTGGTCCGGCAACGGTGGGTTTGTGCCCATAGGTGACGTTGTTGCCGGTGATGTCTGGTGAGGACCTGCCTTACAACAGGCCTACAAGCCCTCAGTCCAGCCTCTCTCAGCCTATTGCGGACAGTCTTAGCACTGATGGAGGGATTGTGAGTTCCTGGTGTAACTTGAGCAGTTGTTGTTGCCATCCTGTACCTGTCCCGCAGGTGTGATGTTCGGATGTACCGATCCTGTGCAGGTGTTACACGTGGTCTGCCACTGCGAGGATGATCAGCTGTCCGTCCTGTCTCCCTGTAGCGCTTTCTTAGGCGTCTCACAGTACGGACATTGTAATTTATTTCCCTGGCCACATCTGCAGCCCTCATGCCTCCTTGCAGCATGCCTAAGGCATGTTCACGCAGATGAGCAGGGACCCTGGGCATCTTTCTTTTAGTGTTTTTCAGGGTCAGTAGAAAGACCTCTTTAGTGTCCTAAGTTTTCATAACTGTGACCTTAATTGCTTATCGTCTGTAAGCTGTTGGTGTCTTAACGACCGTTCCACAGGTGCATGTTCATTAATTGTTTATGGTTCATTGAACAAGCATGGGAAACGGTGTTTAAACCCTTTACAATGAAGATCTGTGAAGTTATTTTGATTTTTAAGAATTACCCTTGAAAGACAGGGTCCTGAAAAAGGGACGTTTCTTTTTTTGCTGAGTTTAGTTGTAGGGATATTACAGGTAGAAATGCTACTAGTGGTAATAGTTGTAATGGTGGTAGTGGTAATGATAATGGTGGTAGTTGTAATGGTGGTGGTAGTTGTAATGGTGGTGGTAGTTGTAATGGTAGTAGTGGCGGTAGTTTTAATGGTGGTAATGGTAGTAGTGGTAATGGTGGTAGTGGTAATGGTGGTAGTAGTGAGGATGCTAGAAGGAGTGGTAATGGTGGTAGTAGTGAGGATGCTAGAAGGAGTGGTAATGGTGGTAGTAGTAATGGGGGTAGTAGTTGTAATGGTGGTAGTAGTAATGGGGGCAGTGGTAATGTTGGCAGTAGTGATAATGCTAGAAGTAGTGGTAATGGTGGTAATGGTGGCAATGGCGGTAGCAGTAGTGATAATGCTAGAAGTAGTGGTGGTAATGGCGGTGGTGGTAATGGTGGTGGTAGTGGTAATGGTGGTAGTATTGGTGGTAACGGTAATGGCGGTAGTGGTGGTGGTAATGGCGGTAGTGGTGGTAGTAGTAGTGGTAGTGGTAATGGTGGTAGTATTAGTAGATATATTATTGTCCCTATTTATTATTATATTTTCCTAGTATTATTCACTGCTACCATTTTATCTTTGTTATTTATATATATATATATATATAATATATATATTTTTTAATAGCACTGTTTATTATTATTTGAGAATGATGTATATTTTATACATTGTTGCAGTGGCAGTATTTACGCAATGTTATTCATGCCAATAAAGCAATTTAAATCAGAGAGAGATGGAGGAAAGAGAGGGGGGATCCTGCCTGCATGGTGTTCAGCTGGAGCTGGACTCTTAGCTGTCTTCTTGCCTCTATGCGCACTTGTATTCCTCTATAACAGTAGTGTTTGTCTGAAGGAGTGTTCCTGTTAACGCTGCATTGCAGCAGAGCAGTCTAACACTACACTAGCCTAGCTACCTTCATACTTAGGTGCGTCCCAAATGGCACTACTTTTGACCAGGGCCCCATAGTGCACTATATAGGTCAATAGGGTGCCATTTCCGACTCAACCATAGGCTTTTAACTGTCACAGCTCTGTTCCAAAGGGTCCTTCACACATGTACAGATGTAGGATCATAATTTGATAACCCTGTTGTAGGAGAACTTTTGTGCAATGCATGAATGCTTGTAGTTTGAGGTTTAAAAAGGCTTTTGATCTTTGTAATTTCCACTTAGAAATTTCAGACTTGCTTTTCCCTTAAGAAAAATGTATCAACCCTTACAAACATGTCTGTTTATTATGTGTAATCCACATAATTCTTATTTCCTGTTGCAACGCGATTATTTTCCTGCTGTAGCAAAGGAGCGACTCCCACCTGTACAGTTCAAGATAATAATGTGTCCAGATCGATTCATTGTCATTTCATGACTGATTGATGGGCTGATTGTAAATGGAAAAAGCCAATTAATAAAAAAATCTAATGTAGGATTTTTTTCCACTAAAGGTCCAATGCAGCCATCTTTATTTCAATATCAAATCATTTCTGGGTAACAATTAAGTACCTGATTGTGATTTCTTAGTAAAGGCAATTTACTAGAACTGTCTGGGAATGGGGAGGGGGAAAACTGAAAATTAGCTCTTATTGGCAGAGAGATTTAGAACTCTCTTTCTTATTGGTCTATTAGCAAATGTATTCCATTGAGATTTCACCATGGAAGGCCAAAACTCCATCCCCATCTAAACACACAGAAATTTCAGGCGGTCTTTTCAAACAGCTCTTACACTAAAATGTCATTATCATAACTTTCACAATGTTCTACTACTATTCCAACCTCATAGTGTGGAAATATATATAAACACAGGAAAAGTACTCGGGACTGTGGGGGAACATATCGCGGCGGCATGCAAAGGTATATGGGTTAGGAGAGGTGTACCTGTGGTGGGCATGCCAGGATTGGTGGATTTGCACAGCGATTATCTGTAAGTGTTTGGCACATTTTAATATGAAGCATCTGGTCTCTGGTGTGACAGGCTTCGTCCCAACTCGCACCCTACTTACTATATAGTGCACTACTTTTGACCAGGGCTCAGATCATAAGTAGTGCACTACGTAGGAATAGGGTGTAATTTTGGACAGATACAGATTCACTATAGCTGTTGATTGTGGCCTCCCCGGGTTTCGTATCCCGACGGTTGGCTTCGGTGGTGTGTTTTGAGTCTTTAATTGTGTCACTCCTGTTGTTGGGCTGGGCAACGCTTAACAAAACACTTTTGCACTCACTCTCTTATACCTCCACTTCTCCGCTTTCATCGAGGCCGTGTCTCAAATGGCACCGTATTCCCTATGGGCCCTGGTCAAAAGTATAAAGAATTGGCGTGTCATTGGAGACGCAGCCTCCCCCTCAAAAGCACTGGATGAAGTGCACCTAAATAGGCCTGTGCTCTCTGGCTGGCTGACTGGCTGGCTGGCTGGCTGACTGGCTCTCTGGCTGACTGGCTCTCTGGCTGGCTGGTTCTCTGGCTGACTGGCTGGTTCTCTGGCTGACTGGCTGGTTCGCTGGGCAGCTGGTTCTCTGTCTGGCTCTCTGGCTAGCTGGTTCTCTGGCTAGCTGGCTGGCTGGCTCTTTGGCTGGCTGGCTCTCTGGCTAGCTGACTCTCTGGCTAGCTGGTTGGCTGGCTCTCTGACTGGTTGGCTGGCTCTCTGGCTGGCTCTTTGGCTGGCTGGGCTCTCTGGCTAGCTGGCTGGCTGGCTCTTTGGCTGACTGGCTGGCTCTCTGGCTGGCTGGCTCTCTGGCTGGCTGGCTCTTTGGCTGGTTGGCTGGCTCTCTGGCTGGCCGGCTGGCTCGCTGGCTCTCTGGCTGGCACCATGCCAAGCAAGCGTTAGTGGTTGATTTGATGTATTGTATTTTTATTTTATTTTTTATTTTACCCCCTTTTCACCCCAATTTTCGTGGTATCCAATTGTTAGTAATTACTATCTTGTCTCATCGCTACAACTCCCATACGGGCTCGGGAGAGACGAAGGTCGAAAGCCATGCGTCCTCTGAGACACAACCCAACCAAGCCGCACTGCTTCTTAACACAGCGCGCCTCCAACCCGGAAGCCAGCCGCACCAATGTGTAGGAGGAAACACCGTGCACCTGGCTACCTCGGTTAGCGCGCACTGCGCCCGGCCCGCCACAGGAGTCGCTGGTGCGCGATGAGACAAGGATATCCCTACCGGCCTAACCCGGACGACGCTAGGCCAATTGTGCGTCGCCCCACGTTCAACTGTGAGAGACGGAATCTAAAACAAAAATCACATTATGATTTTTAAGTAATTCATTTGCATTTTATTGCATAACATAAGTATTTGATACATCAGAAAAGCAGAACTTAATATTTGGTACAGAAACCTTTGTTTGCAATTACAGAGATCATACGTTTCCTGTAGTTCTTGACCAGGTTTGTACACACTGCAGCAGGGATTTTGGCCCACTCCTCCATACAGACCTTCCCCAGATCCTTCAGGTTTCGGGGCTGTCGCTGGGTAATACGAACTTTCAGCTCCCTCCAAAGATTTTCTATTGGGTTCAGGTCTGGAGACTGGCCAGGTCTGGAGACTGACCTTGAGATGCTTCTTACAGAGCCACTCCTTAGTTGCCCTGGCTGTGTGTTTCGGGTCGTTGTCATGCTGGAAGACCCGGCCACGACCCATCTTCAATGCTCTTACTGAGGGAAGGAGGTTGTTGGCCAAGATCTCGCGATACATGGCCCCATCCATCCTCCCCTCAATACGGTGCAGTCGTCCTGTCCCCTTTGCAGAAAAGCATCCCCAAAGCATGATGTTTCCACCTCCATGCTTCACGGTTGGGATGGTGTTCTTGGGGTTGTACTCATCCTTCTTCTTCCCCCAAACACGGCGAGTGGAGTTTAGACCAAAAAGCTCTATTTTTGTCTCATCAGACCACATGACCTTCTCCCATTCCTCCTCTGGATCATCCAGATGGTCAATGGCAAACTTCAGACGGGCCTGGACATGCGCTGGCTTGAGCAGGGGGACCTTGCGTGCGCTGCAGGATTTTTATCCATGACGGCGTAGTGTGTTACTAATGGTTTTCTTTGAGACTGTGGTCCCAGCTCTCTTCAGGTCATTGACCAGGTCCTGCCATGTAGTTCTGGGCTGATCCCTCACCTTCCTCATTATCATTGATGCCCCACGAGGTGAGATCTTGCATGGAGCCCCAGACCGAGGGTGATTGACCGTCATCTTGAACTTCTTCCATTTTCTAATAATTGCGCCAACAGTTGTTGCCTTCTCACCAAGCTGCTTGCCTATTGTCCTGTAGCCCATCCCAGCCTTGTGCAGATCTACAATTTTATCCCTGATGTCCTTACACAGCTCTCTGGTCTTGGCCATTGTGGAGGGGTTGGAGTCTGTTTGATTGAGTGTGTGGACAGGTGTCTTTTATACAGGTAACGAGTGGAGAACAGCAGGGCTTCTTAAAGAAAAACTAACAGGTCTGTGAGAGCTGGAATTCTTACTGGTTGGTAGGGGATGAAATACTTATGTCATGCAATAAAATGCAAATGAATTACTTAAAAATCATACAATGTGATTTTCTGGATTTTTGTTTTAGATTCCGTCTCTCACAGTTGAAGTGTACCTATGATAAAAATTACAGACCTCTACATGCTTTGTAAGTAGGAAACACTGCCGATTTTGCAGGTTATCAAATACTTGTTCTCCCCACTGTATGAGACTCCAGCTTCAGGGATTTGTTTTTTTTGCAATTTGTTCCAGTCATTGGCAGCAGAGAACTGGAGGAAAGACAGCCAAAGAAGGAGTTGGCTTGGGGATGACCAGTGAAATATACCTGCTGGAGCGCGTGCTACGGGTGGGTGCTGCTATGTTGACCAGTGAGCTGAGATATGGCGGGGCTTTACCTTGCAAAGACTTATAGATGACCTGGAGCCAGTGGGTTTGGCGACGAATATGAAGCTAGGGCCAGCCAACGAGAGCATACACGTCGCAGTGGTGGGTAGTATATGGGGCTTTGGTGACAAAACGGATGGCACTGTGATCGACTACATCCAATTTGCTGAGTAGAATGTTGGAGGCTATTTTGTAAATTACATCACCGCAGTCAAGGATCGGTAGGATAGTCAGTTTTATGAGGGTGTGTTTGGAAGCATGAGTGAAGGATGCTTTGTTGCGAAATAAGAAGCCAATTCTAGATTTAATTTTGGATTGGAGATGCTAAATGTGAGTCTGGAAGGAGAGTTTACAGTCTAGCCAGACACATAGCTATTTGTAGTTGTCCACATATTCTAAGTCAGAACCGTCCAGAGTAGTGATGCTGGACGGGCGGGCAGGTGCGGGCAGCGATCAGTTGAAGAGCATGCATTTAGTTTTACTTTGCATTTAAAGAGCAGTTGGAGGCCACGGAAGGAGTGTTGTGTGGCATTGAAGCTCGTCTGGAGGTTAGTTAACACCGTGTCCAAAGAAAGGCCAGAAGTATACAGAATGGTGTTGTCTGCTTAGGGGCGGATCAGAGAATCACCAGCAGCAAGAGCGACATCATTGATGTATACAGAGAAGAGAGAATTGAACCCTGTGGCACTCCCATAGAGACTGCCAGAGGTCTGGAAAACAGGTGACTGGCACTGGGAATGAGACTGGGTCTTGGACTGGGAACGGGAATGTGACTGGCAAGAAGGTTTGTGGCAAGAAGTGGCAAGAAGGTTTGCTGTGTCTGTCAGCGTAGTGTCCAGAGCATGGAGGCGCTACCAGGAGACAGGCCAGTACATCAGGAGACGTGGAGGAGGCCGTAGGAGTGCAACAACCCAGCAGCAGGACCGCTACCTCCGCCTTTTTGCAAGGAGGAGCACTGCCAGAGCCCTGCAAAATGACCTCCAGCAGGCCACAAATGTGCATGTGTCTGCTCAAACGGTCAGAAACAGACTCCATGAGGGTGGTATGAGGGCCCGACGTCCACAGGTGGGGGTTGTGCTTACAGCCCAACACCGTGCAGGACGTTTGGCATTTGCCAGAGAACACCAAGATTGGCAAATTCGCCACTGGCGCCCTGTGCTCTTCACAGATGAAAGCAGGTTCACGCACATGTGACAGACGTGACAGAGTCTGGAGACGCCGTGGAGAACGTTCTGCTGCCTGCAACATCCTCCAGCATGACCGGTTTGGCGGTGGGTCAGTCATGGTGTGGGGTGGCATTTCTTTAGGGGGCCGCACAGCCCTCCATGTGCTCGCCAGAGGTAGCCTGACTGCCATTAGGTACCGAGATGAGATCCTCAGACCCCTTGTGAGACCATATGCTGGTGCGGTTGGCCCTGGGTTCCTCCTAATGCAAGACAATGCTAGACCTCATGTGGCTGGAGTGTGTCAGCAGTTCCTGCAAGAGGAAGGCATTGATGCTATGGACTGGCCCGCCCGTTCCCCAGACCTGAATCCAATTGAGCACATCTGAGACATCATGTCTCGCTCCATCCACCAACGCCACGTTGCACCACAGACTGTCCAGGAGTTGGCGGATGCTTTAGTCCAGGTCTGGGAGGAGATCCCTCAGGAGACCATCCGCCACCTCATCAGGAGCATGCCCAGGCGTTGTAGGGAGGTCATACAGGCACGTGGAGGCCACACACACTACTGGGCCTCATTTTGACTTGTTTTAAGGACATTACATCAAAGTTGGATCAGCCTGTAGTGTGGTTTTCCACTTTAATTTTAAGTGTGACTCCAAATCCAGACCTCCATGCGTTGATAAATTTGATTTCCATTGATAATTTTTGTGTGATTTTGTTGTCAGCACATTCAACTATGTAAAGAAAAAAGTATTTAATAAGAATATTTCATTCATTCAGATCTAGGATGTGTTATTTTAGTGTTCCCTTTATTTTTTTGAGCAGTGTGTATATATATATATATATATATATCATCTAGCTCTCTTTTATTATACCTCGCCATCTCTCTCTCCCCCCTCTCTTTCTATCTGTCTCCCCCCTCTGAATTTGTGGGAATGTGTGTTGCTATCTGAGTCTCTCTCTCTCATCTCTGTCTGTCCTTCGCTCTCGCTCTCTCCTTCTCGTCTCTGTGTCTCTCTCTCTCTCTCTCTCTCTGCCATATTCTCTCTCCTCCATTCTCCCTCCCTTCCTTTCTCTTACCCTCCACCTCTTGGTCTCTCTCTGTCTCTTTGTATTATCCATCTTCAATGTAACTGTCTTTCTCATCCCCCCCCCCGTTCTTAATATCTCTCCACCTCCCCTCTTCTTTCCGCAGGTGGAGGGATGGCACTGTCATTACTTATTTTAATTGTCTTGGTGTTCCCCTTCCTCACGGCGGCCAAACACAATACAACCGCGGGTAATGAATTTTTGCTTTCATTTAAATGTGTCTTTTACGTGACGTGTGTGTGTGTGTGTGTGTGTGTGTGTGTGTGTGTGTGTGTGTGTGTGTGTGTATGAGTGACTGTGTGTGCTTGCATGGTACTGTATCTCTGCATTGGTCGAAGGTCCCTCCCTCTGTTTTGATGGCTTAGTTTGCATGTATTGGTATTCTTCATATGTATGGACTCCTTTCTCATCAACCAGATCAGTCAACACATTGGCACAAAAACCACTGTGACTGCTCCTGAGACCACGGCTCTGTCCCAAATGACACCCTATTCACCTAGTGCACTACTTTTGTTCAGAGCCCTATGTAGGGAATATGGTGCCATTTGGGATGCAGCCTAATACCAGAGACAGCCAGACAGCCGGCCACCATTTCCAGCCACTTCCAACAGTGAATTCGTGGCAGGCTAGACTAAACCCCAGGGTTAAAAACCAATCGACCACAAACGAGAGAGTGGTGCCACAACATGAATGGACATTTGCTGTGAACGTCCGCCGCTTGTTATCACATGACATAGTGGTATGACACTAAAGCTCTCAGGCAGAATATCTTGTTATACACCCTGTTACATACCCTGTTATATACACCCTGTTACATACCCTGTTATACACACGGTTATATACTGTTATACACCCTGTTATATGCTGTTATACACCCTGTTACATACCCTGTTATATACACCCTGTTACATACCCTGTTATATACACCCTGTTACATACCCTGTTATATACACCCTGTTACATACCCTGTTATACACCCTGTTATATGCTGTTATACACCCTGTTACATACCCTGTTATATACACCCTGTTACATACCCTGTTATATACACCCTGTTACATACCCTGTTATATACACCCTGTTACATACCCTGTTATACACCCTGTTATATGCTGTTATACACCCTGTTACATACCCTGTTATATACACCCTGTTACATACCCTGTTATATACACCCTGTTACATACCCTGTTATATACACCCTGTTACATACCCTGTTATATACCCTGTTATATACTGTTATACACACGGTTATATACTGTTATACACACTGTTATATACTGTTATACACACTGTTATATGCTGTTATACACCCTGTTATATGCTGTTATACACCCTGTTACATACTGTTATATACCCTGTTATATACCCCATGTTATACACCCTGCTATATACTGTTATATATACCCTGCTATATTCCCTGTTATATACTGTTATATACCTCCTGTTATACACCGTTACATACTCTATTATATACACCCTGTTATACACCCTGTTATATGCTGTTATACACCCTGTTATATACTGTTATACACCCTGTTATATACACCCTGTTATACACCCTGTTATATACTGTTATACACCCTGTTATATACTGTTATACACCCTGTTATATACTGTTATACACCCTGTTATATACTGTTATACACCCTGTTATACACCCTGTTATACACCCTGTTATATACTGTTATACACTGTTATACACCATGTTATATACCCTGTTATACACCCTGTTATATACTGTTATACACCCTGTTATATACCCCATGTTATACACCCTGTTATATACTGTTATACACCCTGTTATATACCCCATGTTATACACCCTGCTATATACTGTTATATATACCCTGCTATTCCCTGTTATATACTGTTATATACCTCCTGTTATACACCGTTACATACTCTATTATATACACCCTGTTATACACCCTGTTATATGCTGTTATACACCCTGTTATATACTGTTATATACACCCTGTTATACACCCTGTTATATACTGTTATACACCCTGTTATATACTGTTATACACCCTGTTATATACCCTGTTATATACCCCTTGTTATACACCCTGTTATATACTGTTATACACCCTGTTATACCCTGTTATATACCCCTTGTTATACCCCCTGTTATATACTGTTATACACTGTTATACACCATGTTATATACCCTGTTATACACCCTGTTATACACCCTGTTATATACCCTGTTATATACCCCTTGTTATACCCCCTGTTATATACTGTTATACACTGTTATACACCCTGTTATACACCCTGTTATATACACCCTGTTATACACCCTGTTATATACTGTTATACACCCTGTTATATACCCTGTTATATACCCTGTTATACACCCTGTTATATACACCCTGTTATACACCCTGTTATATACACCCTGTTATACACCCTGTTATATACTGTTATACACCCTGTTATATACACCCTGTTATATACCCTGTTATATACACCCTGTTATATACTGTTATACACTGTTATACACCATGTTATATACCCTGTTATACACCCTGTTATATACTGTTATACACCATGTTATATACTCTGTTATACACCCTGTTATATACTGTTATATACCCCATGTTATATACCCTGTTATACACCCTGTTATATACTGTTATACACCATGTTATATACTGTTATACACCATGTTATATACTGTTATATACCCCTTGTTATACCCCCTGTTATATACTGTTATACACTGTTATACACCATGTTATATACCCTGTTATACACCCTGTTATATACTGTTATACACCCTGTTATATACACCCTGTTATATACTGTTATACACTGTTATACACCATGTTATATACCCTGTTATACACCCTGTTATATACTGTTATACACCATGTTATATACCCTGTTATACACCCTGTTATATACTGTTATACACCATGTTATATACTGTTATACACCATGTTATATACCCTGTTATACACCATGGTATATATCATGTTATATACCCTGTTATACACCCTGTTATATACTGTTATACACCCTGTTATATACACCCTGTTATATACTGTTATACACTGTTATACACCATGTTATATACCCTGTTATACACCCTGTTATATACTGTTATACACCCTGTTATATACTGTTATACACCATGTTATATACCCTGTTATACACCATGTTATATACTGTTATACACCCTGTTATATACTGTTATACACCATGTTATATACCCTGTTATACACCATGTTATATACTGTTATACACCCTGTTATATACTGTTATACACCATGTTATATACTGTTATATACCCTGTTATACACTCTGTTATATACTCTTCTATATTCGGTTAAACACCCTGTTATATAATGTTATGCACCCTGTTTTACACCCTGTTATGTACTGTTATATACTCATGCTCACCCTGTTATATACTCATGCTCACCCTGTTATATACTCATGCTCACCCTGTTATATACTCATGCTCACCCTGTTATATACTCATGCTCACCCTGTTATATACTCATGCTCACCCTGTTATACAGTGCATTCAGAAAGAGTTCAGACCCCTTGACATTTACACATTTTGTTACGTTACAGCCTTAAACAAAAATATTTAATCAATTTTAGAATATCTACACACAATACCCCATAATGACAAAGCGAAAACAGTTATCAATTTTAGCAAATGTATTAAATATTTAAAAAACACAAACCCCATATTTACATAAGTATTCAGACCCGTTGCTACGAGACTCGAAACTGAGCTCAGGTGCATCCTGTTTTCATGAATCATCCTTGATGTTTCTACAACTTGATTGGAGTCCACCTGTGGTAAATTCAATTGATTGGACATGATTTGGAAAGGCACACACCTGTCTATATAAGGTCTCACAGTTGACAGTGCATGTCAGAGCAGTAAAATAAGCCTTAAGGTTGAAGGAATTGTCCGTAGAGCTCTGTCGTGGAATTTCTAATCAACGGGAAGAGAGACTGCAGATTCTTTCAAACACTTTATCATAAGATTTGCAAAAATGGAGTATCAACTACCCACTCAACAGTGCAACGAACAGTGCCGGTTCAATGCTTTTATAGAGAAGACGCATACAACCCCTTTCTGTATACGTGGCAGTCAGTAGATAGTGTGTAAAAGGTAATTCGTTGTCTTTGTAAACTTAAGATAGCACAAGGTTGATTAGACCGAGGTCTCAACCGTCTAACTGCATTCACAACAACAAACATCCTGTCACGCCCTGGCCTTAGTTATCTTTGTTTTCTGTATTATTTTAGTTAGGTCAGGGTGTGACGTTTGTGTGTATTTGTCTCGTCTTGGGTGGTTGTATTGTATAGGGGGTTTTGTAGAGTTTATGGGGTTGTGTTCAGTGTAGGTGTCTAGGTATGTCTATGGTTGCCTGAGTGGTTCTCAATCAGAGACAGCTGTCTTTCATTGTCTCTGATTGGGAGCCATATTTAAGGCAGCCATAGGCATTAGGCTGTTGTGGGTAATTGTCTATGTCTAAACGTTAGTAGCTTGTGTGTGCACTTTCGTTTTGTAGCTTCACGGTCGTTTTGTTGTTTTGTTTGTAAAGTGTTTCGTTTCGTGTTCATCTTCTTCGTAAATAAAAAGAGGATGTATTTATATCACGCTGCGCCTTGGTCCACTCTTCCTCATCAAGACGATCGTGACACATCCTTTCTGCAAGGTTCCATACATGTGACTTTCTTTAGATAGTAAACCCACGGGATTTCACATGCTGCGGTCGCACCCAAACGTCTCCTAAGCCCAGTCTTATGATTATGTCACACCAAGACAAGAGACTATCCTTTTAAGCAGTAAAACACAGGATAGCATGACTAATGATGTCATTTTCCACTGCATTTCCTCCCTTTTGAGACTCAGTATTAGGTAGCCTAATAGAAAATGACTTACAAGCATTTCCTTAAACAAGCATTAACACGAGGGAAAATAAAATGCTTTCTTACACTTAGGACATTACAATTGTAAATTACCTTTTGTCATTGAATTGCACTGAAGGGTTGAAACTCAATCTCAGAAGGGGGTAAGGAACATATGAATTCAAACATCATTACATACTTTAACACCACACACAAGAAGAGATCAGAACGACAGCTCAGTTCATATCTGATTCAGGAAATCCAGACATGACAAATTATTACTTCGGACAAATATGAATACAAATGTGGTCCCGTGTGGCTCAGTTGGTAGAGCATGGCGTTTACAACGCCAGGGTTGTGGGTTCATTCCCCACGGGGGGACCAGGATGAATATGTATGAACTTTCCAATTTGTAAGTCGCTCTGGATAAGAGCGTCTGCTAAATGACTTAAATGTAAATGTAAAAAATGTCAAAGAGAATAACAACACATTCTGTTGAAACACTGGCAACCTCATCGCAGAGGCATAGGGAAATTATGCCGATCATCCAGCAGACTCAATCTGGTGAGATTTATCTAAACAAAACAGAACAAACAACGCAACAAATACAGTCCTTTTATATATCACTCAATACATCCCAACATATCACTCAAGGTGTGTAAACTTCAATCCAAAAGACTGGTAATTGCCCCATTTTGACACGACTCACCATAGTGACTGTGTAAAAAAACAACACTACTGATGAGAAACAAAACAAAACCAAATTAAAATAACAAAATCGGATTAGAATCACTACCCATAATAACTCCATAAAGAAAAAAATTGTACCCATAACTTGATTCAAGGAATAGAAACATAGACTAGAGACAGGACTATCCATCTCATGGTCCGAATTACACATATAAATATTCACAATAACCTTCTCCGTAATTATCCATCATTACAAATTACTTTAAATTCATTATCCAATGTCGCTCGGCTTTCCAGTGAGGGCGATCAAACCACACTAGAATGTCAGGAAAGAGGTCAGAGGTCATTCAAACCCTTCAAAGAAGCGTCTCTTTCTCTTATTAGACCAATTATCTAAAAACAGTTAATAATTTCATACATTTCGTGTCCCAGGTTCACAGTAAGTTTCTCCAGTACATTTTTTTATCAAAAATAATTCATGTGTTCAATTAAACTCAGAAAATAAAAACTTCTGAAAATCCCATGCGTGACTGTGCCCCTTTTAAAATACCTCGGCACTAACCCATATTCATAACCAGTAAGGTGTGTGTGCGTGCTGCTGGTGTGTGTGTTTTTTTACCATATGGTAAAAACAAACAGAAATGGCCAGTCCTTATTGTAATGGGTGCGTGCTGGTGGCAGGGAAGTCAGGCGCAGGAGAGAACTTGGTATAAACGGAGCAGTTTAATAAATATTCAATAAACTTTGAAAACCAAAATATACAAAATAAAATAAGAGGGTGCAAAACCCGCCGCACACCAGAACATACAACAAACAATCGCCGACAAGGACATGAGGGGAAACACAGGGTTAAATACACAACATGTAATTGATGGAATTGGAACCAGGTGTGATGGAAGACAAGACAAAACAAATGGAAAATGAAAAGAGGATCAGCGATGGCTAGAAGGTTGGTGACGTCGACCGCCGAACACCGCCCGAAACAAGGAGAGGGACCGAGGAGGAGAGGGACTTATTTAATTTGGTAGTTTACTGCCTAATCCGGATACCTTTATACTAACTACACTGCAGAATTTCACTCACTGCTCTCTCCTAAAAACCGTAGCCTCGGGAAACATTTCAAAGAGCGAGAGAAAAAATAATTACTACCCCCATGCTCCTGGATTGGAAACAAAGCATTTCTTTAGCATAAGGGATCAGTGATGTTTTTTCCCTGGCACCTATTAAAAAGTTGTTTGAGATGGGGTCTCCTATGTCTCATAAAAACGTATCTACGTATATATCTATATGATCCACTATTGATCTAGGCCATACACATACACACATACACACACACATATATACACACACACACATATACACACACACACACACACACACATACACACACACACATACACATACACACGCACACACACAGACGTGCACACACAGACGCACACACACATACACACATACACATACCCACCCACATATATACATACACATACATACACACACACATACACATACACACACATACACAAACACACATTCACCGCTATGTACCATTTTCCTGACCCGCTGCTTTCAAGAGGATTTGTTACTGCTCTTCTGAAAAGATGCTAAGACTTGCATCGCAGCATCCCCCCCCCCAAATGCAGCGGGCGCAGTAGTCTCCATTACCACTACTCATTATTTAACCTTGTACCATGTATTACTAAAGTATCGCATCATTAGAGTGCTAAAAAATAAACAAATTAGCATAAACCCAGCAAAAAAAAAGAAACGTCCTCTTACTGTCAACTGCGTTTATTTTCAGCAAATTTAACATGTGTAAATATTTGTATGAACATAAGATTCAACAACTGAGACATAAACTGAACAAGTTCCACAGACATGTGACTAACAGAAATGGAATAATGTGTCCCTGAACAAAGGGGGGGTCAAAATCAAAAGTAACAGTCAGTATCTGTTGTGGCCACCAGCTGCATTAAGTAGTGCAGTGCATCTTCTCCTCATGGACTGCACTAGATTTGCCAGTTCTTGCTGTGAGATGTTACCCCACTCTTCCACCAAGGCACCTGCAAGTTTCCGGACATTTCTGGGGGGAATGGCCCTAGCCCTCACCCCCCGATCCAACAGGTCCCAGACGTGCTCAATGGGATTGAGATCCGGGCTCTTCGCTGACCATGGCAGGACACTGACATTCCTGTCTTGCAGGAAATCACGCACAGAATGACCAGTATGGCTGGTGGCATTGTCATGCTGGAGGGTCATGTCAGGATGAGCCTACAGGAAGGGTACCACATAAGGGAGGAGGATGTCTTCCCTGTAACACACAGCGTTGAGATTGCCTAGAATGACAAGCTCAATCCGATGAGTCAGGTTTGTAGGCCTCCTTGCTCGCACATGCCTTTTCAGTTCTGCCCACAAATTTTCTATAGGTTTGAGGTCAGTGCTTTGTGATGGCCACTCCAAAACCTTGACTTTATTGTCCTTAAGCCATTTTGCCACAACTTTGGAAGTATGCTTGGGGTCATTGTCCATTTGGAAGACCCATTTGCGACCAAGCTTTAACTTCTTGACTGATGTCTTGAGATGTTGCTTCAATATGTCCACATCATTTTCCCACCTCATGATGCCATCTATTTTGAAGTGCAGCAGTCCCTCCTGCAGCAAAGCACCCCACAACATGATGCTGCCACCCCCGTGCTTCACGGTTGGGATGGTGTTCTTCGGCTTGTAAGCCTCCCCCTTTTCCTCCAAACAGAACGATGGCCAAACAGTTCTATTTTTGTTTCATCAGACCAAAGGACATTTCTCAAAGTGATGTTTTTCCCCATTATATCTCTATAGTACCTCAGGATCTTATCCTGGAACACTTTCATCAGGACTCTGTCCTGGTATCTATAATAAGTGTGACCTGTTCCTAGAACAGGACTTTCTAAAAGTTAACTTTCCCCAGTTGGAGGTTGTTTTGAAGAAAATCCGTCTCATCCTTAATTGATCTTATCTGTCCGAAATGACGTATCCACTCACTGACACTCCCGGCAGGTCTGAGGTGGGTCCCTTTCTGCTCCGTTTTAATCTGAGTGTGTGGTACCCTGAGCCATGTCTAAAGGAGACCCTGTGCACAGTTTATTCTCGGTCTCCTGGGCGCAATCAGCAAGCGGAGTTAGCTTCCCACCACTGTCACCAAATTGTCGTGGAATATCTAATCAAAGGGAAGAGAGACTGCAGATTCTTTGAAACAACAATTTATCATAAGATTTGCAATAATGGAGAATCATCTACCCACTCAACAGTGCAGCCAGTAGATAGTGTGTAAAAGGTCATTTGTTGTCTGTGTAAACTTAAGATAGACTGTTCAGCCCTCGGGCTATCAACCGTGCTAACTGCATTCACAACAACAACAGCAACAGCTCTCACACAGGATTGTTTCGAGGCACGGATCTGGGGAAGGGTACCAAAAAATGTCTGCAACATTGACGGTCCCCAAGAACACAGTGGAACCACCAAGAATCTTCCTAGAGCTGGCCACCCGGCTAAACTGAACAATCAGGGTAGAAGGGCCTTGGTCATCTCAGGGAGGTGATTAAGAACCCGATGGTCACTCTGACAAAGCTCCAGAGTTCCTCTGTGGAGATGGGAGAACCTTCCAGGAGGACAACCATCTCTGCGGCACTCCACCAATTCGGAAGCCACTCCTCACTAAAAGGCACATGACAGCCCACTTGGAGTTTGCCAAAATGCACCTAAAGGACTCTCAGACCATGAGAAACAAGATTCTCTGGGCTGATGAAACCAAGATTGAACTATTTGGCCTGAATGCCAACCGTCACGTCTGGAGTAAACAGCAGCATCATGCTGAGAGGATGTTTTTCAGCAGCAGGAGCTGGGAGACTAGTCAGGATTTGAGGGAAAGATGAACGGAGCAAAGTACAAAGAGATCCTTGATGAAAACCTGCTCCAGAGTGTTCAGGACCTCAGACTGGGGTGAAGATTCAGCTTCCAACAGGACAACGACCTTAAGCACACAGCCAAGACAAATGCAGGAGTGGCTTCGGGACAAGTCTCTGAATGTCCTTGAGTGACCCAGCCAGAGCCCGGTCGAACATCCCTGGAGAGACCTGAAATGTAATTGAATCCAATTTAGAATAAGGCTGTAACATAACAAAATGTGGAAAAGGGGAAGATTCTGAAATACTTTCCAAATTCACTCTATGCGTCAGCCTACTAATTATACAAATGGGCCCTAATTATATTTCAAAATTAATATCAAATTTGCTAGCCTATACTTATAATGCATGTGCTGCACCAGAATCACATGTTCTCTCCCTGCTTTATTATGGTTTGAACCATGTATGTAATTCCAGTCCATATAATACAATACAACACAGTAATATAGTTCACACTAAACAATATTAGCCTACTGGAGCTAGTTTCATATATTTACCCAGGAGAGCATATAGCTAGCTACATCTATGGGCTGTTATGTTCTTCTGTCGTGCGTAATGTGCAGTAGCCTATATCTTATTTGTATTGGAAAACGGCACAATCTTTTGGGCTTGGGCTCAGTATTAGGGCACAAGGCGAGACCCAGATGCAGACACGGGAGGCAGATGGTTTGAGTCTTTCGTTATTTATTACATCTTAAAGGGGTAGGCAAGAGAATGGTCGTGGACAGGCAAAAGGTCAAAACCAGTTCAGAGTTCAGGAGGTACAGTGTGGCAGGCAGGCTCGAGGTCAGGGCAGGCGGAATGGTCAGGCAGGCGGGTACAGAGTCCAGAAAACAGGCAAAGGTCAAAACCGGGAGGGCTAGTAAAAGAGAATAGAAAAGCAGGAGCACGGGGAAAAACACGCTGGTTGACTCAGAACATTCAAGACAAACTGGAACAGAGAGACAGGAAACACAGGGATATTTACACCAGGGATAACAAGCAACACCTGGAGGGGATGGAGACAATAACAAGGGCAGGTGAAATTGAGCAGGGTGTGACACTCAGGTAGCGTCAGGCTCAGGTAGCGTCAGGCTCAGGTAGCGTCAGGCTCAGGTAGCGTCAGGCTCAGGTAGTCAGGCTTGAATTTTAGATCAAAGCTCTAATCAAATCCAGACATATTTAAATTCTTTATAATGATTTTTAATGACGCTTCGGGTTTTGGTGGGAAATAACCGGGTTACCTGGGAGAAAAGTGCTTTATTCTCAGGATAGAACATGTTGTAAAATACTGGGAAAATATTCAAGCCTAGTACATATTATGTCACACATAAACTCCCAGTGTTTGTGATTGGAGTCACGTCCAGTGATCTTACCTGCCCTCTGGTGCCGAAGGATGGGACGTGTGTGTGTGTGTGTGTGTGTGTGTGTGTGTGTGTGCTCTGACTGAGGGGGTGTTGGGATGGTGTAATTAGGAGGTGATACTGTGGGTGAACTCGGGCCGTAATCACAGGTTCCAAATGCAACCGTACTCAAGGGAGCTGCATGCACACACACACACACACACACACTGTAACGGCAGTCTAAGTCGTCCTCCTCCTCAGACGAGGAGAGGCGAGAAGGATCTGAGGACCAATGTGCAGCGTGGTAATTTTCCATGATTTAATTAACACAAAACATGACACTATACAAAATGACAAAACAAACTAACCGTCACAGTCCTAGCTGGTGCAGACAAAACACAAAGACAGGAAACAACCACCCACAATCCCCAACACAAAACAAGCCACCTATATATGATTCTCAATCAGGGACAACGATTGACAGCTGTCTCTGATTGAGAACCATATTAGGCTGAACACAGAAACAGACAACTAGACACACAACATAGAATTCCCACCCAGCTCACGTCCTGACCAACACTAAACAAGCAAAACACATAAGAACTCTGGTCAGGACGTTACACACACACACACAGACACACACACACAGACACACACACACACAGACACAGACACACACACAGACACAGACACACACACGCGCACACACAGACGCACATACACGCGCACACACATACACGCGCACACACAGACACGCGCACAGACACACACACGCGCGCATACACACGCACACACACACACACACACACACAGACGCACATACACACGCGCACACACAGACACGCGCACAGACACACACACACACAGTGGTGTAAAGTACTTTACTTTAACATCCCTGGTCATCCCTACTGCCTCTGATCTGGAGGACTCACTAAACAGAGAACATCCCTGGTCATCCCTACTGCCTCTGATCTGGAGGACTCACTAAACACAAATGCTTCGTTTGTAAATGATGTCTGAATGTTTGCACGATTTCCTAGACTGCACGTCTAGTTTGCTTAATATAAAGAATGTAAAATTATTTCTACTTTTTTTATATACTTAAGTATATTTTAAACCAAATACTTTTAGACTTTTACTCAAGTAGTATTTTACTCGGTGACTTTCACTTTTAAGTTATTTTTGCTAGATCGAATCCCCGAGGTGACAAGGTACAAATCTGTCGTTCTGCCCCTGACCAAGGCAGTTAACCCACTGTTCCAAGGCTGTCATTGTAAATAAGAATTTCTTTAACTGACTTGCCTAGTTAAATAAAGGTTAAATAAAAATAAATGTTCTGTTTATTTATTTAACTAGGCAAGTCAGTTAAACACATTCTTATTTACAATGAACCCCGGCCAAACCCGGACGACGCTGGGCCAATTGTGCGCCGCCCTATGGGACTGCCCTATGGGACTGTTCACGGCTGGTTGTGATACAGCCTGGAATTGAACCAGGGTCTGTAGTGATGCCTCTTACACTGAGATGCAGTGCCTTAGACCGCTGTGCTACTTGGGAGCCTCAAATTAAGGTATATTTACTATTACTCAAGTATTAAAATTTGGTATTTTTCCCACCACTGCACACACAGCTGTGTTTTTGGGACATTTCTGGACTTTTTGTAGTGTATATTTTTTGCCTAATAAAAATCCTATTTTCCCTAACCCTAAACATAGCCCTAAACCTAACCCCAAAACCCTAAACCTAACCCTAAACCCCAAAACCTTAAACCTAACCCTAAACCCTAAACCTAACTCTAAACCCCAAAACCCTAAACCTAACTCTAAACCCCAAAACCCTAAACCTAACTCTAAACCCCAAAACCCTAAACCTAACCCTAAACCTAACCCCAAAACCCTAAACCTAACCCTAAACCCCAAACCTAACTCTAAAACCCTAAACCTAACCCTAAACCCCAAACCTAACCCTAAACCCCAAAACCTAACCCTAAACCCCAAAACCCAAAACCTAACCTTTAAGCTTAAAATAGTATTTAAACAAATTCAGGACCTGAAAAAAAAAGTCCTGATGTTTCAAAAAAGTTATTGTTTTCCTTCCCTTTTAACAGTATTAAGTTGAATTATTAGGACGTTGGGGTACTAATAGTGTAGGAAAACAAATACACGCATGCACACAGACACACACACACGTCCTCAGGGAGATGGGGTATAGAGACGTAGTTACAACACAGCAGAACAGACGGAATACCCACAGCACAACACTCAGACATATGCGAAATCATAGAAACAGAATCTAAATTCTGGATTACGTTTCTATGTGAGAAACACGATGCTATGTGGCCTGTTGAGAGGACACAGGCTGTTATCTAGACAAAACCTATAGCTACTTTTCCAGCTACACTGTTATGCTAAACTGTTATGCTACACTGTTATGCTACACCGTTATGCTACACCGTTATGCTACACCGTTATGCTACACCGTTATGCTACACCGTTATGCTACACTGTCATGCTACACCGCTATGCTACACCGTTATGCTACACCGTTATGCTACACTGCTATGCTACACTGTTATGCTACACTGTTACACCGTTATGCTACACCGTTATGCTACACCGTTATGCTACACCGTTATGCTACACTGCTATGCTACACTGTTACACCGTTATGCTACACCGTTATGCTACACCGTTATGCTACACCGTTATGCTACACCGCTATGCTACACCGTTATGCTACACTGTTATGCTACACCACTATGCTACACCGCTATGCTACACCGCTATGCTACACCGCTATGCTACACCGTTAATCAGCTAACAACACAACGACAGCAGACTGAATACCCACATTTAGATGCACGAGAGAACAATATGCTATTATGCGGATGGCAGCAGTACATCACTCCAATGAGAATTACATCCTGTTAAACCTGCTAGGCCTATACAGCAACAGTGTGAAGCTAGCCTACAATATTAATCAGCTGGCATTATTGCATTCATGTAAATGGGCTAATTGTGTTGTATTGCAAGGTGTGTGTGTGTGTGTGATAGTGTAGGTGTGTGTTTTAGCCTGACAAGCAGGGAGAATTCAGTCCTCAGTTGACATGATTTTGTTTGTTGATGTGTTCATCAGAGCTTGTCTACCTCCCCCGTCTGTGTACTATCTCCTTCACGAGACACAGGGGCATTTTATTGGGGCTCTGATCTCAATGACTCAATTCAAAGGGGCATTATTGGCATGGGAAACATATGTTAACATTGCCAAAGCAAGTGAAATAGATAATAAACAAAAGCGAAATGAACAGTAAACGTTACACAATCAGAAGTTCCAAAAGAATAAAGACATTTCAAATGTCATATTATGTACACACAGTTAAAGTACAAAAGGGAACATAAATAAACATTTTGGATTTGTTTTCGAATTCTTTGTGGGTCTGTGTAATCTGAGGGAGATATGTGTCTCCAATATGGTCATACATTTGGCAGGAGGTTAGGAAGTGCAGCTCAGTTTCCACCTCATTTTGTGGGCAGTGTGCACATAGCCTGTCTTCTCTTGAGAGCCATGTCTGCCTACGGCGGCCTTTCTCAATAGCAAGGCTATGCTCACTGAGTCTGTACGTAGTCAAAGCTTTCCTTAAGTTTGGGTCAGTCACAGTGGTCAGGTATTCTGCCACTGTGTACTCTCTGTTTAGGGCCAAATAGCATTCTAGTTTGCTCTGTTTTTTTGTTAATTCTAATGTGTCAAGTAATTTTTTATTTATTTTTTCTCAAGATTTGTTTGGGTCTAATTGTGTTGCTGTCCTGGGGCTCTGTGGGGTCTGTTTGTGTTTGTGAACAGAGCCCCAGGACCAGCTTGCTTAGGGGACTCTTCTCCAGGTTCATCTCTCTGTAGGTGATGGCTTTGTTATGGAAGGTTTGGGAATCACTTCCTTTTAGGTGGTTGTAGAATTTAACGGCTCTTTTCTGGATTTTGATCATTAGCGGGTATCGGCCTAATTCTGCTCTGCATGCATTATTTGGTGTTTTACGTTGTACACAGAGGATATTTTGTTGCAGAATTCTGCATGCAGAGTCTCAATTTGGTGTTTGTCCCATTTTGTGAATTCTTGGTTGGTGAGCGGACCCCAGACCTCACAACCATAAAGGGCAAAAGGTTCTATGACTGATTCAAGTATTTTTAGCCAGATCCTAATTGGTATGTCGAATTTTCTGTTCCTTTTGATGGCATAGAAGGCCCTTCTTGCCTTGTCTCTCAGATGGTTCACAGCTTTGTGGAAGTTACCTGTGGCGCTGATGTTTAGTCCAAGGTATGTATAGTTTTATGTGTTGCCTAGGGCAACGGTGTCTAGATGGAATTAATATTTGTGGTCCTGGCAACTGGACCTTTTTTGGAACACCATTATTTTTGTCTTACTGAGATTTACTGTGAGGGCCAAGGTCTGACAGAATCTGTGCAGAAGATCTAGGTGCTGCTGTAGGCCCTCCTTGGTTGGGGACAGAAGCACCAGATCATCAGCAAACAATAGACATTTGACTTCAGATTCTAGTAAAGTGAGTTCGGATGCTTGGAGAAGAAGAAGACGGAACGTAAACTACTCAACATGGAGACAGCAGTTGATAAACTGGAGGCCATGTTTCAGAAGGCCCAGGCTGACATGGAGGACATGGAGAAGCAGCGGAGGCTGGACTTCCTGACTAATGCTCCTCCTTCTCAAAACCCATTGGAGAAGGTCACAAGGGGAGGGACTTTGAATCTCCTCCTCCAATACGGTTGAAAAAGAGGCGAGGAGCTAGGATGCGAGGAATCATGAAAAGATAGATTGATGTCTGATAAGTAGTCAGTAGGTATAGAGCTACACCTAGTGGCCACGGGCAGGTACTGACAGTGTTTACAGGCAGAAAAGGCTAACAGACTAACAGATACAGAGAGATCTGACAGATAGGTCGCATCCCAAAATGGCACCCTATTTCCATAGTGCACTACATTTGACCAGAGCTCTATGGACCCTAGTCAAAAGTAGTGCACTATAAAGGGAATGGAGAGCCATTCGGGACTAAGCCAGAGGACAGGGTTGGCTGGCTGGCTGATTGACTGGCTGGCTAGTTGACTGTTTGGCTGGTTGGCTGGCTGACTGGTTGGCTCTCATCATGTCCTGGTCATTTCTTGTTTATCTGAAGGTGTGTCTCTCTTCTTGTTCCCAGGAGGCTGTGCTATCATCCGTCCTCCCAGAGATGGAGGGATACGGTACAGAGGACTGACCCAAGAGCAGGTAGGGGACGCAGGTTTATTTACTGTACTGGATTGTAACAAATGTAGATGGCAATTATTCAACAGATACAGCTCCCTATCTCACGTTATGTGTGTGTGTGTGTGTGTGTGTGTGTGTGTGTGTGCGTATCCAGATCCGCAGTGTGCAGGTGTTACCTCTGGACTATGAGATTGAGTACATCTGCAGAGGGAACAGAGTGATCGTAGGACCCGAGGTGAGGAAGTGTCTACCCAACGGTACCTGGACTGACCTCACCCAGCGCAGCAAATGTTGTGAGTATCTCTTCTACTCTAATACACTCCATAACTGACCGTATATCCATATATTTACTTCCACGTGTGACGGACTGGGTGTCCTGTGCACCACAAGACTGTGTTAGCCCACAGAGCTAAACGTCTAGACATTCGCATTGGGCAGCTAACAGAAGTCCAGTCTTAGTCAAGGTTACTCATAAACTCTCCATCTCTTTCTGCTTCGACCCGTCTTTCTCCATCGTGCGTACTGTCTACTTTCAGCCCCTTCAAAACAGGGGGACTACTCCTTTTAGAACGAGGTAAGGCCCTCTAACATCCATTCACATACTCGACTGCTATCCACTCAAGGCATGCAGCTTTTTCATGGCAACGATGTTACGTCTCTATAACCACTGTCGACTCACTGTGACCCCACGCCGACTCACTGTGACCCCACGTCGACTCACTGTGACCCCACGTCGACTCACTGTGACCCCACGTCGACTCTCTGTGACCCCACGTCGACTCACTGTGACCCCAAGTCGACTCACTGTGACCCCACGTCGACTCACTGTGACCCCACGTCGACTCACTGTGACCCCACGTCGACTCACTGTGACCCCACGTCGACTCACTGTGACCCCACGTCGACTCACTGTGACCCCACGTCGACTCACTGTGACCCCACGTCGACTCACTGTGACCCCACGTCGACTCACTGTGACCCCACGTCGACTCACTGTGACCCCAAGTCGACTCACTGTGACCCCAAGTCGACTCACTGTGACCCCAAGTCGACTCACTGTGACCCCAAGTCGACTCACTGTGACCCCAAGTCGACTCACTGTGACCCCAAGTCGACTCACTGTGACCCCAAGTCGACTCACTGTGACCCCAAGTCGACTCACTGTGACCCCAAGTCGACTCACTGTGACCCCAAGTCGACTCACTGTGACCCCAAGTCGACTCACTGTGACCCCAAGTCGACTCACTGTGACCCCAAGTCGACTCACTGTGACCCCAAGTCGACTCACTGTGACCCCAAGTCGACTCACTGTGACCCCAAGTCGACTCACTGTGACCCCAAGTCGACTCACTGTGACCCCAAGTCGACTCACTGTGACCCCACGTCGACTCTCTGTGACCCCACGTCGACTCTCTGTGACCCCACGTCGACTCACTGTGACCCCACGTCGACTCACTGTGACCCCACGTCGACTCACTGTGACCCCACGTCGACTCACTGTGACCCCACGTCGACTCTCTGTGACCCCACGTCGACTCTCTGTGACCCCACGTCGACTCACTGTGACCCCACGTCGACTCTCTGTGACCCCACGTCGACTCTCTGTGACCCCACGTCGACTCTCTGTGACCCCACGTCGACTCTCTGTGACCCCACGTCGACTCTCTGTGACCCCACGTCGACTCTCTGTGACCCCACGTCGACTCACTGTGACCCCACGTCGACTCACTGTTCCACTCTTTAGTTATCTTTTCTGTGTTTTCTCTCTCACTCTTTATGAAAAATCTTCACAGGCTCAGTTGTTTGTCCACTCGCGTGTTGTAGTACAGGGAGAATGATACAGTAGTGTTATGGAAACATATTAGAACCTAAAAGCTGAGGAATACATTTTCTCCTGCCCCCCCAACCCCCTCAAGCCTACCTCCCTCCCTTCCTTCCATCTCACCCATACCCCCTCTAACCCTGACACCACCTTCCCTCCCTTCCTTCCATCTCACCCATACCCCCTCTAACCCTGACACCACCTTCCCTCCCTTCCTCCCTCTCACCCATACCCCCTCTAACCCTGACACCACCTTCCCTCCCTTCCTTCCATCTCACCCATACCCCCTCTAACCCTGACACCACCTTCCCTCCCTTCCTTCCATCTCACCCATACCCCCTCTAACCCTGACACCACCTTCCCTCCCTTCCTTCCATCTCACCCATACCCCCTCTAACCCTGACACCACCTTCCCTCCCTTCCTTCCATCTCACCCATACCCCCTCTAACCCTGACACCACCTTCCCTCCCTTCCTCCCTCTCACCCATACCCCCTCTAACCCTGACACCACCTTCCCTCCCTTCCTCCCTCTCACCCATACCCCCTCTAACCCTGACACCCCCTTCCCTCCCTCACCCCTCCTTTCCTCCCTCTAACCCTGACACCCCCCCTCCCTTCCTCCCTCTCACCCATACCCCCTCTAACCCTGACACCACCTTCCCTCCCTTCCTCCCTCTCACCCATACCCCCTCTAACCCTGACACCACCTTCCCTCCCTTCCTCCCTCTCACCCATACCCCCTCTAACCCTGACACCCCCTTCCCTTCTCACCCCTCCCTTCCTTCCTTCCTCTCACCCCTACCCCCTCTAACCCTGACACCCCCTTCCCTCCCTTCCTTCCTCCCTCTCACCCATACCCCCTCTAACCCTGACACCCCCTTCCCTCCCTCCCTTCCTCCCTCTCACCCATACCCCCTCTAACCCTGACACCCCCTTCCCTTCCCACCCTCACCCCTCCCTTCCTTCCTCTCACCCCTACCCCCTCTAACCCTGACACCCCCTTCCCTCCCTTCCTTCCTCCCTCTCACCCATACCCCCTCTAACCCTGACACCCCCTTCCCTCCCTCACCCCTCCCTTCCTCCCTCTCACCCATACCCCCTCTAACCCTGACACCCCATTCCCTCCCTCACCCCTCCCTTCCTCCCTCTCTAACCCTGATCTATCCTTCCGTCCCCTAGTACTACAGTGCCCGCGGGTGTGGACGTCTCTGGAGAACGGGCGTGTATCCGCGTGGCCCCTGGGGCCCCCAGTGGAGGGGACGGTACTGCAGTACAGCTGTCTGCCGGGATTCATCCTGGTCGGCAGGAACTCAACACACTGCAACAAGCTGGGCAAGTGGGACTCTCCCAAACCCGTCTGCCACTGTGAGTAAAGACACTGAAGCGATATAATAATATAGTGCTTTGATCAAAAAGGGGATCTTAGGACTCTAACTGATGTACATTTTTACCAGAACCAATTTTGGATTTGCTCTGTTAGTACATGGCTCTGCTAGCGTATGGCTCTGCTAGCGTATGGCTCTGCTAGCGTATGGCTCTGCTAGCGTATGGCTCTGCTAGCGTATGGCTCTGCTAGCGTATGGCTCTGCTAGCGTATGGCTCTGTTAGCGTATGGCTCTGTTAGCGTATGGCTCTGTTAGCGTATGGCTCTGTTAGTACATGGCTCTGTTAGTACATGGCTCTGTTAGTACATGGCTCTGTTAGTACATGGCTCTGCTAGTACATGGCTCTGCTAGCGTATGGCTCTGCTAGCGTATGGCTCTGCTAGCGTATGGCTCTGTTAGCGTGTGGCTCTGCTAGCGTGTGGCTCTGCTAGCGTGTGGCTCTGCTAGCGTGTGGCTCTGCTAGCGTGTGGCTCTGCTAGCGTATGGCTCTGCTAGCGTATGGCTCTGCTAGCGTATGGCTCTGTTAGCGTATGGCTCTGTTAGCGTATGGCTCTGCTAGCGTATGGCTCTGCTAGCGTATGGCTCTGCTAGCGTATGGCTCTGCTAGCGTATGGCTCTGTTTACAGTAAGATATAAAGTAGCTCTATATCCAGTATGTGTTGTGTGTATTGAAACTAACACAATTCTCTGTTTTGTTCTTCCACCGTGTGTCCATTTTGAAGATGACAGACATTACACAGGTAAGACCATTTTCCAACATTTCTCCCGTAAGATTGTATTGATTTTTATTTAATTGCTATCCATTTAGATTTTGCACTGTGTATAGGTACGTCTAAAGGGAAGTAACACGAGCAAGCAGTTGCTTATGAACAGATACGTTTGTTGATAGTTTTACCATGTGTAGATCTTCTATATGGGACTATTCAAATGAAGCGTGATGTTTTTTTTGTAGCCTAACGAGCCGTGAGCTCACGCGAATGGTTGATATCCGGGCAGCGAACCATTCATGTTAGCTTGCGTGGTTAGGAGGCTCGTGAGTCTAACATTTTTGTAGAAGCTGACGATTTCTATTATCTGATAAATTGATCGCTTTGTCAATCCCGCACATGATGGCAGTGTTGCACTGAAAATACATCTGGGTTTAACGTCACAATAACGTCATATTCTCGATTGCATGTGATTAAGAAAAATATAGACTCTATATTTTATTTACTTACTTTATTTATCCAGGTAGTGTCATTATTTATTTAGCCTTTATTTATCCAGGTAGTGTCATTATTTATTTAGCCTTTATTTATCCAGGTAGTGTCATTATTTATTTAGCCTTTATTTATCCAGGTAGTCTCATTATTTATTTAGCCTTTATTTATCCAGGTAGTGTCATTATTTATTTAGCCTTTATTTATCCAGGTAGTGTCATTATTTATTTAGCCTTTATTTATCCAGGTAGTGTCATTATTTATTTAGCCTTTATTTATCCAGGTAGTGTCATTATTTATTTAGCCTTTATTTATCCAGGTAGTCTCATTATTTATTTAGCCTTTATTTATCCAGGTAGTCTCATTATTTATTTAGCCTTTATTTATCCAGGTAGTCTCATTATTTATTTAGCCTTTATTTATCCAGGTAGTCTCATTATTTATTTAGCCTTTATTTATCCAGGTAGTCTCATTATTTATTTAGCCTTTATTTATCCAGGTAGTCTCATTTATTTATTTAGCCTTTATTTATCCAGGTAGTGTCATTGAGATCAAATCTATTTTTCAAGAGAGACTTGGTCCAACAGCAGCAGCAGAAAGACAATATTCAGACAAATATCAGACGTAACAACTTTCAGATGTAGACACACGTACACTACAATTACATACAGAAACATACAAACATCATAAGTAAACTCAATCATATGTACCACCGCTTGAAATCCTAATAACAATCACAGTCCTCAGTGATGTGAGTCAATCAAATGTTTAAATTCCTCCGAAGAAACAAGATCCTGAAGTTTCAAACTGATCTGCAGAGACTTCCAACACCACAGAGTTGACTGAGTAACTCAAACACTTTTTGTCAGGGGCTATTGGGGTCAGGACATTCAAGTAAAGTCATTGAGAATGTTATGATGCCATGTAAACGTCATTCAAAGGTTAGACCAAGTCCTAAGCTAATTGACATTAGTTTACACATCTGTCCTACGGCGCGACAATAGTAGACTCTGATTGAAGCTCTATGTATTAAATAACAATCTCCCTCCCGTCGTATATAAGCCAATATGACACCAAGGTCGATGAAAATGTAAAAATCACCTTGTAGGTACACAACACTCGTCTCCTCATGAGCCATCCGGCCGTTACCAAGAACCACGTACCGGATTTTAACAGGGTTGTTAGCATTAGGAAAAGAAAATCTCCTAGCTCCTAATGCTAGCTCATTATCTAGACATCAGATAAAAACGAGACAACAGCATCCACAAAGTGACCATTAAGACGTGCCACCTTTCAGACTGAATACATTTGTAAGGGCAACAGTTTACTACAGTTGCTACATTTTTTGACAATGCTAACATATTTTTTTTCGCCAAAGCTCAGAGTTCTAAGGCATATTTTTAGGTAGCACTTTTAAGTGGTTCTTATTACAGTGTAATTACATTGTAACAAGTAGTGTAGTTCACTGTAACGACTCATAGTTAATGTAATAACAAGATGTAATCTGGTAGTAATTGCAATATGTAATTACAGTAGTGTACCAACGATTGCTTGTTACAAATGGGCAAGTTTGCACTAAATTGAACAACTTATACAGTACATTACAGTACCCATCTTGAAAACCTGATTCTCATTTTCAAGCTTCAAGCTCTCCAAGTGGGAGAATAAATACACTTGTTTTGTAAGAGATTTATTATGAAAAAGCAAGAGATCGCTATGGTCACAGGTAAGATCAGGGATATTGCCCGTGCGTAGTGAAACAGGTCGGTATCGTGGTGAAATGGAAGAGGAAGGTATATGTAACTAGGTTAACCTTTTGTTAGGTTCTAATTTTGAGTAAATAACTCAGACACTAGAAAAGCTTAACCAAGTTAAATCCAACACCTTGAAGAAATAGAGAATGAAACTCATTTCATCCTCTATTGCCCTTTTTACCGACGATATATATGCTTGCTCTTATTCCAGAAAGCGCACCAGATATACCTTGGCATTTTGTGGCTTAGCTATGAGGATAAACTGAAATGGTTTTTTGTCCATTGTGTATTTTCCGTTTGCGGAATCCTTAGATGAAGCCTCGAATGAAAGAAAAAGGGCTACTTAGACACAAAATATTTTTATATTTTAACTATGTGTCAAATGGCACGTGTGTATATAAATTGTGTATAGGCTTGTCTCCCACAATAATCTTCTCTTTGTGCCAGACTGGGTTCAAATGCCTTCTGTTTCAGTTTTCTGTATAAAAAAAACGATGTGTTCGTAGACGAGACAAAACATCAAGACAGGAGAGAGAAAGTATGTTTTCCATGCAATTTGTTTAGCTATTTAGGGGGGGATACATGAATTTAGCATAGGTAGATAGCTATCTAGCTAGCATTTGCCAGCTACCTAGCCCAGTGTTGGAGCCATATGGCTCTGGGTAACTGTAGCTAGTACGCAAACGTAGTTAGCTAGCTAGCAAACGTTAACTGGCGTTTTTGTTATGCCTACCAACTAGGCTAGCTAGCTAGTTACCAAAGCATATTCTTCAGACTTTCCATGCAATATGTGTTGTTTGGATTAGCTAGCATGCTAACAGTTTTAGTACAGGGACAGAGTCTTGGAAATTTGTGTTTGCGTGCGCCATGAAGACAAGATGCACCTGCTAAAATCGGTTTCCTATTGAACATACTTCTTTCCGTAAGAAATATTATAGTTTGATTACATTTTAGGGTATCTGAGGAATAAATAGAAACGTATTTTGACTTGTTGAAACAAAGTTTAGATGTAGATTTTCAATTTCCTTTCTCTGCATGTTGAACAAGTGGATTACTCAAATTGATGGCGCCAACTAAACAGACTTTTTGGGATATAAAGAAGGATTTTATCTAACAAAACGACACTACATGTTATAGCTGGGACCCTTTGGATGACAAATCAGAGGAAGATTTTCAAAAAGTAAGTGAATATTTAATCGCTATTTGTGAATTTATGAATCCTGTGCCGGTGGAAAAATATTTTTGATGTGGGGCGCCGTCTTCAAACAATCGCATGGCATGTTTTCGCTGTAATAGCTACTGTAAATCGGACAGTGCAGTTAGATTAACAAGAATTTAAGCTTTCAACCGATATAAGACACTTATATGTACCTAAATGTTTAATATCCATCATTTTTATGATTATTTATTTGAATTGCATGCCCTCCAGTTTCATCGGAAGTTGTCCCGCTAGCGGGACACCTATCCCTGTAGCTGGGCTCACCTATGTGTGAATTCACAATAATGATTAACCACAACAGTGGAATTAGGTAGATAGCTATGGCCTTGCTGCTGGTCCAGTTTCAACTGTTCTGCCTGCGGCTATGGAACCCTGACCTGTCCACCGGACGTGCTACCTGTCTCAGACCTGCTGTTTTCAACTCTCTAGAGACCGCAGGAGCGGTAGAGATACTCTTAATGATCGGCTATGAAAAGCCAACTGACATTTACTCCTGATTATTATTTGACCATGCTGGTCATTTATGAACATTTGAACATCTTGGCCATGTTCTGTTATAATCTCCACCCGGCACAGCCAGAAGAGGACTAGGCCACCCCTCATAGCCTGGTTCCTCTCTAGGTTTCTTCCTAGGTTTTGGCCTTTCTAGGGAGTTTTTCCTAGCCACCGTGCTTCTACACCTGCATTGCTTGCTGTTTGGGGTTTTAGGCTGGGTTTCTGTACAGCACTTCGAGATATTAGCTGATGTACGAAGGGCTATATAAAATAAACTTGATTTGATTTGGAATTTATGGTTCGGCTTCCTAATAAAAATCCCCCATTAAAGTGATGCAAACAGAGCACAGCCAGCATGTTAATATCAATAGGAGGCACAAGGCGATGCGTACCGGAGCTCATTTTGGTCTCTGCATGCCTCCGGAGGCTCCACAATTACGTCACACCCTCCATAGGAAGCCTCCGAACACATTTTCGGATAAAGCATACATTTTAGGTGTCTACAGACAATACTCAAACAAGGCCGATTGAGCGTAGCGCAGTGTTGCAATGTCGTTTTTTTGTCACAAAAGGAGCGGCTCCTTGTAATACGCTCAGTCATTCGACACAGTTTTTTCCTACCTGGAAATTGAAACCTGACGTGTCATCCTTTGCGAATACTGAGGGGCAGTGTTGAGTGAAGTTCCGCCCCTGTGTCTACATCACATCTTCTCCGATATCCCTTCTGGTGTAAACACAGAAGGGATGGATGTTCTGCTACTTTGCTTGTACTACTTGCAAGCTTCCATTTTTGTGCTTTTTATTTCGAGATTTGCTAAGACCAATAATGTCTATGTCCAATTTGGAAGAGCATCTGTGCGAGCTGGTGAGACAATACGAGAACCTTTTAAAACCCTTCGGTGCTGTTGTATTCAGACAAGCAAGCAAAAGACCACAGCTGGAGCGAGATACTGTATCACAAAATTTTAACATCAATACTGAATTCAAAGAAACACGTAGAAAGATTCGGGACCGGTATGTTCGCCATCTGAAAAGGGTGAAGGAGACGAAGAGTGGGGCTGCCTCTGGTGTGTGTCCCACCGATTGTCAGACAACTGGATTGGCTTGGTGGTCACGTGAACCATGGTCAGGCAGACACCAATATGCCAGATCCGGTATGTACTCGTCGTGCAGCAGAGTCCTTTTGTACAGTCAATGTGTGTGTGTGTTTGTGATCTCATGTTTAGCAGACCTAGTTAGAACATGTGAAATCAGCTGTTTTCTGGATGGGAGAAGTTGTGAGTGGGAAATATTCAGTGCCTGTGTTATCATAGTGATTAGCAGGGCTAGTACAAACATCTGAAAAGATAGCAGGGCTAGTTCAAACATCTGAAAACATAGCAGGGCTAGTTCAAACATCTGAAAACATAGCAGGGCTAGTACAAACATCTGAAAACATAGCAGGGCTAGTTCAAACATCTGAAAACATAGCAAGGCTAGTTCAAACATCTGAAAACATAGCAAGGCTAGTTCAAACATCTGAAAACATAGCAGGGCTAGTTCAAACATCTGAAAACATAGCAGGGCTAGTACAAACATATGAAAACATAGCAGGGCTAGTACAAACATATGAAAACATAGCAGGGCTAGTTCAAACATCTGAAAACATAGCAGGGCTAGTTCAAACATCTGAAAACATAGCAGGGCTAGTACAAACATCTGAAAACATAGCAGGGCTAGTTCAAACATCTGAAAACATAGCAGGGCTAGTTCAAACATCTGAAATCATAGCAGGGCTAGTTTAAACATCTGAAATCATAACAGGGCTAGTACAAACATCTGAAATCATAGCAGGGCAGGTACAAACATCTGAAAACATAGCAGGGCTAGTTCAAACATCTGAAAACAGACAGTGTGTTGTGTGTGTTAATTAGATTGAGATGTTTATGAAATCAGTTATTTTGGGTAAACATTTTAACTCAGAGGAGCCCATGGAGAAGTTTTAAGATTGCTTGCGATGTATTCTGATGTATTCTAATGTATTCAGATGTATACTAATGTATTCTGACTGATTCTAATGTATTCTGATGTATGCTGATGTATGCTGATGTATTCTGATGTATTCTGATTTATTCTAATGTATTCTGGTGTATTCAGGTGTATTCAGATTTATTCTAATGTGTTCTGATGTATTCAGATTTATTCTGATGTATTCAGATGTATTCTGATGTATTCACCATCTGCCTTTAGGTGTTGGGGGGGGGGGGTGTTATGGACAGTCCATAGATGGATCTGAGCACAGAGGGCCCATCTACAGGTGGTTCATTGTCTCTTGATTCATAATTTCCCGGCCATGTTCATCACCTCTCCAGCCCCTTTCCCCAACGCCCAGGCCCTTTTCACCAACAGTCAACCCACCGCCAATCAACCTCTACCCCATCTCCCCCGACCCAGCTTCAATGACCGGAAGAGGAAGACAGATGAGGAACCTTTGGACACTGACATTATGCAGTGGGTGAATGACTTTAAGAAATGGCCGCAGGAGTTACAGAAACAGTGTCCAGCAAAGCCTGTCTACAGTTTCCTGGTACCATGGATGCTGTTTATTCCTACTGATCGACGTCCCCCGTTTGTCTCACCCCGTGTGCTTTTTTTTTCTTCTTACAGTGCATTTGGAAAGTATTCAGACCCCTTTTCCTTTTTTCCCACATTTTGTTACGTAACAGCCTTATTCTAAAATAGATTAAATAAAAATAAAAACATCCTCCTCTATCTACACACAATACCCCATAATGACAAAGTGAAAATAGGTTTTTTAGAAATGTTTGCACATTTTTAAAACATAGAAAACAGAAATACCTTCTTTACATAATTATTCAGACCCTTTGCTATGAGACTCGAAATTGAGCTCAGGTGCATCCTGTTTCCATTGATCATCCTTGATGTTTCTACAACTTGATTGGAGTCCACCAGTGGTAAATTCAATTGATTGGACATGATTTGGAAGAGCACACGTGTCTATATAAGGTCCCACAGTTGACAGTGCATGTCAGAGCAAAAACCAAGCCATGAGGTTTAAGGAATTGGCCGTAGAGCTCTGAGACAGGATTGTGTCGAGGCACATCTGGGGAAGGGTACCAAAAAAGGTCTGCAGCATTGACGGTCACCAAGTGCACAGTGGCCTCCATCATTCTTAAATGGAAGAAGTTTGGAACCTTTCTAGAGCTGGCCGCCCGGCCAAACTTAGCAATCAGGGGAGAAGGGCCTTGGTCAGGGAGGTGACCAAGAACCTGATGGTCACTCTGACAGAGCTCCAGAGTTCCTGTGTGGAGATGGGAGAAACTTCCAGAAGCACTCCACCAATCAGACCTTTATGGTAGAGTGTCCAGACGAAAGCCACTCCTCAGTAAAAGGCACATGACAGCCGGCTTGGAGTTTGCCAAAATGCACCTAAAGGACTCTGACCATGAGAAACAAGATTCTCTGGTCTGATGAAACCAAGGTTGAAATCTTTGGCTTGAATGCCAAGCGTCACGTCTAGAGGAATCCTGGAACCATCCCTACGGTGAAGCATGGTGGTGGCAGCATCATGCTGTGGGGAAGTTTTTCAGCGGCAGTGACTGGGAGACTAATCAGGATCGAGGGAAAGATGAACGTAGCAAAGTACAGAGAGATCCTTGATGAAAACCTGTTCCTGAGCACTCATGTCTTCAGACTGGGGCTAAGGTTCACCTTCCAACAGGACATCGACCCCTAAGTACACAGCCAAGACAATGCATGAGTGGCTTCGGGACAAGTCTCTGAATGTCCTTGAGTGGCCCAGCCAGAGCCCGGACTTGAACCTGATCAAACATCTCTGGAGAGACCTGAAAATAGCTGTGCAGCAATGCTCCCCATCCAACCTAACAGAGCTTGAGAGGATCTGCAGAGAAGAATGGGAGAAACTCCCCAAATACAGGTGTGCCAAGCTTGTAACATCATTCCCAAGAAGACTTGAGGCTGTAATCGCTGCCAAATGTGCTTCAACAAAGTACTGAGTAAAGGGCATGAATACTTATGTATTACTCTGTAATACATTTGCAAAAAATGTCTAAATCTGTTTTTGCTTTGTCATTATGGGGTATTGTGATGTCATTATGGGGTATTGTGATGTCATTATGGGGTATTGTGCGTAGATTAATGAGGGGAAAAAAACAATTGAATCAATTTTAGAATAAGGCTGTATCTTAACAAAATGTGAAAAAAGTCAAGGGGTCTGAATAAAATGCACTGTATGCCCATCATCGGCAATGAACCTTCTAGACTCACCTCTTACCTGCTCACCAACGGTCGTCGACGGGGAGAAAATAATTAGGTAGGTTTAGTCTGACCTTTTTCAAACTTCAACATAGTACCTTTTTGTGTGTTAGATATTACCTACCCTAACTGCCATTGGTAATAGAACAGTGACTATGTGTGTATGTGTTCACAGAAACATGTATGGAGCCAGGAAATGGAGACTTGCAAGATGATGAAGTCAAGACCGACAAACAGGCTTGATACTGATGTCTCTGAAAGGAGAGAGACCTGGCAACCAGCATAAACATATTATTAGATACAACTTTTACTTGTATTGTCTTTTTTTATAATTGAATTGTATCAAATCAAAGTTTATTTTTCACGTGCGCCAAATACCTTATAGTGAAATGCTTACTTACCAATAGTGCAAAAAAGGTATTAGGTGAACAATAGGTAGGTAAAGAAATAAAACAACAGTAGAAAGACAGTGAAAAATAACAGTAGCGAGGCTACATACAGACACCGGTTAGTCAGGCTGATTGAGGTAGTATGTACATGTAGATATGGTTAAAGTGACTATGCATATATGATGAACAGAGAGTAGCAATAGCCAATGTGCGGGAGCACTGGTTGGTCAGGCCAATTGAGGTAGTATGTACATGAATGTATAGTTAAAGTGACTGCATATATGATAAACAGAGTAGCAGCAGCGTAAAAGAGGGGTTGGGGGGGGGGCACACAATGCAAATAGTCCAGGTAGCCATTTGATTACCTGTTCAGGAGTCTTATGGCTTGGGGGTAAAAACTGTTGAGAGGCCTTTTTGTCCTAGACTTGGCATTCCGGTACCGCTTGCCATGCGGTAGTAGAGAGAACAGTCTATGACTGGGGTGGCTGGGGTCTTTGACAATTTTTAGGGCCTTCCTCTGACACCGCCTGTTGTAGAGGTCCTGGATGGCAGGCAGCTTAGCCCCAGTGATGTACTGGGCCGTACGCACTACCCTCTGTAGTGCCTTGCGGTCAGAGGCCGAGCAATTGCCATACCAGGCAGTGATGCAACCAGTCAATATGCTCTCGATGTTGCAGCTGTAGAACCTTTTAAGGATCTGAGGACCCATGCCAAATCTTTTTAGTTTCCTGAGGGGGAATAGGCTTTGATGTGCCCTCTTCAAGACTGTCTTGGTGTGTTTGGACCATTCTAGTTTGTTGTTGATATGGACACCAAGGAACTTGAAGCTCTCAACCTGCTCCACTACAGCCCCGTCGATGAGAATGGGGGTGTGCTCGATCCTCCTTTTCCTGTAGTCCACAATCATCTCCTTAGTCTTGGTTACGTTGAGGGATAGGTTGTTATTCTGGCACCACCCGGCCAGGTCTCTGACCTCCTCCCTATAGGCTGTCTTGTTGTCGGTGATCAGACCTACCACTGTTGTGTCGTCAGCAAACTTAATGATGGTGTTGGAGTTGTGCCTGGCCATGCAGTCGTGGGTGAACAGGGAGTACAGGAGGGGACTGGGCACGCACCCCTGGGGAGCTCCAGTTTTGAAGATCAGCGTGGCAGATGTGTTGCTACCTACCCTCACCACCTGGGGATGGCCCGTCAGGAAGTCCAGGATCCAGTGGCAGAGGGAGGTGTTTAGTGCCAGGATCCTTAGCTTAGTGATGAGCTTTGAGGACACTATGGTGTTGAACGCTGAGCTCCTAGTCAATGAATAGCATTCTCACATAAGTGTTCCTTTTGTCCAGGTGGGAAAGGGCAGTGTGGAGTGCAATAGAGATTGCATCATCTGTGGATCTGTTTGGGCGGTATGCAAATTGGAGTGGGTCTAGGGTTTCTGGGATAATGGTGTTGATGTGAGCCATTACCAACCTTTCAAAGCACTTCATGGCTATGGACGTGAGTGCTACGGGTCTGAAGTAATTTACAGAGGTTGCCTTTGTGTTCTTGGGCACAGGGACTATGGTGGTCTGCTTGAAACACGTTGGTATTACAGAGTCAATCAGGGACATGTTGAAAATGTCAGTGAAGACACCTGCCAGTTGGTCAGCACATGCCCGGAGCACGCTTCCAATAATCCGTCTGGCCCTGCAGCCTTGTGTATGTTGGCCTGTTTAAAGGTCTTACTCACGTCTACTACAGAGAGCGTGATCACACAGTCGTCCGGAACAGCTGATGCCTCAGTGTTGCTTGCCTCGAAGCGAGCATAGAAGTGATTTAGCTTGTCTGGTAGGCTCGTGTCACTGAGCAGCTCGCGGCTGTGCTTCCCTTTGTAGTCTGTAATAGTTTGCAAGCCCTGCGACATAAGACGAACGTCGGAGCAGATGTAGTATGATTCAATCTTAGCCCTGTATTGACGCTTTGCCTGTTTGATGGTTCGTCGCAGGGCATAGCAGGATTTCTTGTAAGCTTCCGGGTTAGAGTCCCGCACCTTGAAAGCGGAAGCTCTACCCTTTAGCTCAGTGCGAATGTTGCCTGTAATCCATGGCTTCTGGTTGGGGTATGTACGTACAGTCACTGTGGGGACAACGTCCTCGATGCACTTATTGATAAAGCCAGTGACTGATGTTGTGTACTCCTCAACGCCATCGGAAGAATCCCAGAACATGTTCCAGTCTGTGATAGCGCAACAGTCCTATAGTTTAGCATCTGCTTCATCTGACCACTTTTTTTATAGACCGAGTCACTAGTGCTTCCTGCTTTAATTTTTGTTTGTAAGCAGGAACCAGGAGGATAGAGTTGTGGTCGGATTTACCAAATGGAGGGCAAGGGAGAGCTTTGTACGCGTCTCTGTGTGTGGAGTACAGGTGATCTAGAATATTTTTCTCTCTGGTTGCACATTTAACATGTTGATGGAAATTTGGTAGAACTGATTTAAGTTTCCCTGCATTAAAGGCTCCAGCCACTAGGAGCGCCACCTCTAGGTGAGTGGTTTCCTGTTTGCTTATTTCATTATACAGCTTACTGAGTGCAGTCTTAGTGCCAGCATCTGTCTGTGGTGGTAAATAAACAGCCACGAAAAGTGTAGCTGTTAACTCTCTAGGCAAGTAGTGTGGCCTGCAATTTATCACAATATACTCTACTTCAGGCAAGCAAAATCTAGAGACTTCCTTAGATTTCGTGCACCAGCTGTTGTTTACAAATATGCACAGACCGCCCCCCCCTCGTCTTACCGGAGTGTGCTGTTCTATCTTGCCGGTGCAGCGTATATCCCACTAGCTGAATATCCATGTCGTCATTCATCAACGATTCCATGAAACATAGGATACTACAGTTTTTGATGTCCAGTTGGTAGGATATTCGTGATCGTACCTCGTCTAGTTTATTGTCCAATGATTGCACGTTGGCGAGTAGTATTGATGGTAACGGCAGCTTTCCCACTCGCCTTCTCCGGGTCCTGACCAGGCATCCGACTCTTTGTCCTCTGTACCTGCGTCGCTTCCTCTTGCAAATAACGTGGATGTCGGCCTTGTCGGGTATTTGGAGAATGTCTTGTGCGTCTTGCTTGTTGAAGAAAAAATCTTCGTCTAATCCGAGGTGAGTGTTAGCTGTCCTGATATCCAGAAGCTCTTTTTTGCCGTAAAATACAGTTGCAGAAACATTATATACAAAATAAGTTACAAATAACGCGAAAAAAACACATAATAGCACAATATTACTTTTATAACAAAAAAACGCCATTTGGGTTGCGCGTTATGTTCAGAAAACTACAGCCTCGTTCCGGTCCTGAAAGGCAGAAGAAAATTCCCAAACGTATCAGATTCAAAAATATTACTAAAAATATTTATAATCATGCAATCACAAGTGAAATATACCAAAACACAGCTTAGCTTGTTGTTAATCCACCTATCGTGTCAGATTTTGAAAATATGCTTTGCAATCTAAGCTTTTGTGAGTGTATCAATCAATGCTAGAACAGTTAGCCTTATATTAGCTTGGTTAGCTTGGTCACAAAAGCAATAAAATGAATCGCTTACCTTTGATAATCTTTGGATGTTTGCACTAACGAGACTCCCAGTTACACAACAAATGTTCTTTTTGTTCGATAAATATTACTTTTATAACAAAAAAACGCCATTTGGGTTGCGCGTTAAGTTCGACGAAAATTCCAAAAAGTATCCGTAATGATCGTAGAAACATGTCAAATGTTTTTTATAATCAATCCTCAGGTTGTTTTTAACAAACATAATCGATAATATTTCAACCGGACCGTAACCTACTCAATAAGAGAGAAAAAGAAAATGGAGCGCTACCCTCTCGCGCGCAGGAACTAATCAGAGGACACCTGACTAGTTTTGAAAGATCTCACTCAATTTTCAAAATAAAAGCCTGAAACTATGTCTAAAGCCTGGTCACAGCCTGAGGAAGCCATTGGAAAAGGAATCTGGTTGATACCCCCTTAAATGGAAGAAAGACTGGCCAGGAAACACAGATTAAAAAAAATATATATCACATCCGGGTTACATTTTCTCAGGTTTTCGCCTGCAGAATCAGTTTTGTTATACTCACAGACAATATTTTGACAATTTTGGAAACTTTGGAGTGTTTTCTATCCTAATCTGTAAATTATATGCATATTCTACGATCTGGACCTGAGAAATAGTCTGTTTACCTTGGGAACGTTATTTAAAAAAAAAAAAAAATCTGACCCCTAGCGTCAAGAGGTTATTAACAAACTATAGTTTTGGCAAGTCGGTTAGGACATCTACTTTGTGCATGACACGTCATTTTTCCAACAATTGTTTACAGACAGATTATTTCACTTATAATTCACTGTATCACAATTCCAGTGGGTCAGAAGTTTACATACACTAAGTTGACTGTGCCTTTAAACAGCTTGGAAAATTCCAGAAAATGTCGTCATGGCTTTAGAAGCTTCTGATAGGCTAATTGACATAATTTGAGTCAATTGGAAGTGTACCTGTGGATGTATTTCAAGGCCTACCTTCAAACTCAGTGCCTCTTTGCTTGACATCATAGGAAAATCAAAAGAAATCAGCCAAGACCTCAGAAAAAAAATTGTAGACCTCCACAAGTCTGCTTCATCCTTGGGAGCAATTTCCAAATGCCTGAAGGTACCAGGTTCATCTGTACAAACAATAGCAAGTATAAACACCATGGGACCACGCAGCCGTAATACCGCTCAGGAAGGAGATGTGTTCTGTCTCCTAGGGATGAACGTACTTTGGTGCGAAAAGTGCAACTCAATCCCAGAACAACAGCAGGACCTTGTGAAGATGCTGGAGGAAACAGGTACAAAAGTATCTATATCCACAGTAAAACGAGTCCTATATCGACATAACCTGAAAGGCCGCTCAGCAAGGAAGAAGCCACTGCTACAAAACCGCCATAAAAAAGCCAGACTACGGTTTGCAACTGCACATGGGGACAAAGATCGTACTTTTTGGAGAAATGTCCTCTGGTCTGATGAAACTAAAATATAACTGTTTGGCCATAATGATCATCGTTATGTTTGGAGGAAAAAGGGGGAGGCTTGCTTCCCGAAGAACACCATCCCAACCGTGAAGCACGGGGGTGGCAGCATCATGTTGTGGGGGTGCTTGCTGCAGGAGGGACTGGTGCACTTCACAAAATAGATGGCATCATGAGGAAAGAAAATGATGTGGATATATTGAAGCAAAATCTCAAGACATCAGTCAGGAAGTTAAAGCTTGGTCGCAAATGTGTCTTCCAAATGGACAATGACCCCAAGCATACTTCCAAAGTTGTGGCAAAATGGCTTAAGGACAATAAAGTCAAGGTTTTGGAGTGGCCATCACAAAGCCCTGACCTCAATCCTATAGAAAATTTGTGGGCAGAACTGAAAAGGCGTGTGCGAGCAAGGAGGCCTACCAACCTGACTCAGTTACACCAGCTCTGTCAGGAGGAATGGGCCAAAAATAACCCAACTTATTGTGGGAAGCTTGTGGAAGGCTACCTGAAACGTTTGACCCAAGTTAAACAATTTGAAGGCAATGCTACCAAATACTAATTGAGTGTATGTAAACTTCTTACCCACTGGGAATGTGATGAATTGAATAAAAGCTGAAATAAATCATTCTCTCTACTCTTATTCGGACATTTCACATTCTTAAAATAAAATGGTGATCCTAACTGACCTAAGACAGGGAATTTTTACTGGGATTAAATGTCAGGAATTGTGAAAAACTGAGTTTAAATGTACTTGTCTAAGGTGCATGTAAACTTCCGACTTCTACTGTAGCTACTTTAGCAGGTAAAAGCTGTGTGTTGGAGAACCTTGGTATAGCAGTAGGCATCGCGGTGCTCATGTGAATTTTTCTTTCTTTTTGGGCTTCAGACCCATCCCTTCTTCTCACTTTAAACCTATCTTATTTATTTTTTATCCTAAATGCATCAGTATACACATTTGTCCTATTGGTATCCTAAATGTATGAACTTAATTTCATTTATTAAATTCCATGTCATTATCTTAAAGCAAACAGGTTATGAAGAATATTTGATTAGATCATTTTCTTATTCAGATATTGATAGATATGCAATATTACCTCTTCGTCTCTTGGTGGAGATGTTGGATTTCTCAAGACCTAATAAGTGTACTGAACATGTATGAACACCGGGTGGCAGCATAAACCAGAAGTTTAAACCAGTATGGTGATCATACAGGTAACTGCCAAAATAAAGGAAACACTAACATTAAGCATCTTAATAGGGTGTTGGACCAACCACGAACCAGAACAGCTTCAATGCACCTTGACATAGATTCTACACGTGTCTGGAACACTATTGGAGGGAAGTGACATCATTATTCCACAATAAATTGCATCATTTGGTGTTTTGTTGATGGAAAACGCTGTCTCAGGCGTTGCTCCAGAATCTCCCAGAAGTAATCAACCGAGTTGAGATCTGCTGGCTGAGACGACCATGGCTCATCAAACCATTCAGTGACCACTTGCACCTAGTGGATGGGAACATTGTCATCATATGGGTGCATTGCCATGGTAGCCGAAATATTGGCCAAAATAACGGCCTGCTCAGCACTTTTATACATGACCCTAAGTATGACGGGACGTTAACTTCTTAATTAACTCAGGAACCACACCTGTGTGGAAGCTCCTGCTTTCAGTATACTGTACTTTGCTTTTAATATACTTTTGCATTCCTCAAGTCACTCAAGTGTTTCCATTATTTTGGCAGTTACCTGTAAATGTAACATTCTCTCTGTTGAACTCAAGAGGTCTTTAAACTCCTAACAGCCTTTTAGCCTCAGCCACTGCAACATAAAACAAAACATGTCCCCATATGCATGCTCCACCATAGGCGATGGGTAGGAGGGACAGACAATGCATTGACTAGGCTCAGGAAGGATTTAGAGGTTGCACATTCGTTTTGTCGTAACAGAAAGCTGGAGACATTAATGTCTATGTAAGTGTAATGTCCATGTTCCCACAGCCTCGACCTCGACAGAAGTCACAGTGAGATGGTGTAATGTCCATGTTCCCACAGCCTCGACCTCGACAGAAGTCACAGTGAGATGGTGTAATGTCCATGTTCCCACAGCCTCGACCTCGACAGAAGTCACAGTGAGATGGTGTAATGTCCATGTTCCCACAGCCTCGACCTCGACAGAAGTCACAGTGAGATGGTGTAATGTCCATGTTCCCACAGCCTCGACCTCGACAGAAGTCACAGTGAGATGGTGTAATGTCCATGTTCCCACAGCCTCGACCTCGACAGAAGTCACAGTGAGATGGTGTAATGTCCATGTTCCCACAGCCTCGACCTCGACAGACTTCACAGTGAGATGGTGTAATGTCCATGTTCCCACAGCCTCGACCTCGACAGAAGTCACAGTGAGATGGTGTAATGTCCATGTTCCCACAGCCTCGACCTCGACAGACTTCACAGTGAGATAGTGTAATGTCCATGTTCCCACAGCCTCGACCTCGACAGACTTCACAGTGAGATGGTGTAATGTCCATGTTCCCACAGCCTCGACCTCGACAGAAGTCACAGTGAGATGGTGTAATGTCCATGTTCCCACAGCCTCGACCTCGACAGAAGTCACAGTGAGATGGTGTAATGTCCATGTTCCCACAGCCTCGACCTCGACAGAAGTCACAGTGAGATGGTGTAATGTCCATGTTCCCACAGCCTCGACCTCGACAGAAGTCACAGTGAGATGGTGTAATGTCCATGTTCCCACAGCCTCGACAGAAGTCACAGTGAGATGGTGTAATGTCCATGTTCCCACAGCCTCGACCTCGACAGAAGTCACAGTGAGATGGTGTAATGTCCATGTTCCCACAGCCTCGACCTCGACAGAAGTCACAGTGAGATGGTGTAATGTCCATGTTCCCACAGCCTCGACCTCGACAGACTTCACAGTGAGATGGTGTAATGTCCATGTTCCCACAGCCTCGACCTCGACAGAAATCACAGTGAGATGGTGTAATGTCCATGTTCCCACAGCCTCGACCTCGACAGAAGTCACAGTGAGATGGTGTAATGTCCATGTTCCCACAGCCTCGACCTCGACAGAAGTCACAGTGAGATGGTGTAATGTCCATGTTCCCACAGCCTCGACAGAAGTCACAGTGAGATGGTGTAATGTCCATGTTCCCACAGCCTCGACCTCGACAGAAGTCACAGTGAGATGGTGTAATGTCCATGTTCCCACAGCCTCGACCTCGACAGAAGTCACAGTGAGATGGTGTAATGTCCATGTTCCCACAGCCTCGACCTCGACAGAAGTCACAGTGAGATGGTGTAATGTCCATGTTCCCACAGCATCGACCTCGACAGAAGTCACAGTGAGATGGTGTAATGTCCATGTTCCCACAGCCTCAACAGAAGTCACAGTGAGATGGTGTGACACGCGGTAGTATTCTTGTGCCGTCCACTCGGGGGCAGTGTTGGATAAATAGTCTTCTGATTGGTCATAGTACAACACTGACTGCATCCCAAATCCCTTCTCCTGAAGTGTGTACTACTACCCACAAAATCTAAAAGCATTGGATTGGTGGAGTCATGGGCTAGGGAGAGTTTCCATCATATTCCTTATACCAGTCATTTCCTTCTAAATCAGTGAACAAGTGTACATTTTGGAAGGAAGGAGAGATAATGGAACTGTAGCCATAGTGAAACACTGGGTGGCAGTATGACATCAGGAACACCTTTTATTTAACTAGGCAAGTCCGTTAAGAACAAATTATTATTTACAATGACGGCCTACACCGGCCAAACCCGGACGACGCTGGGCCAATTGTGCGCCGCCCAATCATGGCCGGTTGTGATACAGCCTGGATTCGAACCAGGGTGTCTGTAGTGACGCCTCAGAGAGAGAGAGAGAGAGAGATGACAAATGTGAGAGAGATGTCTTTATTCTTTTGGAACTTCTGTGAGTGTAATGTTCATTATCTACTTCACTTGCTTTGGCAATGTTAACATATGTTTCCCATGCCAATAAAGCCCATTGAATTGAGAGAGAGAGATGCAGTGAGAGAGATGCAGTGAGAGACAGAAACAGTGTGTGTGTGAGAGAGAGAGAGAGAGAGAGAGAGAGATAAACAGAGAGAGGGGGAACGATGAGAGAGAGAGATAAACAGAGAGAGAGGGAACGATGAGAGAGGAGCCAGCGATTGGGGATTGAGGGAGATGGAGAGAGATTAATGTCCTCCATCTATTTAGTAAAATGTCAGAGTGTGGCTGTTTTGACCCAAAGAGAAATAATGTTCTTTGCCTTTCCATTACATTTTATCCAAGCCCACCTGAGCACTGCTCTGCTTTCTGCCTGGCTGGCTGGCTCTGGGGACATTGTGACCTGTCTTTTCTACCACTTGAACAGCCCTAATAGCAGAAACAGAGTTTGTTGCAAGTCAAATAGAGACGTAATATGTAGCAGAAACAGAGTTTGTTGCAAGCCAAATAGAGACGTAATATGTAGCAGAAACAGAGTTTGTTGCAAGCCAAATAGAGGGGTAATATGTAGCAGAAACAGAGTTTGTTGCAAGCCAAATAGAGACGTAATATGTAGCAGAAACATAGTTTGTTGCAAGCCAAATAGAGACGTAATATGTAGCAGAAACAGAGTTTGTTGCAAGCCAAATAGAGGGGTAATATGTAGCAGAAACAGAGTTTGTTGCAAGCCAAATAGAGACGTAATATGTAGCAGAAACAGAGTTTGTTGCAAGCCAAATAGAGGTGTAATATGTAGCAGAAACAGAGTTTGTTGCAAGCCAAATAGAGACGTAATATGTAGCAAAAACAGAGTTTGTTGCAAGCCAAATAGAGGTGTAATATGTAGCAGAAACAGAGTTTGTTGCAAGACAAATAGAGACGTATTATGTAGCAGAAACAGAGTTTGTTGCAAGCCAAATAGAGGTGTAATATGTAGCAGAAACAGAGTTTGTTGCAAGCCAAATAGAGGTGTAATATGTAGCAGAAACAGAGTTTGTAGCAAGCCAAATAGAGACGTAATATGTAGCAGAAACAGAGTTTGTTGCAAGCCAAATAGAGGTGTAATATGTAGCAGAAACAGAGTTTGTAGCAAGCCAAATAGAGGGGTAATATGTAGCAGAAACAGAGTTTGTTGCAAGCCAAATAGAGACGTAATATGTAGCAGAAACATAGTTTGTTGCAAGCCAAATAGAGACGTAATATGTAGCAGAAACAGAGTTTGTTGCAAGCCAAATAGAGGGGTAATATGTAGCAGAAACAGAGTTTGTTGCAAGCCAAATAGAGGGGTAATATGTAGCAGAAACAGAGTTTGTTGCAAGCCAAATAGAGACGTAATATGTAGCAGAAACAGAGTTTGTTGCAAGCCAAATAGAGACGTAATATGTAGCAGAAACAGAGTTTGTTGCAAGCCAAATAGAGACGTAATATGTAGCAGAAACAGAGTTTGTAGCAAGCCAAATAGAGGTGTAATATGTAGCAGAAACAGAGTTTGTTGCAAGCCAAATAGAGACGTAATATGTAGCAGAAACAGAGTTTGTTGCAAGCCAAATAGAGATGTAATATGTAGCAGAAACAGAGTTTGTTGCAAGCCAAATAGAGGCGTAATATGTAGCAGAAACAGAGTTTGTTGCAAGTCAAATAGAGGGGTAATATGTAGCAGAAACAGAGTTTGTTGCAAGCCAAATAGAGACGTAATATGTAGCAGAAACAGAGTTTGTTGCAAGCCAAATAGAGACGTAATATGTAGCAGAAACAGAGTTTGTTGCAAGCCAAATAGAGGGGTAATATGTAGCAGAAACAGAGTTTGTTGCAAGCCAAATAGAGACGTAATATGTAGCAGAAACAGAGTTTGTTGCAAGCCAAATAGAGACGTAATATGTAGCAGAAACAGAGTTTGTTGCAAGCCAAATAGAGACGTATTATGTAGCAGAAACAGAGTTTGTTGCAAGCCAAATAGAGGGGTAATATGTAGCAGAAACAGAGTTTGTTGCAAGCCAAATAGAGGGGTAATATGTAGCAGAAACAGAGTTTGTAGCAAGCCAAATAGAGACGTAATATGTAGCAGAAACAGAGTTTGTAGCAAGACAAATAGAGACGTAATATGTAGCAGAAATAGAGTTTGTTGCAAGCCAAATAGAGACGTAATATGTAGCAGAAACAGAGTTTGTTGCAAGCCAAATAGAGACGTAATATGTAGCAGAAATAGAGTTTGTTGCAAGCCAAATAGAGACGTAATATGTAGCAGAAACAGAGTTTGTTGCAAGACAAATAGAGACGTAATATGTAGCAGAAACAGAGTTTGTAGCAAGCCAAATAGAGACGTAATATGTAGCAGAAACAGAGTTTGTTGCAAGCCAAATAGAGGGGTAATATGTAGCAGAAACAGAGTTTGTTCCAAGCCAAATAGAGACGTAATATGTAGCAGAAACAGAGTTTGTTGCAAGCCAAATAGAGGCGTAATATGTAGCAGAAACAGAGTTTGTAGCAAGTGAAATAGAGGGGTAATATGTAGCAGAAACAGAGTTTGTTGCAAGCCAAATAGAGACGTAATATGTAGCAGAAACAGAGTTTGTTGCAAGCCAAATAGAGGTGTAATATGTATCAGAAACAGAGTTTGTTCCAAGACAAATAGAGGGGTAATATGTATCAGAAACAGAGTTTGTTGCAAGCCAAATAGAGGTGTAATATGTAGCAGAAACAGTTTGTTGCAAGCCAAATAGAGACGTAATATGTAGCAGAAACAGAGTTTGTTGCAAGCCAAATAGAGACGTAATATGTAGCAGAAACAGAGTTTGTTGCAAGCCAAATAGAGGCGTAATATGTAGCAGAAACAGAGTTTGTAGCAAGCCAAATAGAGGGGTAATATGTAGCAGAAACAGAGTTTGTTGCAAGCCAAATAGAGGTGTAATATGTAGCAGAAACAGTTTGTTGCAAGCCAAATAGAGACGTAATATGTAGCAGAAACAGAGTTTGTTGCAAGCCAAATAGAGGTGTAATATGTAGCAGAAACAGAGTTTGTAGCAAGCCAAATAGAGACGTAATATGTAGCAGAAACAGAGTTTGTAGCAAGACAAATAGAGACGTAATATGTAGCAGAAACAGAGTTTGTTGCAAGCCAAATAGAGACGTAATATGTAGCAGAAACAGAGTTTGTTGCAAGCCAAATAGAGGCGTAATATGTAGCAGAAACAGAGTTTGTAGCAAGCCAAATAGAGGGGTAATATGTAGCAGAAACAGAGTTTGTTGCAAGCCAAATAGAGACGTAATATGTAGCAGAAACAGAGTTTGTTGCAAGCCAAATAGAGGCGTAATATGTAGCAGAAACAGAGTTTGTTGCAAGCCAAATAGAGGGGTAATATGTAGCAGAAACAGAGTTTGTTGCAAGCCAAATAGAGACGTAATATGTAGCAGAAACAGAGTTTGTTGCAAGCCAAATAGAGACGTAATATGTAGCAGAAACAGAGTTTGTTGCAAGCCAAATAGAGGCGTAATATGTAGCAGAAACAGAGTTTGTTGCAAGCCAAATAGAGGCGTAATATGTAGCAGAAACAGAGTTTGTTGCAAGCCAAATAGAGGCGTAATATGTAGCAGAAACAGAGTTTGTTGCAAGCCAAATAGAGACGTAATATGTAGCAGAAACAGAGTTTGTAGCAAGCCAAATAGAGGTGTAATATGTAGCAGAAACAGAGTTTGTTGCAAGCCAAATAGAGGTGTAATATGTAGCAGAAACAGAGTTTGTTGCAAGCCAAATAGAGACGTAATATGTAACAGAAACAGAGTTTGTTGCAAGACAAATAGAGACGTAATATGTAGCAGAAACAGAGTTTGTAGCAAGCCAAATAGAGGGGTAATATGTAGCAGAAACAGAGTTTGTAGCAAGCCAAATAGAGACGTAATATGTAGCAGAAACATAGTTTGTTGCAAGCCAAATAGAGGTGTAATATGTAGCAGAAACAGAGTTTGTTGCAAGCCAAATAGAGACGTAATATGTAGCAGAAACAGAGTTTGTTGCAAGCCAAATAGAGGGGTAAAATGTAGCAGAAACAGAGTTTGTTGCAAGCCAAATAGAGGGGTAAAATGTAGCAGAAACAGAGTTTGTTGCAAGCCAAATAGAGACGTAATATGTAGCAGAAACAGAGTTTGTTGCAAGCCAAATAGAGACGTAATATGTAGCAGAAACAGAGTTTGTTGCAAGCCAAATAGAGACGTAATATGTAGCAGAAACAGAGTTTGTTGCAAGCCAAATAGAGACGTAATATGTAGCAGAAACAGAGTTTGTTGCAAGCCAAATAGAGGGGTAATATGTAGCAGAAACAGAGTTTGTAGCAAGCCAAATAGAGACGTAATATGTAGCAGAAACAGAGTTTGTTGCAAGCCAAATAGAGACGTAATATGTAGTAGAAACAGAGTTTGTAGCAAGCCAAATAGAGGGTTAATATGTAGCAGAAACAGAGTTTGTTGCAAGCCAAATAGAGGCGTAATATGTAGCAGAAACAGAGTTTGTTGCAAGCCAAATAGAGACGTAATATGTAGCAGAAACAGAGTTTGTAGCAAGCCAAATAGAGGCGTAATACGTAGCAGAAACAGAGTTTGTTGCAAGTCAAATAGAGGGGTAATATGTAGCAGAAACATAGTTTGTAGCAAGCCAAATAGAGACGTAATATGTAGCAGAAACAGAGTTTGTAGCAAGCCAAATAGAGGTGTAATATGTAGCAGAAACAGAGTTTGTTGCAAGCCAAATAGAGGTGTAATATGTAGCAGAAACAGAGTTTGTAGCAAGACAAATAGAGACGTAATATGTAGCAGAAATAGAGTTTGTTGCAAGCCAAATAGAGACGTAATATGTAGCAGAAACAGAGTTTGTTGCAAGACAAATAGAGACGTAATATGTAGCAGAAACAGAGTTTGTAGCAAGCCAAATAGAGGGGTAATATGTAGCAGAAACAGAGTTTGTAGCAAGCCAAATAGAGACGTAATATGTAGCAGAAACATAGTTTGTTGCAAGCCAAATAGAGGTGTAATATGTAGCAGAAACAGAGTTTGTTGCAAGCCAAATAGAGACGTAATATGTAGCAGAAACAGAGTTTGTAGCAAGCCAAATAGAGACGTAATATGTAGCAGAAACAGAGTTTGTTGCAAGCCAAATAGAGACGTAATATGTAGCAGAAACAGAGTTTGTTGCAAGCCAAATAGAGGCGTAATATGTAGCAGAAACAGAGTTTGTAGCAAGCCAAATAGAGACGTAATATGTAGCAGAAACAGAGTTTGTTGCAAGCCAAATAGAGACGTAATATGTAGCAGAAACAGAGTTTGTTGCAAGCCAAATAGAGGCGTAATATGTAGCAGAAACAGAGTTTGTTGCAAGCCAAATAGAGGGGTAAAATGTAGCAGAAACAGAGTTTGTTGCAAGCCAAATAGAGACGTAATATGTAGCAGAAACAGAGTTTGTTGCAAGCCAAATAGAGACGTAATATGTAGCAGAAACAGAGTTTGTTGCAAGCCAAATAGAGGCGTAATATGTAGCAGAAACAGAGTTTGTAGCAAGCCAAATAGAGGCGTAATATGTAGCAGAAACAGAGTTTGTAGCAAGCCAAATAGAGGGGTAATATGTAGCAGAAACAGAGTTTGTAGCAAGCCAAATAGAGACGTAATATGTAGCAGAAACAGAGTTTGTAGCAAGCCAAATAGAGGGGTAATATGTAGCAGAAACAGAGTTTGTTGCAAGCCAAATAGAGACGTAATATGTAGCAGAAACAGAGTTTGTTGCAAGCCAAATAGAGACGTAATATGTAGCAGAAACAGAGTTTGTTGCAAGCCAAATAGAGGCGTAATATGTAGCAGAAACAGAGTTTGTAGCAAGCCAAATAGAGACGTAATATGTAGCAGAAACAGAGTTTGTTGCAAGCCAAATAGAGACGTAATATGTAGCAGAAACAGAGTTTGTTGCAAGCCAAATAGAGACGTAATATGTAGCAGAAACAGAGTTTGTTGCAAGCCAAATAGAGGCGTAATATGTAGCAGAAACAGAGTTTGTTGCAAGCCAAATAGAGGGGTAAAATGTAGCAGAAACAGAGTTTGTTGCAAGCCAAATAGAGACGTAATATGTAGCAGAAACAGAGTTTGTTGCAAGCCAAATAGAGGTGTAATATGTAGCAGAAACAGAGTTTGTTGCAAGCCAAATAGAGACGTAATATGTAGCAGAAACAGAGTTTGTTGCAAGCCAAATAGAGACGTAATATGTAGCAGAAACAGAGTTTGTTGCAAGCCAAATAGAGACGTAATATGTAGCAGAAACAGAGTTTGTAGCAAGCCAAATAGAGGGGTAATATGTAGCAGAAACAGAGTTTGTTGCAAGCCAAATAGAGACGTAATATGTAGCAGAAACAGAGTTTGTTGCAAGCCAAATAGAGGCGTAATATGTAGCAGAAACAGAGTTTGTAGCAAGCCAAATAGAGGTGTAATATGTAGCAGAAACAGAGTTTGTAGCAAGCCAAATAGAGACGTAATATGTAGCAGAAACAGAGTTTGTTGCAAGCCAAATAGAGGGGTAATATGTAGCAGAAACAGAGTTTGTAGCAAGCCAAATAGAGACGTAATATGTAGCAGAAACAGAGTTTGTTGCAAGCCAAATAGAGGGGTAATATGTATCAGAAACAGAGTTTGTTGCAAGCCAAATAGAGACGTAATATGTAGCAGAAACAGAGTTTGTTGCAAGCCAAATAGAGGTGTAATATGTAGCAGAAACAGAGTTTGTAGCAAGCCAAATAGAGGTGTAATATGTAGCAGAAACAGAGTTTGTTGCAAGCCAAATAGAGGGGTAATATGTATCAGAAACAGAGTTTGTTGCAAGCCAAATAGAGGTGTAATATGTAGCAGAAACAGAGTTTGTTGCAAGCCAAATAGAGACGTAATATGTAGCAGAAACAGAGTTTGTAGCAAGCCAAATAGAGACGTAATATGTAGCAGAAACAGAGTTTGTTGCAAGTCAAATAGAGACGTAATATGTAGCAGAAACAGAGTTTGTTGCAAGCCAAATAGAGGTGTAATATGTAGCAGAAACAGAGTTTGTAGCAAGCCAAATAGAGACGTAATATGTAGCAGAAACAGAGTTTGTAGCAAGCCAAATAGAGACGTAATATGTAGCAGAAACAGAGTTTGTAGCAAGCCAAATAGAGACGTAATATGTAGCAGAAACAGAGTTTGTTGCAAGCCAAATAGAGACGTAATATGTAGCAGAAACAGAGTTTGTTGCAAGCCAAATAGAGACGTAATATGTAGCAGAAACAGAGTTTGTAGCAAGCCAAATAGAGGGGTAATATGTAGTAGAAACAGAGTTTGTTGCAAGCCAAATAGAGACGTAATATGTAGCAGAAACAGAGTTTGTTGCAAGCCAAATAGAGGTGTAATATGTAGCAGAAACAGAGTTTGTTACAAGCCAAATAGAGACGTAATATGTAGCAGAAATAGAGTTTGTTGCAAGTCAAATAGAGACGTAATATGTAGCAGAAACAGAGTTTGTAGCAAGCCAAATAGAGACGTAATATGTAGCAGAAACAGAGTTTGTTGCAAGCCAAATAGAGACGTAATATGTAGCAGAAACAGAGTTTGTTGCAAGCCAAATAGAGACGTAATATGTAGCAGAAACAGAGTTTGTTGCAAGCCAAATAGAGGGGTAATATGTAGCAGAAACAGAGTTTGTAGCAAGCCAAATAGAGGCGTAATATGTAGCAGAAACAGAGTTTGTTGCAAGTCAAATAGAGGGGTAATATGTAGCAGAAACAGAGTTTGTTGCAAGCCAAATAGAGACGTAATATGTAGCAGAAACAGAGTTTGTTGCAAGCCAAATAGAGACGTAATATGTAGCAGAAACAGAGTTTGTTGCAAGCCAAATAGAGACGTAATATGTAGCAGAAACAGAGTTTGTTGCAAGCCAAATAGAGACGTAATATGTAGCAGAAACAGAGTTTGTAGCAAGCCAAATAGAGACGTAATATGTAGCAGAAACAGAGTTTGTTGCAAGCCAAATAGAGGCGTAATATGTAGCAGAAACAGAGTTTGTAGCAAGCCAAATAGAGGTGTAATATGTAGCAGAAACAGAGTTTGTAGCAAGCCAAATAGAGACGTAATATGTAGCAGAAACAGAGTTTGTTGCAAGCCAAATAGAGACGTAATATGTAGCAGAAACAGAGTTTGTTGCAAGCCAAATAGAGACGTAATATGTAGCAGAAACAGAGTTTGTTGCAAGTCAAATAGAGACGTAATATGTAGCAGAAACAGAGTTTGTTGCAAGCCAAATAGAGGCGTAATATGTAGCAGAAACAGAGTTTGTTGCAAGCCAAATAGAGGGGTAATATGTATCAGAAACAGAGTTTGTTGCAAGCCAAATAGAGGTGTAATATGTAGCAGAAACAGAGTTTGTAGCAAGCCAAATAGAGGTGTAATATGTAGCAGAAACAGAGTTTGTTGCAAGCCAAATAGAGACGTAATATGTAGCAGAAACAGAGTTTGTTGCAAGCCAAATAGAGACGTAATATGTAGCAGAAACAGAGTTTGTTGCAAGCCAAATAGAGACGTAATATGTAGCAGAAACAGAGTTTGTTGCAAGCCAAATAGAGACGTAATATGTAGCAGAAACAGAGTTTGTTGCAAGCCAAATAGAGACGTAATATGTAGCAGAAACAGAGTTATTGCAAGCCAAATAGAGGCGTAATATGTAGCAGAAACAGAGTTTGTAGCAAGCCAAATAGAGACGTAATATGTAGCAGAAACAGAGTTTGTTGCAAGCCAAATAGAGACGTAATATGTAGCAGAAACAGAGTTTGTTGCAAGCCAAATAGAGACGTAATATGTAGTAGAAACAGAGTTTGTTGCAAGCCAAATAGAGACGTAATATGTAGCAGAAACAGAGTTTGTTGCAAGCCAAATAGAGGTGTAATATGTAGCAGAAACAGAGTTTGTTACAAGCCAAATAGAGACGTAATATGTAGCAGAAATAGAGTTTGTTGCAAGTCAAATAGAGACGTAATATGTAGCAGAAACAGAGTTTGTAGCAAGCCAAATAGAGACGTAATATGTAGCAGAAACAGAGTTTGTTGCAAGCCAAATAGAGACGTAATATGTAGCAGAAACAGAGTTTGTTGCAAGCCAAATAGAGACGTAATATGTAGCAGAAACAGAGTTTGTTGCAAGCCAAATAGAGGGGTAATATGTAGCAGAAACAGAGTTTGTAGCAAGCCAAATAGAGGCGTAATATGTAGCAGAAACAGAGTTTGTTGCAAGTCAAATAGAGGGGTAATATGTAGCAGAAACAGAGTTTGTAGCAAGCCAAATAGAGACGTAATATGTAGCAGAAACAGAGTTTGTAGCAAGCCAAATAGAGGTGTAATATGTAGCAGAAACAGAGTTTGTTGCAAGCCAAATAGAGACGTAATATGTAGCAGAAACAGAGTTTGTTGCAAGACAAATAGAGACGTAATATGTAGCAGAAACAGAGTTTGTAGCAAGCCAAATAGAGGGGTAATATGTAGCAGAAACAGAGTTTGTTGCAAGCCAAATAGAGACGTAATATGTAGCAGAAACAGAGTTTGTTGCAAGCCAAATAGAGGCGTAATATGTAGCAGAAACAGAGTTTGTTGCAAGCCAAATAGAGACGTAATATGTAGCAGAAACAGAGTTTGTTGCAAGCCAAATAGAGACGTAATATGTAGCAGAAACAGAGTTTGTAGCAAGCCAAATAGAGACGTAATATGTAGCAGAAACAGAGTTTGTTGCAAGCCAAATAGAGGCGTAATATGTAGCAGAAACAGAGTTTGTTGCAAGCCAAATAGAGACGTAATATGTAGCAGAAACAGAGTTTGTTGCAAGCCAAATAGAGACGTAATATGTAGCAGAAACAGAGTTTGTAGCAAGCCAAATAGAGGCGTAATATGTAGCAGAAACAGAGTTTGTTGCAAGCCAAATAGAGACGTAATATGTAGCAGAAACAGAGTTTGTTGCAAGCCAAATAGAGACGTAATATGTAGCAGAAACAGAGTTTGTAGCAAGCCAAATAGAGGGGTAATATGTAGCAGAAACAGAGTTTGTTGCAAGCCAAATAGAGACGTAATATGTAGCAGAAACAGAGTTTGTTGCAAGCCAAATAGAGACGTAATATGTAACAGAAACAGAGTTTGTTGCAAGACAAATAGAGACGTAATATGTAGCAGAAACAGAGTTTGTAGCAAGCCAAATAGAGGGGTAATATGTAGCAGAAACAGAGTTTGTAGCAAGCCAAATAGAGACGTAATATGTAGCAGAAACAGAGTTTGTTGCAAGCCAAATAGAGGTGTAATATGTAGCAGAAACAGAGTTTGTTGCAAGCCAAATAGAGGTGTAATATGTAGCAGAAACAGAGTTTGTAGCAAGCCAAATAGAGGTGTAATATGTAGCAGAAACAGAGTTTTGTAGCAAGCCAAATAGAGACGTAATATGTAGCCAGAAACAGAGTTTGTTGCAGCCAAATAGAGGGTGTAATATGTAGCAGAAAACAGAGTGTTGTATGGCAAGCCAAATAGGGATGTTTAATATGTAGCAGAAACACGAGTTTGTTGCAATCCAAATAGAGACTTAATATGTAGCAGAAACAGAGTTTGTTGCAAGCCAAAATAGAGGGGTAATATGTAGCAGAAACAGAGTTTGTTGCAAGCAAAGTAGAGGATGGTATATGTAGCCAGAAACAGAGTTTGTGTGCACAAGCCAAATAGAGACGTAATATGTAGCAGAAACAGAGTTTTGTTAGCAAGCCAAAATAGAGACCGTAATATGTAGCAGAAGGAAACAGAGTTTGGTATGCAAGCCCAAATAGAGGACTGTAATATGTAACAGAAACATAGTTTGTATCCAAGCCAAATAGAGAGTGTAATATGGAGCTGAAACAGAGTTTGTTAGCAAGCCAAATAGGAGACGTGTAATATGTAGCAGTAAGGAAAGCCAGTTTGTTGCAAAGCCAAATAGAGGACGTGAATATGTAGCAGAAACAGCAGTTTGTTGCAAGCCAAATAGAGCCACGTAAATGTCGAAATGTAGCAGAAACAGAGTTTGTTGCAAGCCAAATAGAGACGTAATATGTAGCAGAAACAGAGTTTGTTGCAAGCCAAATAGAATAGACGTAAATGTAGCAGAAACGAGTTTGTTGCAAGCCAAATAGAGGACTGTAATATGTAGCAGAAACAGAGTTTGTTGCAAGCCAATAGAGGCGTAATATGTAGCAGAAACAGAGTTTGTAGCAAGCCAATAGAGACGTAATATGTGTAGCAGAAACAGAGTTTGTTGCAAGCCAAAGAGAGCTGTAATATGTAAGCAGAAACAGAGTTTGTGCAAGCCAAATAGAGGGTAATATGTAGTCAGAAACAGAGTTTGTTGCAAGCCAATAAGACGTAATATGTAGCAGAAACCGAGATTGTTGCAAGGCCAAATAGAGGTGTAATATGTAGCAGAAACAGAGTTTGTTGCAAGCCAAATAGAGAGGGTAATATGTAAGCAGAAACAGAGTTTGTTGCAAGTCAAATAGAGACGTAATATGTAGCAGAAACAGAGTTTGTGCAAGCCAAATAGAGACGTAATATGTAGCAGAAACAGAGTTGTTGCAAGCCAAATAGAGACGTAAGTATGTAGCAGAAACAGAGTTTGTAGCAAGCCAAATAGAGGGTAATATGTAGCAGAAACAGAGTTTGTTGCAAGCCAAATAGAGAGTAATATGTAGCAGAAAACAGAGTTTGTTTGCAAGCCAAATAGAGGCGTAATATGTAAGAAACAAGTTTGTTTGCAAGTCAAATAGAGGGGTAATATGTAGCAGAAAACAGAGTTTGTTGCAAGCCAATAGAGACGTAATATGTAGAGAAACAGAGTTTGTTGCAAGCCAAATAGAGGTAATATGTAGCAGAAACAGAGTTTGTTGCAAGCCAAATAGAGGCGTAATATGTAGCAAAACAGAGTTTGTTGCAAGACCAAATAGAGACGTAAATAGTAAGCAGAAACAGAGTTTGTATGCAAGCCAAATAGAGCTAATATGTAGCAGAAACAGAGTTTGTTGCAAGCCAAATAGAGACGTAATATGTAGCAGAAACAGAGTTTGTTGCAAGCCAAATAGAGGCGTATATGTAGCAGAAACAGAGTTTGTTGCAAGCCAAATAGAGACGGTAATATGTAGCAGAAACAGAGTTTGTTAGCAAGCCAAATAGAGAGTAATATGTAGCAGAAACAGAGTTTGTAGCAGACAATATAGAACGTAATATGTAGCAGAAACAGAGTTTGTGCAAGCCAAATAGAGGGTAATATGTACAGAAACGAGTTTGTTGCAAGACCAAATAGAAGACGTAATATGTAGCAGAAACAGAGTTTGTTGCAAGCCAATAGAGACGTAATATGTAGCAGAAAACAGAGTTTGTAGCAAAGCCAAATAGAGACGTAATATGTAGCAGAAACAGAGTTTGTTGCAAGCCAAATAGAGACGTAATATGTAGCAGAAACAAGTTTGTTGCAAGCCAAATAGAGGCGTAATATGTAGCAGAAAACAGAGTTGTTTTTATAGCAAGCCAAATAGAGGCGTAATATGTAGGCAGAAAACAGAGTTTGTGCAAGCCAAATAGAGACGTAATATGTAGCAGAAACAGAGTTTTGTTGCAAGCCAAATAGAGTGTAATATGTAAGCAGAAACAGAGTTTGTAGCAAGATCCTCCTTTCTCTAACCAAATAAGCGGGTAATATGTAGCAGAAACAGAGTTTGTGTGCAAGCCAAATAGAGGGTAATATGTAGCAGAACAGGTTTGTGGCAAGCCAAATAGAGACTTAATATGTAGCAGAAACAGATTTGCAAGCCAAATAGAGGGGTAATATGTAGCAGAAACAGAGTTTGTTGCAGCCAAATAGAGGTGTAATATGTAGCAGAACAAGTTTTGTTGCAAGCCAAATAGAGGTAGTAATATGTAGCAGAAACAGCAGTTTGTTGCAAGCCAAATAGAGACGTAATATGTAGCAGAAACAGAGTTTGTTAGCAAGCCAAATAGAGGCGTAAATAGTAGCAGAAACAGAGTTTGTTGCAAGCAAATAGGACGTAATATGTAGCAGAAACAGAGTTGTTTGCAAGCCAAATAGAGGCGTAATATGTAGCAAAAACAGAGTTGTTGCAAGCCAAATAGAGAGGGTAATATGTAGCGAAACAGAGTTTGTTGCAAGCCAAATAGAGACGTAATATGTAGCAGAAACAGAGTTTGTTGCAAGCCAAATAGAGACGTAATATGTATGCAGAAACAGAGTTTTGTAGCAAGCCAAATAGAGGACGTAATATGTAGCAGAAAAACAGAAGTTTGTTGCAAGCCAAATAGAGACGTATATGTAGCAGAAACAGAGTTTGTTGCAAGCCAAATAGAGTACGTAATATGTAGCAGCAAAACAGAGTTTGTTGCAAGCCAAATAGAGGGTAATATGTAGCAGAAACAGGTTTGTTGCAAGCCAATAGGGACGTAATATGTAGCAGAAACAGAGTTTGTGCAAGCAAATGAGAGCGTAATATGTAGCCAGAAACAGAGTGTTCGTAAGACAAGCCAAATAGAGGGGTAATAGTAGCAGAAACAGAGTTTGTTGCAAGCCAAATAGAGACGTAATATGTAGCAGAAACAAGAGTTTGTTGCAAGCCAAATAGAGGGGTAATATGTAGTCAGAAACAGAGTTTGTTGCAAGCCAAATAGAGACGTAATATGTACTCAGAAACAGAGTTTGTTGCAGCCAAATAGAGGTGGAATATGTAGCAGAAACAGAGTTTGTAGCAAGCAAATAGAGGGGTAATATGTAGCAGAACAGAGTTTGTTTGCAAGCCAAATAGAGGTATATGTAGCCAGAAACAGAGTTGTATGCAAGCAAATAGAGGTGTAATATGTTAGCAGAAACAGAGTTTGTTGCAAGCCAAATAGAGACGTAATATGTAGCAGAAACAGAGTTTGTTAGCAAGCAAATAGAGATATGGGTAATATTAGCAGAAACAGAGTTTGTACAAGCAAATAGAGACGTATATGTAGCAGAAACAGAGTTTGTTGCAAGCAAATAGAGTGTAATATGTAGCAGAAACAGAGTTTGTAGCAAGCCAAATCAGAAAGGTGTATATGATTAGCAGTAGCAACCAAAGAGGATGTTTGTTGCAAGCCAAATAGAGCGTAATGTAGCAGAAACAGAGTTTGTTGCAAGCCAAATAGAGACGTAATATGTAGCAGAAACAGAGTTTGTTAGCAAGCCAAATAGAGGTGTAATATGTAGAGAAACAGAGTTTGTTGCAAGCCAAATAAGAGGTAATATGTAGCAGAAACAGAGTTTGTAGCAAGCCAATAGAGGGTAATATGTAGCAGAAACAGAGTTTGTTATGCAAGCCAAATAGAGACGTAATATGTAGCAGAAACAGAGTTTGTAGCAAGTCAATAGAGGACGTAATATGTAGGCAGAAACAGAGTTTGTTGCAAGCCAAATAGAGACGTAATATGTAGCAGAAACGAGTTTGTTTGCAAGCCAATAGAGGGTAAATATGTAGCAGAAACAGAGTTTGTTGCAAGCCAAATAGAGACGTAATATGTAGCAGAAACAAGAGTTTGTTGCAAGCCAAATAGAGAGTAATATGTAGCAGAAACAGAGTTTGTAGCAAGCCAAATAGAGGCGTAATATGTAGCAGAAACAGAGTTTGTTGCAAGCTCAAATAGAGGCGATATGTAGCAGAAACAGAGTTGTTGTAGCAAGCACAAATAGAGACGTAATATGTAGCAGAAACAGAGTTTGTTGCAAGCCAAAAAGACGTATATGTAGGCAGAAACAGAGTTTGTTGGCTAAGCCAAATAGAGACGTAATATGTAGCAGAAACAGAGTTTGTTGCAAGCCAAATAGAGACGTAATATGTAGCAGAAACAGAGTTTGTTGCAAGCCAAATAGAGACGTAATATGTAGCAGAAACAGAGTTTGTTGCAAGCACAAATAGAGGGACGTAATATGTAGCAGAAAACAGAGTTTGTAGCAAGCCAAATAGAGCGTAAATGTAGCGAAACCAAGTTTGTTGCAAGCCAAATAGAGACGTAATATGTAGCAGAAACAGAGTTTGTATGCAAGCCAAATAGAGTGTAATATGTAGCAGAAACAAGTTGTTGCAAGCAAATAGAGACGTATATGTAGCAGAAACAGAGTTGTTGCAAGCCAAATAGAGCGAATATGTAGCAGAACCAGAGTTTGTAGCAAGCCAAATAAGAGGGATGTAAAATATGTAGCAGAAACAGAGTTTGTTGCAAGCCAAATAGAGACGTAATATGTAGCAGAAACAGAGTTTGTTGCAAGCCAATAGAGGTACGTAATATGTAGCAGAAACAGAGTTTGTTTGCAGCCAAATAGAGGCGTAAATGTAGCAGAAACAGAGTTTTGTTGCAAGCCAAATAGAAGACGTAATAGTGCGAGAAACAGAGTTTGTTGCAAGCCAATAGAGACGTAATAGTGCAGAAACAGAGTTTTGCAGCCAATAAGGCGTAATATGTAGCCAGAAACAGAGTTTGTGCAAGCCAAATAGAGGTCGTAATGAGATAGAAACCAGAGTTTGTTGCAAGCCAAATAGAGGGGTAATATGTGCAGAAACAGAGTTTGTTGCCAAGCCAAATAGAGACGTAATATGTAGCAGAAACAGAGTTTGTAGCAAGCCAAATAGAGACGTGTTAATATGTAGCAGAAACAGAGTTTGTGCAAGCCAAATAGAGACGTAATATGTAGCAGAAACAGAGTTGTTGCAAAGCCAAATAGAGCGTAATATGTAGCAGAAACAGAGTTTGTTGCAAGCCAAATAGAGGGTAATATGTAGCAGAAACAGAGTTTTTGCAAGCCAAATAGAGACGTAATATGTAGCGAAAACAGAGTTTGTTGCAAGCCAAATAGACGAATATGTAGCAAGAAACAGAGTTTGTAGCAAGCCAAATAGAGACGTAATATGTAGCGAAACAGAGTTTTTTGCAAGCCAAATAGAGGGTAATATGTAGCAGAAACAGAGTTTTGTTGCAAGCCAAATAGAGGAGTAATATGTAGCAGAAACAGAGTTTGTGCAAGCCAAAATAGAGGAGTAATATGTAGCAGAAAAGAGTTGTATGCAAGCCAATAGAGGTAATATGTAGCAGAAACAGAAGTTTGTTGCAAGCCAAATAGAGGGACGTAATATGTAGCAGAAACAGAGTTTGTTTAGCAAGCCAAATAGAGTCGTAATATGTAGCAGAAACAGAGTTTTGTTGCAAGCCAATAGAGGGTGTAATGTAGCAGAAACAGAGTTTGTTGCAAGCCAAATAGAGCGTAATATGTAGCGAAACAGAGTTTGTTGCAAGCCAAAAGAGCGTAATATGTAGCAGAACAGAGTTTGTTCAAGCCAAATAGAGACGTAATTATGTAGCAAACAGAGTTTGTTTGCAAGCCAAATAGAGACGTAATATGTAGCAGAAACAGAGTTTGTTGCAAGCCAAATAGAGGGGTAATATGTTAGCAGAAACAGAGTTTGTAGCAAGCCAAATAGAGACGTAATATGTAGCAGAAACAAGTTGTTGCAAGCCAAATAGAGGTATATGTTAGCAGAAAGAGTATTTGCATGCCAAATAGAGTGTAATATGTAGCAGAAACAGAGTTTGTAGCAAGCCAAATAGAGACGTAATATGTAGCAGAAACAGAGTTTGTTGCAAGCCAAATAGTAAGACGTAATATGTAGCAGAAACAG
>NC_052338.1:32773696-32786196 GCF_016432855.1 Salvelinus namaycush
ATACCACTATCCACACTATTACACTATCACACTATAACACTATATCACTATCACTATCATCACTATACACTATCAACTCCTATACCACTATCACCACTATACCACTATATCACTATCATCACTATACCACTACCCACTATACCACTATCACCACTATACCACTATCACCACTATACCACTATCACCACCATACCACTATCATCACCATACCACTATCATCACTATACAACTATACCACTATCATCACCATACCACTATCATCACTATACCACTATACCACTATACCACTATCATCACTATACCACTATCATCACTATACCACTATACCACTATCATCACTATACCACTATCATCACTATCATCACTATACCACTATCATCACTATACCACTATACCACTATCATCACTATACCACTATACCACTATACCGCTATCATCACTATACCGCTATCATCACTATACCGCTATCATCACTATACCACTATCATCACTATCATCACTATACCACTATCATCACTATACCACTATCATCACTATACCACTATCATCACTATACCACTATCATCACTATCATCACTATACCACTATCATCACTATACCACTATCATCACTATACCACTATCATCACTATACCACTATACCACTATCAACACTATACCACTATCATCACTATACCACTAAACCACTATCATCACTATATCACTATCATCACTATACCACTATCAACACTATACCACTATCAACACTATACCAATATCATCACTATCATCACTATACCACTATCACCACTATACCACTATCATCACTATATCACTATCATCACTATACCACTATCATCACTATACCACTATCACCACTATACCACTATCACCACCATACCACTATCATCACCATACCACTATCATCACTATACAACTATACCACTATCATCACCATACCACTATCATCACTATACCACTATACCACTATACCACTATCATCACTATACCACTATCATCACTATACCACTATACCACTATCATCACTATACCACTATCATCACTATCATCACTATACCACTATCATCACTATACCACTATACCACTATCATCACTATACCACTATCATCACTATACCGCTATCATCACTATACCGCTATCATCACTATCATCACTATACCACTATCATCACTATCATCACAATACCACTATACCACTATACCACTATCATCACTATACCACTATACCACTATCATCACTATACCACTATCATCACTATACCACTATCATCACTATACCACTATCATCACTATCATCACTATACCACTATCATCACTATACAACTATCATCCCTATACCACTATACCGCTGTCATCACTATACCGCTATCATCACTATACCAATATCATCACTATCATCACTATACCACTATCATCACTATACCACTATCATCACTATCATCACTATACCACTATCATCACTATACCTCTATACCACTATCATCACTATACCACTATCATCACTATACCACTATCATCACTATACCACTATCATCACTATACCACTATCATCACTATACCACTATACCACTATCATCACTATCATCACTATACCACTATCATCACTATACCAATATACCACTATCATCACTATACCACTATCATCACAATACCACTATCACCACTGCACCACTAATCACCACTATACCACTATCATCACTATACCACTATCATCACTATACCACTATCACCACTATACCACTATCATCACCATACCACTATCATCACTATACCACTATCATCACCATACCACTATCATCACTATACCACTATCATCACAATACCACTATCATCACTATACCACTATACCACTATCATCACCATACCACTATCATAACTATACCTCTATACCACTATCATCACTATACCACTATCATCACTTTACCACTATCATCACTATACCACTATACCACTATACCACTATCATCACCATACCACTATCATCACTATACCACTATCATCACTATACCACTATCATCACTATCATCACTATACCACTATCATCACTATACCACTATCATCACTATACCACTATCATCACTATCATCACTATCATCACTATCATCACTATACCACTATCATCTCTATACCACTATACCACTATACCACTATCATCACTATACCCCTATCATCACTATACCACTATCATCACCATACCACTATCATCACTATACCACTATACCACTATCATCACTATACCACTATCATCACTATACCACTATCATCACTATACCAATATCATCACTATACCACTATCATCACTTTACCATTATACCACTATCATCACTATATCACTATCATCACTATACCACTATCATCACTATACCACTATCATCACTATACCACTATCATCACTATCATCACTTTACCACTATACCACTATCATCACTATATCACTATCATCACTATATCACTATCATCACTATATCACTATACCACTATACCACTATACCACTATCAACACTATACCACTATATCACTATACCACTATCATCACTATCATCACTATACCACTATACCACTATCATCACTATACCACTATCACCACTATACCACTATCATCACTATATCACTATCATCACTATACCCATATCATCACTATACCACTATCATCACTATACCACTATCATCACTATACCACTATCACCACTATACCACTATCATCACTATACCACTATCATCACCATACCACTATCATCACTATACCACTATACCACTATACCACTATCATCACTATACCACTATCATCACTATACCACTATCATCACTATACCACTATACCACTATCATCACTATACCACTATCATCACTATACCACTATCATCACTATACCACTATCATCACTATACCACTATCATCACTATACCACTATCATCACTATACCACTATCATCACTATACCACTATACCACTATACCACTATCATCACTATACCACTATCATCACTATACCACTATCATCACTATACCACTATCATCACTATACCCCTATCATCACTATACCCCTATCATCACTATACCACTATCACCACTATACCACTATCATCACCATACCACTATCACCACCATACCACTATCATCACTATACCACTATCATCACCATACCACTATACCACTATACCACTATCATCACCACACCACTATCATCACTATACCACTATACCACTATCATCACTATCATCACTATCATCACTATACCACTATCATCACTATACCACTATCATCACTATACCACGATCATCACGATCATCACTATACCACTATCATCTCTATACCACTATACCACTATACCACTATCATCACTATACCCCTATCATCACTATACCACTATACCAGTCTCATCACTATACCATTCTCATCACTATACCACTAGCATCACTATACCACAATACCACTATACCACTGTACCACTATCATCACTATACCACTATCATCACTATACCACTATCATCACTATACCACTATCATCTCTATACCACTATACCACTATCATCACTATACCACTATCACCACTATACCACTATACCACTATCATCACTATCATCACTATACCATTCTCATCACTATACCACTATCACCACTATACCACTATCATCACTATCACCACTATACCATTCTCATCACTATACCACTATCATCACTATACCACTATCATCACTATACCACTATCATCACTATACCACTATCATCACAATACCACTATCATCACAATACCACTATCATCACTTTACCACTATACCACTATCATCACTATACCACTATCATCACTATACCACTATCATCACTATACCACTATCATCACTATAACACTATCACCACTATCATCACTATACCACTATCATCACCATACCACTATCATCACTATACCACTATCATCACTATACCACTATACCACTATCATCACTATACCACTATACCACTATCATCACTATACCACTATCATCACTATACCACTATCATCACTATACCACTATCATCACTATACCACTATCATCACTATACCACTATACCACTATCATCACTATACCACTATCATCACTATACCACTATCATCACTATCATCACTATATCACTATACCACTATCAACACTATACCACTATCATCACTATACCACCATCATCACTATACCACCATCATCACTATACCACCATCATCACTATATCACTATCATCACTATACCACTATCATCACTATACCACTTTCATCACTATACCACTTTCATCACAATACCACTATCATCACAATACCACTATCATCACTATACCACTATCATCACTATACCACTATCATCACTATACCACTATCATCACTATACCACTATCATCACTATACCACTATCACCACTATACCACTATCATCACTATCATCACTATACCACTATCATCACTATACCACTATCATCACTATACCACTATACCACTATCATCACTATACCACTATCATCACTATATCACTATGTCATGACGGTGGGTTGGGGGTAGGTTTATGACAGTCATAAATACCTCTTTCCCCCTTTTTCTCTCTCCCTACTATAACTGATGTGACATAAGAAAACCCCTTGGTTAACATAGAGATTCTGGGTAACATCAGAAGTTGGGGGAAATGAACTATATTCTGGTAATCCGACCAACTGAACATATGCGGTGGTACTTAAGGTATATTATGTCAGTTCGGTTGCCCTCTGACACATTCTCATCAATGATAGAATGACATAAACGCTACTGTGAAAAGTCTAAACGTCAGAGGTATCGGATTCACATGGAATTGTTGTTTAATTGAAATGTTTGAATATGACATTATTTGTGAAGAGGTGAAATGTAATTTTAGATTCCAAATGAGAGATCTGTGCTTTCATAAGTTTTCCTCTGCTCACAGTGGCCCGCCCCTGTGAAGAGGCATGGGTTATAAACTTTTCAGACACACCCCTCTCCCTCCACTATAAAGGCCATGAACAAGAATATAACTTCCTGTTCCGGGTACACCAGGATGACGGTCCGGTGTCAGAATGGTTCAGATAATAACTACAGAAGTGAATGGTATGAACTTTGAACTCGTATTCACTACAGAAGTGATATCTCCTAGCCGTTGAGTTAGCAACAGCTAAACGCAGGTTAGGAAGGACAGTCCAAGTATCCCGTCTACTACACACAACGTATCCCGTGACTACCAGAGACATTCTTCAAAGGACAGAGGACTCGGGTTGGCGACACGGTCCATCTACCACCAACCTACTGAAGCGCAGCTCAGAGTAAATATGTATTGCATTTTCCTCTTCAAATGGGCGGTAATTTAGAATGCATAAGATACTGTATTTACGATAGTACAGCTCGCCTATGTTCAAGTCCCCGCTCTTTCACTAGGACTCAGCCCCTTCCCTTTGTGTAACAAGCTGTCATATCTATTCCGCCCGCTAGGGACGTTTTTCTGTGTGACGTAATTTGTGATCAAGTTTTGATTTAATTGTATATGTGTGATTCTGTGTGATTAGTTAGGTATTTAGTAAATAAATAATTAAACCCAATTTTGTATTGCTGATTCAACTTGTTAGCCAGGATTCTTGCAGATAACCAAGGACTTACAACTTTCAGATGAGACTGAATAAAATGACGATTAATGTGACTTATGGATGTAAAATCTTACTAAATCTTTAAGAGTTTATTCGAAAGATAACAGCTCTATAAATATTATTTCGTGGTGTCCCTCTCTAGTTAATTAACATTTACATGATTCGTTCAATCAGGTAATATTAATTAAGGAGAAATTATTTTATAGAATAGCATGTCATAGCAATTAATCTGGCATAGTCAAAGACACGACAACTATCATCACTATACCACTATCATCACTATATCACTATACCACTATCATCACTATACCACTATCATCACTATACCACTATCATCACTATACCACTATCATCACTATACCACTATCATCACTATACCACTATCATCAATCAAGTTTATTTTATATAGCCCTTCGTACATCAGCTAATATCTCGAAGTGCTGTACAGAAACCCAGCCTAAAACCCCAAACAGCAAGCAATGCAGGTGTAGAAGCACGGTGGCTAGGAAAAACTCCCTAGAAAGGCCAAAACCTAGGAAGAAACCTAGAGAGGAACCAGGCTATGAGGGGTGGCCAGTCCTCTTCTGGCTGTGCCGGTTGGAGATTATAACAGAACTATGCCAAGATGTTCAAAAATGTTCATAAGTGACAAGCATGGTCAAATAATAATCATGAATAATTTTCAGTTGGCTTTTCATAGCCGATCATTAAGGAGTTGAAAAACAACAGGTCTGGGACAGGTGGCGGTTCCATAACCGCAGGCAGAACAGTTGAAACTGGAATAGCAGCAAGGCCAGGCGGACTGGGGACAGCAAGGAGTCATCATGCCCGGTAGTCCTGACGTATGGTCCTAGGGCTCAGGTTCTCAGAGAGAGAGAAAGAAAGAGAGAACGAAAGAATTAGAGAGAGCATACTTAAATTCACACAGGACACTGGATAAGACAGGAGAAGTACTCCAGGTATAACCAACTGACCCTAGCCCCCCGACACATAAACTACTGCAGCATAAATACTGGAGGCTGAGACAGGAGCGGTCAGGAGACACTGTGGCCCCATCCGAAGATACCCCCGGACAGGGCCAAACAGGAAGGATATAACCCCACCCACTTTGCCAAAGCACAGCCCCCGCACCACTAGAGGGATATCTTCAACCACCAACTTACAATCCTGAGACAAGGCCGAGTATAGCCCACAAAGATCTCCACCACAGCACAAACCAAGGGGGGGCGCCAACCCAGACAGGAAGATCACGTCAGTAATTCAACCCACTCAAGTGACGCACCCCTCCTAGGGACGGCATGAAAGAGCACCAGTAAGCCAGTGACTCAGCCCCTGTAATAGGGTTAGAGGCAGAGAATCCCAGTGGAGAGAGGGGAACCGGCCAGGCAGAGACAGCAAGGGCGGTTCGTTGCTCCAGAGCCTTTCCGTTCACCTTCACACTCCTGGGCCAGACTACACTCAATCATATGACCTACTGAAGAGATAAGTCTTCAGTAAAGACTTAAAGGTTGAGACCGAGTCTGCGTCTCTCACATGGGTAGGCAGACTGTTCCATAAAAATGGAGATCTATAGGAGAAAGCCCTGCCTCCCGCTGTTTGCTTAGAAATTCTAGGGACAATTAGGAGGCCTGCGTCTTGTGACCGTAGCGTACGTATAGGTATGTACGGCAGGACCAACTCGGAAAGATAGGTAGGAGCAAGCCCATGTAACGCTTTATAGGTTAACAGTAAAACCTTGAAATCAGCCCTTGCCTTTACAGGAAGCCAGTGTAGGGAAGCTAGCACTGGAGTAATATGATCAAATTTCTTGGTTCTAGTCAGGATTCTAGCAGCCGTATTTAGCACTAACTGAAGTTTATTTAGTGCTTTATCCGGGTAGCCGGAAAGTAGAGCATTGCAGTAGTCTAACCTAGAAGTAACAAATGCATGGATTAATTTTTCTGCATCATTTTTGGACAGAAAATTTCTGATTTTTGCAATGTTACGTAGATGGAAAAAAGCTGTCCTTGAAACAGTCTTGATATGTTCGTCAAAAGAGAGATCAGGGTCAAGAGTAACGCCGAGGTCCTTCACAGTTTTATTTGAGACGACTTTACAACCATCAAGATGAATTGTCAGATTTAACAGAAGATCTCTTTGTTTCTTGGGACCTAGAACAAGCATCTCTGTTTTGTCCGAGTTTAAAAGTAGAACGTTTTCAGCCATCCACTTCCTTATGTCTGAAACACAGGCTTCTAGCGAGGGCAATTTTGGGGCTTCACCATGTTTCATTGAAATGTACAGCTGTGTGTCATCCGCATAGCAGTGAAAGTTAACATTATGTTTTCGAATAACATCCCCAAGAGGTAAAATATATAGTGAAAACAATAGTGGTCCTAAAACGGAACCTTGAGGAACACCGAAATGTACAGTTGATTTGTCAGAGGACAAACCATTCACAGAGACAAACTGATATCTTTCCGACAGGTAAGATCTAAACCAGGCCAGAACTTGTCCGTGTAGACCAATTTGGGTTTCCAGTCTCTCCAAAAGAATGTGGTGATCGATGGTGTCAAAGGCAGCACTAAGGTCTAGTAGCACGAGGACAGATGCAGAGCCTCAGTCTGACGCCATTAAAAGGTCATTTACCACCTTCACAAGTGCAGTCTCAGTGCTATGATGGGGTCTAAAACCAGACTGAAGCATTTCGTATACATTGTTTGTCTTCAGGAAGGCAGTGAGTTGCTGCGCAACAGCTTTTTCAAAATTTTTTAAGAGGAATGGAAGATTCGATATAGGCCGATAGTTTTTTATATTTTCCGGGTCAAGGTTTGGCTTTTTCAAGAGAGGCTTTATTACTGCCACTTTTAGTGAGTTTGGTACACATCCGGTGGATAGAGAGCTGTTTATTATGTTCAACATAGGAGGGCCAAGCACAGGAAGTAGCTCTTTCAGTAGTTTAGTAGGAATAGGATCCAGTATGCAGCTTGAAGGTTTAGAGGCCATGATTATTTTCATCATTGTGTCAAGAGATATAGTACTAAAACACTTAAGTGTCTCTCCCGATCCCAGGCCCTGGCAGAGCTGTGCAGATCCAGGACAGCTAAGCCCTGGAGGAATACGCAGATTCAAAGAGGAGTCCGTAATTTGCTTTCTAATGGTCATGATCTTTTCCTCAAAGAAGTTCATGAATTTATTACTGCTGAAGTGAAAGCCATCCTCTCTTGGGGAATGCTGCTTTTTAGTTAGCTTTGCAACAGTATCAAAAATAAATTTTGGATTGTTCTTATTTTCCTCGATTAAGTTGGAAAAGTAGGATGATCGAGCAGCAGTGAGGGCTCTTCGGTACTGCACGGTACTGTCTTTCCAAGCTAGTCGGAAGACTTCCAGTTTGGTGTGGCGCCATTTCCGTTCCAATTTTCTGGAAGCTTGCTTCAAAGCTCGGGTATTTTTTGTATACCAGGGAGCTAGTTTCTTATGACAAATGTTTTTCATTTTTAGGGGTGCAACTGCATCTAGGGTATTGCGCAAGGTTAAATTGAGTTCCTCAGTTAAGTGGTTAACTGATTTTTGTCCTCTGACGTCCTTGGGTAGGCAGAAGGAGTCTGGAAGGGCATCAAGGAATCTTTGTGTTGTCTGAGAATTTATAACACAACTTTTGATGCTCCTTGGTTGGGGTCTGAGCAGATTATTTGTTGCGATTGCAAACGTAATAAAATGGTGGTCCGATAGTCCAGGATTATGTGGAAAAACATTAAGATCTACAACATTTATTCCATGGGACAAAACTAGGTCCAGAGTATGACTGTGGCAGTGAGTAGGTCCAGAGACATGTTGGACAAAACCCACTGAGTCGATGATGGCTCCGAAAGACTTTTGGAGTGGGTCTGTGGACTTCTCCATATGAATATTAAAATCACCAAAAATTAGAATATGATCTGCTATGACTACAAGGTCTGATAGGAATTCAGGGAACTCAGAGAGGAACGCTGTATATGGCCCAGGAGGCCTGTAAACAGTAGCTATAAAAAGTGATTGAGTAGGCTGCATAGATTTCATGACTAGAAGCTCAAAAGACGAAAACGTCATTTTTTTTTTTGTAAATTGAAATTTGCTATCGTAAATGTTAGCAACACCTCCGCCTTTGCGGGATGCACGGGGGATATGGTCACTAGTGTAACCAGGAGGTGAGGCCTCATTTAACACAGTAAATTCATCAGGCTTAAGCCATGTTTCAGTCAGGCCAATCACATCAAGATTATGATCAGTGATTAGTTCATTGACTATGACTGCCTTTGAAGTGAGGGATCTAACATTAAGTAACCCTATTTTGAGATGTGAGGTATCACGATCTCTTTCAATAAATGGCAGGAATGGAGGAGGTCTTTATCCTAATAAGATTGCTAAGGCGAACACCGCCATGTTTAGTTTTGCCCAACCTAGGTCGAGGCACAGACACAGTCTCAATGGGTATGGCTGAGCTGACTACACTGACTGTGCTATTGGCAGACTCCACTAAGCTGGCAGGTTGGCTAACAGCCTGCTGCCTGGCCTGCACCCTATTTCATTGTGGAGCTAGAGGAGTTAGAGCCCTATCTATGTTGGTAGATCATCACTGTCATCACTATACCACTATCATCACTATACCACTATACCACTATCATCACTATACCACTATCATCACTATACCACTATCACCACTATACCACTATCATCACTATACCACTATACCACTATCACCACTATACCACTATCACCACTATCATCACTATACAACTATACCACTATCATCACTATACCACTATCACCACTACACCACTATACCACTATCACCACTATACCACTATCACCACTATCATCACTATATCACTATCATCACTGTCATCACTATACCACTATCATCACTATACCACTATCATCACTATACCACTATCATCACTATACCACTATCATCACTATACCACTATCATCACTATCATCACTATACCACTATCATCACTATCATCACTATATCACTATCATCACTATATCACTATACCACTATCATCACTATACCACTATCATCACTATACCACTATCATCACTATAACACTATCATCACTATACCACTATCATCACTATACCACTATAACCACTATACCACTATCACAACTATCATCACTATACCACTATCATCACTACACCACTATCATCACTATACCACTATCATCACTATACCACTATACCACTATCATCACTATACCACTATCATCACTATACCACTATCATCACTATATCACTATCATCACTATATCACTATCATCACTATACCACTATCACCACTATACCACTATCACCACTATCACCACTATCACCACTATCATCACTATACCACTATCACCACTATACCACTATCATCACTATACCACTATCATCACTATACCACTATCATCACTATACCACTATCATCACTATGCCACTATCATCACTATCATCACTATACCACAATCATCACTAAACCACTATCATCACTATACCACTATCATCACTATACCACTATCATCACTATCATCACTATACCACTATCACCACTATACCACTATCATCACTATACCACTATCACCACTATACCACTATCACCACTATACCACTATCATCACTATACCACTATCATCACTATACCACTATCATCACTATACCACTATACCACTATACCACTATACCACTATACCACTATACCACTATACCACTATACCACTATACCACTATACCACTATACCACTATACCACTATACCACTATACCACTATACCACTATACCACTATACCACTATACCACTATACCACTACACCACTATACCACTATCATCACTATCATCACTATACCACTATCATCACTATCATCACTATACCACTATCATCACTATACCACTATCATCACTATACCACTATCATCACTATACCACTATACCACTATCATCACTATACCACTATCATCACTATACCACTATCATCACTATACCACTATCACAACTATCATCACTATACCACTATCATCGCTACACCACTATCATCACTATACCACTATCATCACTATACCACTATCATCACTATATCACTATCATCACTATATCACTATCATCACTAAACCACTATCATCACTAAACCACTATCATCACTAAACCACTATCATCACTAAACCACTATCATCACTATACCACTATCACCAATATACCACTATCACCACTATACCACTATACCACTGTACCACTATCATCACTATACCACTATCACCACTATCACCACTATACCACTATCACCACTATACCACTATCACCACTATACCACTATCATCACTATACCACTATCATCACTATACCACTATCACCACTATCACCACTATCACCACTATCATCACTATACCACTATACCACTATCATCACTATACCACTATCACCACTACACCACTATCACCACTATACCACTATCACCACTATCATCACTATACCACTATCATCACTATACCACTATCATCACTATACCACTATCATCACTATACCACTATCATCACTATCATCACTATCATCACTATATCACTATCATCACTATACCATTATCATCACTATACCACTATCATCACTATACCACTATACCACTATCACCACTATCACCACTATACCACTATCACCACTATCATCACTATACCACTACACCACTATCATCACTATATCACTATCATCACTATACCACTATCATCACTGTCATCACTATACCACTATCATCACTATACCACTATCATCACTATATCACTATCATCAATTTACCATTATCATCACTATACCACTATCATCACTATACCACTATACCACTATCATCACTATACCACTATCATCACTATACCACTATCATCACTATACCACTTTCATCACTATACCACTATA
>NC_052338.1:32793696-32848696 GCF_016432855.1 Salvelinus namaycush
ATTCAGTCTCATCTGAAAGTTGTAAATCCTTGATTATCTGCAAGAATCCTGGCTAACAAGTTGAATCAGCAATACAAAATTGGGTTTAATTATTTATTTACTAAATACCTAACTAATCACACAGAATCACACATATACAATTAAATCATAACTTGATCACAAATTACATCATACAGAAAAACGTCCCTAGCGGGCGGAATAGATATGACAGCTTGTCCTAGTGAAAGAGCGGGAGACTGGAACATAGGCGAGCTGTGCTATCGTAAATACAGTATCTTATGCATTCTAAATTACCGCCCATTTGAAAAGGAAAATGCAATAAATATTTACTCTGAGCTGCGCTTCAGTAGGTTGGTGGTAGATGGAAGACCGTATCGCCAACCCGAGTCCTCTGTCCTTTGGAGAATGTCTCTGGTAGTCACGGGATACGTTGGAGTAACGTTGTGTGTAGTAGACGGGATACTCGGACTGTCCTTCCTAACCTGCGTTTAGCTGTTGCTAACTCAACGGCTAGGAGATATCACTTCTGTAGTGAATACGCGTTCAAAGTTCATACCATTCACAATCAAAGTCCATGCTGATGTTGGCTTAGTTCTGTAGTTATTATCTGAACCATTCTGACACCGGATCGTCATCTGACACTGACACTGGGGGTCATAAAACCCCCACATCTTCAGACCCTTAGATCTCTCCTCATCTTTTGGGGTTGAGAGATAATCTGTAGGGTTGTGGTCTCCTGTAACCTGACCTGATCAGGACAGTCATGACACTACCGTTGTGACAATCGGTTGTCATAATGCTGCATCAAATGTACATTATCCCAGGGGCGTTAAGTAACGTAATTTATGTCTCTCTAATTGCCCTGAATACCTCTGTTGATCCTACAGCTATTGTATGCAGTAATTGTGTGCCTATGAACCAGAGTAATACTGTTAGCAGTGAGGCGGTGTGCCCTAGTAGGAAGTGCTTAACTCACAATGCACTATCAGCTCCTATATAAGTAACTTTAGCATGTCTACTTCTGATAAGCTTCCCAGGAAAGCATTAACTTCTACTTCATCACAATCCCGGATCCGGGAGCACCCCATCAGTAAAAAAGCTGACTAGCATAGCCTAGCATAGCGTCACAAGTAAATACTAGCATCTAAATATCATTAAATCACAAGTCCAAGACACCAGATGAAAGATACACATCTTGTGAATCCAGCCATCATTTCTGATTTTTAAAATGTTTTACAGGGAAGACACAATATGTATTTCTATTAGCTAACCACGATAGCAAAAGACACAACTTTTTTTTCCCACCATTTTTTTCCTGCATAGGTAGCTATCACAATTTCGACCAAATAAAGATATAAATAGTCACTAACCAAGAAACAACTTCATCAGATGACAGTCTGATAACATATTTATTGTATAGCATATGTTTTGTTAGAAAAATGTGCATATTTCAGGTATAAATCATAGTTTTACATTGCAGCCACCATCACAACTCTCACCAAAGCAACTAGAATAACTACAGAGACCAACGTGAATTACATAAATACTCATCATAAAACATTTATGAAAAATACACAGCGTACAGCAAATGAAAGACAAAGATCTTGTGAATCCAGCCAATATTTCAGATTTTTTAAGTGTTTTACAGCGAAAACACAATATAGCATTATATTAGCTTACTACAATAGCCAACCACACAACAGCATTGATTCAAGCCAACAATAGCGATAACGAATAAACCAGCAAAAGATATAAATTTCTTCAGATGACAGTCCTATAACATCATATTACACAATACATATAGAGTTTGTTCGAAAATGTGCATATTTAGCGGCACAAATCGTGGTTATACAATGAGAATAGTAGCCAAGCTGCCAACAAAATGTCGGGAGAAATCTTGGGAGAAGCACCTAATCTAATCATTAACTAATCATAAACTTGACTAAAAAATACAGGTTGGACAGCAAATGAAAGATACATTAGTTCTAAATGCAACCGCTGTGTTAGATTTTTAAAATTAACGTTACTACGACATACAGCGTGCGTTAAAGCGAGACCGCACCGAAATTAATGGCGGAATAGGAGTTTTACATTTTTCAACAGAACAACGAATTAACATCATAAATACTTCTTACTTTTTGATGAGCTTTCATCAGAATCTTGGGCAAGTTGTCCTTTGTCCAAAAGAACCGTTGCTCGGTTGTAGATTGTCGCCTTCAACTTTGGAATTAGCAGTAAACATTAGACATGTGGCCCAGACGTGCCCAACTCACTATAACTGCCTAGCACAGATCTGCCTAGCAACTCCATTCCAATTCTCACTATTTGCTGACATCTAGGGGAAGGCGTATGCAGTGCATTTCGACCAATAGAAGACATGCAAATTAATAAACTGACCCCAGAACAGCCTGCCTGATTTCAGATTTCTCACTTCCTCACAGGAAGTTTGCTCCAACTTGAGTTCTGTTTTACTCACAGATATAATTCAAACGGTTTTAGAAACTAGAGTGTTTTCTATCCAATAGTAATAATAATATGCATATTTTACGAGCAAGAATTGAGTACGAGGCAGTTTAATTTGGGAACGACATTTTTACAAAGTGAAAACAGCACCCCCTATTGAGAAAAGGTTAAAAACAATCAAGCGAAACAGAAAAGTGGTAAAAATATCCCATATTAACATGTGGAGCCTTAGAAACAAGGTCCATGAAGTCAATAACTTGCTTGTAACAGATGACATTCATATTCTGACTATCTCTGAAACTCACTTAGATAATACCTTTGATGATACAGTGGTAGCAATACACGGTTATAACATCTACTGAAAAGACAGAAATGCCAACGGGGGAGGTGTTGCGGTCTGTATTCAGAACCGTGTTCCTGTAGAGCTTAGAGACGATCTCATGTTAAATACTGTTGAAGTAATATGGCTACAGGTTCATCTGCCTCACCTAAAGCCCATTCTGGTGGGAAGATGCTATAGACCACCAAGTGCTAACAGTCAGTATCTGGATAACATGTGTAAAATGCTTGATAATGTATGTGATAACAGAGAAGTATATTTTCTGGGTGATTTAAATATTGACTGGCTCTCATCAAGCTGCCCACTCAGGAAAGTACTTCAAACTGTAAGCAGTTCTTACAACCTTGTTCAGGTTATCAGTTAACCTACCAGGGTATTTACAAACAGCACAGGAATTAAATCAGCAACATGTATTGACCACATCTTTACTAATGCTGTGGAAATGTGCTGTAAAGCCGTATCCAAATACATAGGAGGTAGTGATCACAATATAGTAGCCATATCTAGGAAAACCAAAGTTCCAAAGGCTGGGCCTAATATACAGTATTAGAGGTCATACAAGATGTTTTGTAGTGATTCCTATGTTGATGATGTAAATAATATTTGCTGGTCTGTGGTGTATAATGAGGAGCAACCAGACACTGCACTTGACACAGTTATAAAATTGCTTATCCCAGTTACTAATAAGCCATTAAGATAATGACTGTAAAAAAACGGTTCAGTCCCCTTGGATTGATGAGGAATTGAAACATGGTATGGTTGAGATGGATGAGGCAGAAGGAATGGCAAATATGTCTGGCAGCCGAATCGATTAGCAAAAGTACTGTAAATTGAGAAATCATGTGAATAAACTGAACTAAAATTAAAAAAATAAACTATACTTTGAAACAAAAATAAATGATATAAGTTTAGACACTCATTCTGAATTGTTAAGGTTTAGGATAGAGTAAAATATATATATATTTTGTCCACATCTGGGATCAACCTCTCAACCTTCTCATCCAGAGACATGAGATTACATCCGTCCACCTCCCCCATCCACAACACTCAAGCAAAACCTAAGACCACTTCATGGTAATAGGGCTCACTGTTGCCCCTAGTGGCCGGTTTTAAAGTAATTTCCTGACGTCCTCAGGACATGGATAGACTTTCAATTTCAACATCAATCTTGAACGATCTCCGTGCGGAATAAATGCATCCTAAAAATGGACGTCACCCAAAATGAGTTGATTGAAAAATAGAAACTATGAGATCATGTTGGGTTTGTGTGTACTAACCCTACAGCTGTATACTAAACCCTACAGTTGTGCACTAACCCTACAGCAGTATACTAAACCCTACAGCTGTATACTAAACCTACAGCTGTGTACTAACCCCTATAGTTGTGTCCTAAACCCTACAGCTGTGTCCTAAGCCCTACAGCTGTGTCCTAAGCCCTACAGCTGTGTACTAACCCCTATAGTTGTGTCCTAAACCCTACAGCTGTGTCCTAAGCCCTACAGCTGTATACTAAACCTACAGCTGTATACTAAACCCTACAGCTGTGTCCTAAACCCTACAGCTGTGTCCTAAACCCTACAGCTGTGTCCTAAACCCTACAGCTGTGTCCTAAACCCTACAGCTGTATACTACCCCTATAGTTGTGTCCTAAACCCTACAGCTGTGTCCTAAACCCTACAGCTGTGTCCTAAGCCCTACAGCTGTGTCCTAAGCCCTACAGCTGTGTACTAACCCCAGGGTGCATTTCAGTCTCCTCTGCACTTCTCCTCTTCGGGCTTTCGACCAGTCACACAGCCTGGATGCTTTCGACCAATCACACAGCCTGGATGCTTTCGACCAGTCACACAGCCTGGATGGGAGCAGAACAGGCTGCTGCATCATGTATGAACTGACATGTTGTTTCATTCCTTCCAGGGGTCCGAACACATTAACTTCTTATGGCTGCAGGGGCAGTATTGAGTAGCTTGGATGAAAGGTGCACAGAGGTGCCCAGAGTAAACGGCCTGCTCCTCAGTCGTAGTTGCTAATATATGCATATTATTACTCATTCAACGTTCTAGAGACTGTTGACATCTAGTGGAAGGCGTAGGAAGTGCAAACAGATCCATATCTTACAGGGATTTGAACAGGCGATGAGTTGAATATCGACCAGCCACAGAATTTCCACTTCCTGTTAAGAAGTTTGCCTGCCATATGAGTTCTGTTATACTCACAGACATAATTCAAACAGTTTTAGAAACTTCAGAGTGTTTTCTATCCAATAGTAATAATAATATGCATATATTAGCATCTGGGACAGAGTAGGAGGCAGTTAAATGTGGGCATGCTATTCATCCAAAGTGAAAATGCTGCCCCCTATCCCTAAAAAGTTAATTCTGCGTGGTATCAGGGTTAACCCCTCTGGGATTTTCGGGACGCTAGCGTCCCACCTCAACGACAGCCAGTGAAATTTCAGGGCGCCAAATTCAAAACAACAGAAGTCCCATAATTAAAATTCCTCAAACATACAAGTATTTTACACAATTTTTAAGATTAACTTGTTGTAAATCCAACCACAGTGTCCGATTTCAAAAGGCTTTACGACGAAAGCACACCAAACGATTATGTTAGGTCAGCACCTAGTCACAGAAAAACACAGCCATTTTTCCAGCCAAAGAGAAAAATCACAGAAATAGAGATAAAATGAATCACTAACCTTTGAAAGTTCATATTTATATCCAAAAATCTTAGTTTACATTGGCGCGTTATGTTCAGTAATTTTTTGTCTCCAAAACATCCGGTGATTTTGCAGAGAGCCACATCCATTTACAGAAATACTCATAATAAACATTGCTAAAAGATACAATTGTTATACATGGAATGATAGATGACTGATAGAAACTTCTATGCAACCGCTGTGTCAGATTTCAAAAAAACTTTACGGAAAAAGCACACCATGCAATAATCTGAGTACGCCGCTCAGACACAAAATCAAGCCAAACAGATATCCGCCATATTGTGCAGTCAACAGAAGTCAGAAATAGCATTATAAATATTCACTTACCTTTGATGATCTTCATCAGAATGCACTCCCAGGAATGGATTTTTTCTCAGCTTTTTGTCTGCCATTTGAGTTCTGTTATACTCACAGACATCATTCAAACAGTTTTAGAAACTTCAGAGTGTTTTCTATCCAAATCTACTAATTATATGCATATTCTAGCTTTTATGACTGAGTAGCAGGCAGTTTACTCTGGGCACCTTTTTATCCAAGCTACTCAATACTGCCCCCCAGTCCCAAAGAAGTTAATTCTGCATGGTATAAGGTATCAGGGTTAATTCTGCATGGTATAAGGGTTAATTCTGCGTGGTATCAGGGATAATTCTGCATGGTATAAGGGTTACTTCTGCGTGGTATAAGGGTTAATTCTGCGTGGTATAAGGGTTAATTCTGCGTGGTATAAGGGTTAATTCTGCATGGTATCAGGGTTAATTCTGCATGGTATAAGGGATAATTCTGCGTGGTATAAGGGATAATTCTGCGTGGTATAAGGGTTAATTCTGCATGGTATAAGGGTTAATTCTGCATGGTATAAGGGTTAATTCTGGGGAAGGCTTAAAACAAAATAATTAATAACGCCATCAACTATCATCAAGTATTTTCACAGCTTTTGAACTGTGGTAGCTCAGTGGTCTAAGCAACACGCCCTGTTCTAATGTCCAAATTATGCCTATTTCGAGTGATCAGGCTGCACAAACGTGAACACACACACACATAAAGTGGACACACGCACACAAGCAAGCACGCACGCATACATAGAAATACAAACACATCCTGAGGGTCGATACAACCCCCTCAGACAAAGGCAGCAGTGTGGAGATTGTTAGCGGCTGAGACAGCTGCCTTTTTAGCTGCAGGGCAAACAACTGCTACGAGGGATACAAACGAGGGGGAGGCAGGAGGGAGAAAAACAGGCTGAATTATCCATCGACTTCAGCTGCAACTGAAAACCCAACAGACGGTTGGTTATATGTGAAACATATGGTGAGTGTGACAAATATAGGCGAGAGTTGATTATCAGGCCTATTCATCAAAAAGGTCATGTGAGACAGATAGACGCTTTCACAAGTGTATAATGCACATGACATCACACACACACACACAGTTGATGACTTGTGGATATTGCAGGTAGGAGATAACTTTGAGGAATGTTCTGTCTAACCTTTAAAGCCTTAAAGGTTCTCAAGGTGAGAAAAAAAGGAATCAGCAGAAAAAGAGGGAGAGAGAGAGAGAGATAAAGATATACATTACCAATCAAAAGATTCGACATACCTATTCATTACAAGGTTTTTCTTTATTTTTACTATTTTCTGCATTGTAGAATAATAGTGAAGATATCAAAACTATTAAATAAAACAAATGGAATCATGTAGTAACCAAAAAAAAACTCAAAATATATTTCATATTTGAGATTATTCAAAGTAGCCACCCTTTGCCTTGATGACAGCCTTGCACACTCTTGGCATTCTCTCAACCAGCTTCATGAGTTAGTCACCTGGAATGCATTTCATTTAACAGGCGTGCTTTGTTAAAGTTAATTTGATTTGCAATCAGTTGTGTTGTGACAAGTAAGGGGGTAGTATACAAAAGATAGCCCTACTTGGTATAAGACCAAGTCCGTATTATTGAAAGGACCGACGCTGGAGATGAGAAGGAGGCAGTTGAACATTTAATGCGGAACAGACAAAGAGCAAGACAGGAACAGCGACAGCATGCGGATACACAACGACACTCAATGCAGCAGCGGTGAACAGAGCTGGGGAACTGACAAATATAGGGTAGGTAATAAACAGATGGGGGGGGGGCAGGTTTGTGTACTGATGGTGGCAGGAGTGCGGAATGCTGGGGAGCCTGGCGCCTTCGAGCTCCAGGGAGGGGGAACAGGAGCAGGCGTGACAATTATGGCAAGAACATCTCAAATAAGCGAAGAGAAACGACCGTCCATCATAACTCTAAGACATGAAGGTCAGCCAATCCGGAAAATTTGAAGAACTGAAAGTTTCTTCAAATGCAGTCAAAAAAAATTATCAGGCGCTATGATTTAATTGACTCTCATTGGGACCACACCAGAAAAGGAAGACCCAGAGTTCCCTCTGCTGCAGAGGATAAGTTCAGTAGAGTTAACTGCACCTATGATTGCAGCCCAAATACAGTGCCTTGCAAAAGTATTCATCCCCCTTGGCGTTTTTCCTATTTTGTTGCATTACAACCTGTAATTTAATGGATTTTTTAAAATAGATTGCATGTATTGGACATACACAAAATAGTTCAAATTGGTGAAGTGAAATGAAAAAAATTACTTGTTTCAAAAAATTCAAAAAAATTTAAAACTGAGAAGTGGTGCGTGCATAGGGTTGCTAACTTTCTCACTAACAAATAGTGCGGTGTGGGTAGTGCGGTGTGGGTAGTGCGGTGTGGGTATGGCGGTGTGGGTAGTGCGGTGTGGGTAGTGCGGTGTGGGTATGGCGGTGTGGGTATGGCGGTGTGGGTATGGCGGTGTGGGTAGTGCGGTGTGGGTAGTGCGGTGTGGGTATGGCGGTGTGGGTAGTGCGGTGTGGGTAGTGCGGTGTGGGTATGGCGGTGTGGGTAGTGCGGTGTGGGTAGTGCGGTGTGGGTATGGCGGTGTGGGTAGTGCGGTGTGGGTATGGCGGTGTGGGTATGGCGGTGTGGGTAGTGCGGTGTGGGTAGTGCGGTGTGGGTAGTGCGGTGTGGGTAGTGCGGTGTGGGTATGGCGGTGTGGGTATGGCGGTGTGGGTATGGCGGTGTGGGTATGGCGGTGTGGGTATGGCGGTGTGGGTAGTGCAGTGTGGGTAGTGCGGTGTGGGTAGTGCGGTGTGGGTAGTGCGGTGTGGGTAGTGCGGTGTGGGTATGGCGGTGTGGGTAGTGCGGTGTGGGTATGGCGGTGTGGGTAGTGCGGTGTGGGTAGTGCGGTGTGGGTAGTGCGGTGTGGGTATGGCGGTGTGGGTATGGCGGTGTGGGTATGGCGGTATGTGAATGAATTTACACTGTATATTCATATCCAATTGGAAAGGCAAAACATTTGTATATTCCATTTAGTCTATAGCATACCAAAACTGTATCATCATGTAAACTTATGTGAATATACCTCAAAATAAATGTTCAAACAAAATTACAATTTGGACCTTTACAGCAAAAATAAATAAAAAATTCAAATGCAAAAGAGGAAGAGGGGCATGAGTCACTCACCAAGTCTACTTATTTTTTGCTGCTCTTGACTGATTCAAGCAGTCCTTTGTCCTTTTGCATAGCCAGAGAGAATTCATTACATGACAAGTCACAGTACACAGATATTTGAAGTTCATTTTTGATTAGCTCTGTGCTGCATCTGTTTCTAGTCTGACCATTTAATTGTCATCAGGGAGAAAAATACTCTCCAAAAAGGTATTTGAGCCTGGCACACTGAGGACAAATGAGACAATCCTGAACATGTTGATCAAGTTGGCTTTCCCTAGGTTTTGGAAAACTGCCACCCACTTCTCCCTGGTGGATTTTGTGGTATCCTGTCTGGCTTTCTGTATTTCCTCCCAGCAAGCAAAAACTCTTCATAGAGTTTTAGTCAAAGCCCAGACTTCAATCCAAATGAGAATCTATGTCTTAAAATTGCTGTACATCAGCGGAACCCATCCAACTTGAAGGAGCTGGAGCAGTTTTGCCTTGAGGAATGGGCAAACATCCCAGTGGCTAGATGTGCCAAGCTGATAGAGACATACCCCAAGAGACTTGTAGCTGTAATTGCTGCAAAAGGTGGCTCTACGAAGTATTGACTTTGGGGGGGTGAATAGTTATGCACGCTCCAGTTCTGTTTTTTTGTCTTATTTCTTGTTTCTTTCACACAAAACATATTTTGCATCTTCAAATCAAATGATACAAACCCCCCATAAATCAATTTTAATTCCAGGTTGTAAGGCAACAAAATAGGAAAAATGACAAGGGGGGAGAATACTTTCGCAAGCCACAGTAAGTGCTTCACAGAGTTCTAGTGTCGTGTCTTTGCTATCGTTAAATTGAAGACTTATAGTTTTTATCAAAGATTCCTGTAATTAGGGATTACGCGATCACTTGAGTAATAACGTAACTAATTAACTATGAATTCGAGGGCACCAGGGAAAGTTATTAGATTGCAAAGTTATAATTTCCCAATATAACCTTTCAGATATTTTCATATCTGATCAATAGTCTTCTAATTAATGATTTATTTACTTTACCTCAAGTTAGTCTCATTCCAAACGTCGTAAATTGTTGATTATCTGCACGAACCCAGTCTTCACTATGAGTCATCCATACATCAATTGTCTTAAATCATTTATTTATTACTAACTAATTAATTCACAGAAATGCATAAACAAACAAACTTAAAAAGGGTTACATGAAATGGGAGAAATATGCCCTAGTGGCTGAACCGGCATTGCGGCTTGTTAGACAAAGGGAAAGTTGCGTTCGACTAAGAATTCACTACAGAGTCCATAATTATAACAATTGACATGCTAATCCTTACACATGAACGCTACCTCATTCGGGAACAATTGCAATCAATATATATATATATTTACGCTCATTGTGTGTCGTCTTGATCGTTGGAGAGAAGTTCGTTTTGTTGGAGTTCCTTCTGTCGTAGTTATTGTGGATTGTTCAGAGTGACATTCGTTGTAGAATGCTTGTTTCGGCGGTTGTCTTTCTTCGCGTTCAATGATACCGAATTCCTAGCTGCAGACTAGTAGTCAATATCAAAACTTGTTATTATTCGTATAAGAGTTTTAACCACGTGGTATGGTTAAAGATTCCGCAATGTTACATTAACCTTCGTTCTCCCCATGGAGGATAAACATGGTCTAATGGTAATTTCTCATAGTTGGCTTTTATTCGGATAGCAGAGAGGGGCTGTCCCATGGTCTCTGACCCAACTGGCTCAGGGCGGTCCTTGGATTTAGTTCAAATACAACAGGGATTTGTATTTGTCTTCATTAAACAGTTCAAAATCATATTACACAATTATACAAACAGTATCATACTCACTCATTCATTTTATACAACAAACAGATGTAAACCTCATATCTGAGGTTATTATATAAACAGCGGTCTGGTAATGTAGTCCCACAGTCTCACATGAGTTTCCCACGTGGTGACAAATGGACATGTTAATAGCTGGACTCCCCACCGATCTTTTATACTTTTGCAGGAATATGAAATATGTTCGTACCTCAAGTTCTGTGAGGTGGAAGAGAATTCCTTTGTCCTGAAAGTTTACCCTCTCTCTTAATACGGTTTGGCCATGAGGAGATTCTCAGGAATTTACGACCTCTGTGACCACAGCATGGGTTGAAGAGGCAGGGAAAGGCAGGGAGAGGGGGTGGTGAGGTTTGCAATACCCAAGCAGGCGACGTCATGACACTAGTAACAGACATCTCAACATTAACTTCTTTGGGGTAGTGGGCAGTAATTTCACGTCCGGATGAAAAGCATGCCCAGAGTAAACGGCCTGCTACAAAGCCACAGAAGCTAGAATATGCATATTATTAGTAGATTTGGATAGAAAACACTCTGAAGTTTCTAAAACTGTTTGAATGATGTCTGTGAGTATAACTGAACTCATATGGCAGGCAAATACCTGAGAAAAAATCCAACCAGGAAGTAGGAAATCTGAGGTTGGTCGATTTTCAACTCGGCTCCTATTGAAGATAGTGGGATTTTGGTAATGTTGCACTTGCTAAGGCTCCCACTAGATGTCAACAGTCTTTAGAACCTTTTCTGATGCTTCTACTGTGAGGTGGGGCCGAATGAGAGGAGATTGAGTAAGGTCTGCCATGAGCTGACCATGCTCTGACCATGCGCGTTCACGTGAGAGCGAGCTCTGTTCCATCGCACTTCTGAAGACAAAGAAATACTCAGGTTGGAACATTATTGAAGAATTATGTTAAAAACATCCTAAAGATTGATTCAATACTTCGTTTGTCATGTTTTTACGGACTGTAATAACTTTAACTTTTTGCCGTACTTTCCGCTGGACTGCGCGTCGTGAGTTTGGAAAGTGTACTGAACGCTAGAACAACAAGGAGGAATTTGGACATAAATGATGAACATTATCGAACAAAACAACATTCATTGTGGAACTGGGATTCCTGGGAGTGCATTCTGATGAAGATCATCAAAGGTAAGTGAATGTTTATAATGTTATTTCTGACTTCTGTTGACTGCATAATATGGCGGATATATTTGTGTCTTGATTGGGCTCTGAGCGCCGACACCGATTATTGCATGGTTTGCTTTTTCCGTAAAGCTTTTTTGAAATCTGACACAGCGGTTGCAGAAGTGGATCTAAAATTCCATGCATAACAGTTGTATCTTTTAGGAATGTTTATTATGAGTATTCCTGTAAATTGATGTGGCTCTCTGCAAAATCAAAGAATGTTTTGGAACTTCCTTACGTAGGCGCCAATGTAAACTCCGATTTTTGGATATAAATATGAACTTTACCGAACAAAACATACCTGTATTGTGTAACATGAAGTCCTATGAGTGTCATCTGATGAAGATCATCAAAGGTTAGTGATTCATTTTATCTGTATTTTCTGCTTTTTGTGAATACTCTTTGGCTGGAAAAATGGCTGTGTTATTCTGTGAATAGGCACTCACCTAACATAATCGTTTGGTTTGCTTTCGTCGTAAAGCCTTTTTGAAATCGGACATGTTGGCTGGATTAGCTTTAATTTGGTATCTTTCATGTGTGATTTCATGAAAGTTAGATTTTTATAGTAATTTGAATTTGGCGCTCTGCATTTTGACTGGCTTTTGGCCAAGTGGGACGTTAACTTCTCTGGGATATGTGGGACGCTAAGGGCTATTTGACCAAGAAGGAGGGTGATTGGGTGCTGCATCAGATGACCCGGCTCCCACAATCACCTGACCTCAACCCAATTGAGGTGGTTTGGGATGAGTTGGACCTCAGATTGAAGGAAAAGCAGCCAACAAGTGCTCAGCATATGTGGGAACGTCTTCAAGACTGTTGGAAAAGCATTCCTCATGAAGCTGGTTGAGAAAATGCCAAGAGTGTGCAAATCTGTCAACAAGGCAACGGGTGTCAACTTAGAAGAATCTAAAATATAAATTATGTTTTGATTTGTTTTAACAATTTTTTGGTTACTACATGATTCCATATGTGTTATTTCATAGTTTGATGTCTTCATTATTATTCTACAATGTAGAAAATAGTACAAATAAAGAAAAACTTGAATGAGTAGGTGTCCATACTTTTGACTGGTTCTATATATACACAGCACATTTGGAAAGTATTCAGACCCCTTGCCTTTTTCAACGGTTTGTTATGTTACAGCCTTATTCTAAAATGGATTCACTTGTTTTTTTCCCGTCATCAATCTACACACAATATCCCATAATGACATAGCAAAAATATATAAAATCCTGGTTTTGCTAATTTATAATTTAAAAAATATCACACTTAGATAAGTATTCAGACCCTTTACTCAGGACTTTGTTGAAGTGTCTTTGCCAGCGATTACAGCCTCAAGTCTTCTTGGGTAGTTTGCTATAAGCTTGGCACAACTCTATTTTTGGAAGTTTCTCCCAGTCTTCTCTGCATATCCTTTCAAGCTCTGTCAGGTTGGATGGGGAGTGTTGCTGCACAGCTATTTTCAGGTTTCTCCAGAGATGTTAGATCGGGTTCAATTCCGGTCTCTGGCTGGGCCACTCAAGGATATTCAGAGACTTGTCCCGAAGCCATTCCTGCTTTGTCTTGGCTGTGTGCTTCGGGTCATTGTCCTGTTTGAAGGTGAACCTTCACCCCAGTCTGAGGTCCTGAGCAGGTTTTCTTCAAGGATCTCTCTGTACTTTCTCTGTTCATCTTTACCTCGATCCTGACTAGTCTCCCAGTCCCGGCCGCTGAAAAACATCCCCACAGTATGATGCTGCTACCACCATGCTTCACCGTAGGGATGGTGCCAGGTTTCCTCCAGATGTGACGCTTGTCATTCAGGCCCAAGTGTTTAAACTTTGTTTCATCAGACAAGATAATCTTGTTTCTCATTGTCTGAGAGTCTTTAGGTGCTTTCTGGCAAACTCCAAGTGGGCTGTGAAGTGTCTTTTACTAAGGAGTGGCTTCCGTCTGGCCACTCTACCATAAAGGCATGATTGGTGGAGTGCTGCAGAGATGGTTGTCCTTCTGGAAGGTTCTCCAATCTCCACAAAAGAACTCCGGAGCTCTGTCAGAGTGACCATCGGGTACTTGGTCATCTCCCTGACCAAGGCTGAGCGGACAACTCTAGGAAGAGTCTTGGTGGTTCCAAACTTCTTCCATTTAAGAATGATGGCGGCAACTGTGTTCCTGCACACCTTCAACGCTGCAGAAATGTTTTGGTGCCCTTCTCCAGATCTGTGCATCGACACAATCCTGTCTCGGAGCTTTACGGTACAATTCCATCGACCTTATGGATTGGTTTTTACAGGTGGACTCCGATCAAGTTGTAAAAACATCTCAAGGATGATCAATGGAAACACATAAGGTCCCACTTGAGCTCAATTTCAAGTCTCATAGCAAAGAGTCTGAATATTTATATAACTAACATATTCATATTTTCCTTTTTTAACCCTCCTATTGTGTTGGTTTCATGTTAATTAATTCTGTGGTCCCGGTCCAAAATGACCGCCCCATCACAGTAGATTATAAATCCATAATAATACATATATTATCAACTAATGTTGTGTTTGATCTTTTTATCAACTTAAGTTCTTGTGAACATTACAAGTTTTGAACTTCTATTTGCTATTTATGGACTTAATGCGTCATTGACCAGAGAGAGAGAGAGAGAGAGACCCTGTACACTTTATGTTTTCCATCAGCACTGCGGAAATCATCACCTTTAAGAGTTCTGCTGAGGACAGCACAAGTCTGTCTGTGTGTGTGCGCGTGTGTGTTTGTCTGTGTGTGTGTGTGTGTCTGTCTGTGTGTGTGTGCGTGTGTGTGTGTGTGTGTGTATGTGTGTGTGTGTGCCTGGCAGTCTTCTCAGCTTGGATGTCAGCCCAACACCAAGCTCAACAAAAGAGAGCTGCTCTTCCTCCCAGGGAAGGCCTGGCCGCTCCAAGACCTCTATCACAATTGACAACTCCACGGTGTCCCCCTCCCAGAGTGCAAGGAGCCTTGGCGTGACCCTGGACAACACCCTGTCATTTTCTGCTAAATCAAAGCAGTGACTCACCCCTACAGTTTCACGCTCTACAACATCCGGATGATATTAAAGAACCCTTTACTAAAAAAGGTTCTTTATACACACACATATATATATACATATAGCAGCATCATACTGTGGGGATGTTTTTCAGCGGCAGGGACTGGGAGACTAGTCAGGATCGAGGTAAAGATGAACAGAGAAAGTACAGAGAGATCCTTGAAGAAAACCTGCTCAGGACCTCATCCAGAGTGTAACGGGAATTTTAGAAAACAACAGCTAACGAAAGCTAACCCAGTCACTTCAAACTCTGAGATGACAGCTAATTAGGTCCCTTTTCATTTGTTTTATCTGTTTTCTACTGACATTTATTTCCATTTTAATGATGCTGCTGTATGATTTTGCCCAGTCAAAAAAAAAATGACCAGCTGATGTCCGACACGTTAGCTCTCTATGGCAATTCATATTTTACGACATTGTTGCCGAGGTCTGAGTGGCAAAAGTTTCATACAAACCTGTGCTGTTGCAAGCTAAATGTTAGCTAGAAACAAGAGGTAATAATGTTTTTAACCCTTTATAGCAGACCTCAAAGTGCTTTGTTTAAACTACTATAGCGGCCGTGAACGGCATGTTTTTTTAACAATATTATCTGTGTCAATATCACAAAAAATAACTTGCTTACAACCTGTTGTCATTATTCAGGTGGCTGTTGTCATCAACTAGAAACCGGAAATACAGGGTATGCTGTCATAAAATAAAAAATGACGACTCCAAAGCGGACAAGGATTTTCACTGTGAAAGAGGCTGTTTCTATGTTGGTTGGTGAGATGCGTTCGAACACGTCTTTGCACTTTGAACGCAATGATGTTGAGAAAAGTAAACAGCAGATATATGTTTGGTGTTGTTGACATTTGATGCGAGGAAACTTGAAGATTAGCAAAGTCGTGTCATGATCACTTGGTTGATACAGGCGAGCACACCGGTGGTGGAGCGGGAGCTCGAATGATTGCTCTCTGTCACATTGAAATAGTTGCAGTGTTTAGCTGTATATAGTCAGCTAACTAGTTGGTTGTCTTGTTTCTACCAATGTAATTAATATGGAAACGGCCCAAGCTGCTGGCTACAGCTATCTATCTAGCTAGTCTGTCAGGCAAGAAAAGTTGTGTGGCGGTAAAATTTGGGCTGTGTCACTTTCACTAGCCATACAGACAACCAACTAACTAGCCACTGAAATGAACGCTAGAGTAATTTGTGTTTATCTGTTGAGCTTATGTTATGGTTCGTCATGTTTGCTAGGTGCAGATATTCATAGGCTATACATTGCCTCGTTTTCCTATTATTTGCTGTCGTGTAGTAGATAGTAGTAGATGCCAATGCAGTCGAGCACATATGATATGGAGTTGCAGTGACTTGTTTACATAGCCGACTAACAAGTTGTTTGTGTTGTCCTGTTTCTAACGATGCATTTGGAAACTGTCCCAGCTTTGTAATTAAATCAGGCAAACTCTTTACTTAGTCTGTCAGGTACGAAAACAAGAGTTGATTGGAGGCAACATTGCTTCGCTCGCGATGCTGTAACTGTGTCACACAGTTTATTACGGAAACCCTCTAAGTGGTGATTATTAGGAAGATAGTATGTGTACTGTACGGTTGAGAAAAAGAGATGAAGGAAGAGACAGACAACCTCAATACTATTTTGTAGACTGTCTACATTTTGAAATAGTCTCTGAATAGTTGTTTACATTGTTCCAGAAAGAGTAAGTAAGAATCTTCATTTATAGTCTACTTTGTGTGGGTGATTTTAGATATTTTCTCTGTATTGTTTCTAGATCTAATATGTTTTGCATTTACTGAATTGTTGTCAGTACTATTTTTTACATGTTGTGCCACTCTGTAAGATGGGAAGCTTCATGGCATTTTGTAGGCTAAACGCAAACAAAATTAGTGTTATTCCTATTGGCATGAATGTGGTTTCATATTAAAGAGGATGTGCTCTTTGCAACTATGTTAAACTTGTAGTTGTCATTTGTCTTTTGTTTTTCATCTATGTCTGTACGTATTCATCTACAACAGCATTCTAGAATTATATTGGGGTCTAAAGGGCTCCCCTCTCTCCACTGGGATTCTCTGCCTCTAACCCTATCACAGGGGCTGAGTCACTGGCTTACTGGTGCTCTTCCATGCCGTCCCTAGGAGGGGTGCATCGCTTGAGTGGGTTGCGTCACTGACATGGTCTTCCTGTCTGGGTTGGTGCCCCCCTTTGGGTTGTGCCGTTGCTGAGATTTTTGTGGGCTATACTCGGCCTTGTCTCAGGATGGTAAGTTGGTGGTTGAATATATCCCTCTAGTGGTGTGGGGGCTGTGCTTTGGCAAAGTGGGTGGGGTTATATCCTGCCTGTTTGGCCCTTTCCGGGGGTGTCGTCGGATGGGGCCACGGTGTCTCCCGACCCCTCCTGTCTCAGCCAGTATTTATGCTGCAGTAGTTTGTGTCGGGGGGCTAGGGTCAGTCTGTTATATCTGGAGTATTTCTCCTGTCTTATCTGGTGTCCTGTGTGAATTTTAAGTATGCTCTCTCTAATTCTCTCTCTCTTTCTTTCTTTCTTTCTCTCTCTCGGATGACCTGAGCCCTAGGACCATGCCTCGGGACTACCTGGCCTGATGACTCCTTGCTGTCCCCAGTCCACCTGGCCGTGCTGCTGCTCCAGTTTCAACTGTTCTGCCTGCGGCTACGGAACCCTGACCTGTTCACCGGATGTGCTACATTTCCCAGACCTGCTGTTTTCAACTCTCTAGAGACAGCAGGAGCGGTAGAGATACTCTGAGTGATAGGCTATGAAAAGCCAACTGACATTTACTCCTGAGGTGCTGACCTGTTGCACCCTCGACAACCACTGTGATTATTATTATTTGACCCTGCTGGTCATCTATGAACATTTGAACAGCTTGGCCATGTTATAATCTCCACCGGCACAGCCGGAAGAAGACTGGCCACCCCTCATAGCCTGGTTCCTCTAGGTTTCTTCCTAGGTTCTGGCCTTTCTAGGGAGTTTTTCCTAGCCACCGTGCTTCTACACCTGTTGCTTGCTGTTTGGGGTTTTAGGCTGGGTTTCTGTACAGCACTTTGTGACATCAGCTAATGTAAGAAGGGCTTCATAAATACATCTGATTGATTAAAACTGCTTATGGCTGAGATCCCGTTAACGGGATCGATATTACAACAGCCGGTGAAAGTGCAAGGCGCCAAATTCAAAACAACAGAAATCCCATAACTAAAATTCCTCAAACATACAAGTATTTCACACCATTTTAAAGATACACTTCTTGTTAATCCCACCACAGTGTCCGATTTCAAAAAGGCTTTACAGCGAAAGCACCACAAATGATTATGTTAGGTCAGAGCCAAGTCACAGAAAAACACAGCCATTTTTCCAGCCAAAGAGATGAGTCACAAAAATCAGAAATAGAGATAGAATTAATCACTAACCTTTGATGATCTTCATCAGATGACACTCATAGGACTTCATGTTACACAATACATGTATGTTTTGTTCGGTAAAATTCATATTTAAATCCAAAAATCTCAGTTTACATTGCCACGTTATTTTCAGTAGTTCCAAAACATCCAGTGATTTTGCAGAGAGCCACATCAATTTACAGAAATACTCATAATAAACATTGCTAAAAGATACAACTGTTATGCATGGAATTTTAGATCCACTTCTCCTTAATGCAACCTCTGTCTCAGATTTCAAAAAAACGTTACGGAAAAAGCACTCCATGCAATAATCTGAGTACAGCGCTCAGAGCCCAAACAAGCCAAAAAGATATCCGCCATATTGTGCAGTCAACAGAAGTCAGAAATAACATTATAAATATTCACTTACCTTTGATGATCTTCATCAGAATGCACTCCCAGGAATCCCAGTTCCACAATAAATGTTTGTTTTGTTCGATAATGTCCATCATTTATGTCCAAATAGCTCCTTTTGATAGCGTGTTTGGTAAACAAATTCAAACTCATGAAGCGCGTTCACTAGGAGCAGACGAAAAGTCCAAAAGTTCCGTTACTGTCCGTAGAAACATGTCAAACGAAGTATAGAATCAATCTTTAGGATGCTTTAAACATAAATCTTCAATAATGTTCCAACCGGAGAATTCCTTTGTCTTCAGAAATGCAATGGAACTCAAGCTAACTCTCACATGAATACGCATGGTCAGCTCGTGGCACTCTGGGAGAGACCTTACTCAATCCCCTCTCATTTGGCCCCCCTTTCACAGCAGAAGCATCAAACAAGGTTCTAAAAACTGTTGACATCTAGTGGAAGCCTTAGGAAGGTTAACATGACCAATATCCCACTGTATCTTCAATAGGGAATTAGTTGAAAAACGACCAACCTCAGATTTCCCACTTCCTGGTTGGATTTTTTCTCAGTTTTTTTTTGCCTGCCATATGAGTTCTGTTACACTCACAGACATCATTCAAACAGTTTTAGAAACTTCTGAGTTTTCTATCCACGTGTACTAATAATATGCATATATTAGCAACTGGGACTGAGTAGCAGGCAGTTTACTCTGGGCACCTTATTCATCCAAGCTACTCAATACTGCCCCCAGCCATAAGAAGTTAATAAAAACATTAAAGCATGCACAAAAAAAGGGTTCAATTCATTGGTTTCACCTCTGTCAAGTAATGCCATTGTTAAGAACGTTCTCAAGCCGCCCTCTGTCAGCGGTGCCATAGTGGTTCCCTAAAGTGTTGATAAACCCAGCCATTCTGGACAGAGGCTAACTACTGTTTAAATTACACTACAGTGCTTGAAAATGGGATGACATTTTTAAAGTAGTCAAATATATTGTAGGAAACAACTTTGCCAGCAATATCATGTTTTCAAATGTACTTTTGCCATGTCTATGTCGTCATTAGCTAGCAAAGTTCGTCAAAAATAGATAGCAATGCTAACGTTAGCTAGCTAACATTCGGTGGCCTCCCCTCATTCTTCGCTAGTTAGCTAACATTATATTGCATCTAAAGTCAATCTGGTGACATCAAAATGATGAAAAAAGGATTTTTGTCATTTGAACTTGAGTTGAGGAAGAATGTTTCAGGCCTACCAGACTTACTCTTATAATTTACACTTAACAAAAATGTAAACGCAACATGTAACGATTTCAAAGATTTTACTGAGTTACAGTCCATATAAGGAAATCAGCTAATTGAAATAAATTCACTCTTCTCCAATATATGGATTTCACATAACTGGAATACAGATAACCATCTGTTGGTCACAGATACCTTAAAAAAAAAGTAGGGGCGTGGATCAGAAAACCAGTCAGTGCCTGGTGTGACCACCATTTGCCTCATGCAGCGCGACACCTCTCCTTCACGGAGTTGATCAGGCTTTTGATTGTGGCCTGTGGAATAATGTCCCTCTTGACTTCAATGGTAGTGCGAAGTTGTTGCATATTGGCGGGAACTGGAACACGCTGCTGTACACGTCGATCCAGAGCATCCCGAACATGCTCAATGAGTGACATGTCTGGGGAGTATGCAGGCCATGGAAGAACAGGGACATTTTCAGCTTCCAGGAATTGTGTACATATCATTGCAACATGGGGCCGAGCGTTATCATGCTGAGCCATGAGGTTATGGAGGCAGATGAATGGTACTGCCCCCTCTTTTACACCGCTGCTACTCTGTTGTTATCATCTATGCATAGTCACTTCAATGTACATAATACCTCAACTAACCGGTACGCCCCTGTATACAGTCTCGCTATTGTTATTTTACTGCTGCTCTTTAATTACTTGTTACTTTTATTTCTTATTCTTATCCGTATTTTTTAAATTACATTGTTGGTTAGGGGTTCGTAAGTAAGCATTTCACTGTACACCTGTTGTATTCGGCACATGTGACTCGATTTGATTGCAAATTCGATTTGAATGCATATGAATGTCAGGTATATTACTCAAATGTCCTGTACATTTTAATCTTCCCGGTCCCGTTGTCCAGTGTTACGTACACCTCTTTGAGGAGGGAACGCAACTCCCTGCTACATCTCAACTCACTCACGTGGAGTGAAAAAGTATGTTATCGTAGGTGCGGGGAAGGACGACAGAGGCAGAGAAAAATACAGTTAACAGGGAATACATTTTTCCTTAACACGGTAATGTGGGGAAAAGGGGCTGGTTGGAATCAAAAGCAAAGAAAGTAAAAATTAAAAAGTCCCCTCTCCTGCGTTACCGGCCTTCTCACTTCTTACCTAACCTTTAGCACCACCTGGCGCGCTAACCAAAATACAGGGGGTGGTCCGCCCAGGTCTTACTTAGTGTGCATTGACAGATTCAATACTACAGGTTATGTATGCCCGCAGGCCCTTCCCCCTCTGGGAACAAATGAAACAGAATAATTTACCAATAATTTACGTGAACAATTTCAATAACCACAAACACTAAGCCCTATTGGCGTACACATACCTCTGAAGAAGCGGCTACTAAATCATGTCAACAAAACTTTCACTGACCAACAACCAACACAGGACATAACAATACGTTATCTTCTGACAAAGGAACACTGTCTTTTATCCAGCTGGAGAAGGAGTTGGTAATTGAAGAGACAGCTGTTTCCCCTGACGAGAGGGAGGGGTCAGAGCTCCAATCAGCGATGGGGCCGACCAATCAGCCACTTTAGGATTCCAGGAAGCCATTTCCTGAAATACACACACATACAAACCCACAACAACACAAAAACTGGGGAACGTAACATCCGTCGTCAAATGTTCCTAAAGGAAACTCATATTGTTTTTAAGCAGATTTTAGAATATTCACATGAAAATCTGTCTCCAATTAGGTGAAAACCTATAGACACCCTAAAGACTGGTTAGGGGCTCGTAAGTAAGCATTTCAATGTACACCTGTTGTATTCGGCGCATGTGACTCGATTTGATTGCAAATTCAATTTGAATGTCAGGTATAGAAAGTGCGTCGTTTTGATGACGTCCAGTCATTTTGATGATGTTTGCACATTATGGTTCACCAGCAGCCCAAAACATCTAGTGAATAATCTACAGACTAGGGTATAATATTTTCCTGGTATTTTACAAATGTTCCCTCTCGATAATAATCACTTATTTCCCGCCCGTTTCACCACCTCTGGTCTCTTGGCCCTCCCGCCCCTCCCACTCAGCCCAGTCAAAACTCCTCTCTATCCTGGCAGCCCAATGCTGGAACAAGCTTCCATCTGACACTAGGACATCAAAGTCCCTGCCCATCTTTCGAAAAAACATCTGAAACCCTTTGAAAAGTATCTTAAATAACTGCCACGGCGACCCCGGCACAGGTTTTCCGGAAAGCCTGGTTCGTTATTTCTCTGAACAACCCATCCCCCACGCAGCACAGAACTGAACAATCCCCCACGGAGCACAGTGCATCGTTTCACACTTTTTTGTTGTTGTTTGTTCACCCAAACATGAAGAAAGGAGAACCAACTGCAGAGATCAAATACAACCTCCCTCCCTCCTCTTGTTTCCTCTTCTAATGCTTCGTTCCTTTCTATCCTATCTGTTCCTTCTCTTCTCCTCAAGGTCTGACGTCTCTGTTCTAAGCCCTTCCCTCCTCTCCTCCCTTACTCAGCATGTCCATATGGGGATGTGTCACAAATTACATCCTATTCCCTACATAGTACACTACTTTTAACCAGAGTTCTATTGGCCCTGGTCAAAAGTAGTGCACTACATAGGTAATAGAGTGTGTCATTTGGGACTCAACCGCGGTCTCCGACTAGGCCCTTCTGGATTAGTCCTGATCCCTCTTCCCAACGCTCCAGACATTCCCAAACGCTCCCGAACGTTCCCGGCTGGCAGACCTTGGCGTTTCCCATGAGCCAGCGGACCGGTATAAAGGAGTGGGAAGCTGTTAATTCCACATAAGCTTTTCCAAGGGCAGGTACCGATACACCCAAAGTCCTCTTCTGCTGACAAACACAGACGTGAGATTCATAGCCAACGCTGTGCTGCTCCATACCCTCCCTCTCTTCATACCCTCCCTCTCTTCGTACCCTCCGTCTCTTCATACCCTCCCTCTCTTCATACCCTCCCTCTCTTCATACCCTCCTTCTCTTCATACCCTCCCTCTCTTCATACCCTCCCTCTATTCATACCCCCCCCTCTCTTCATACCCTCCCTCTCTTCATACCCTCCTTCTCTTCATACCCTCCCTCTCTTCATACCCTCCCTCTATTCATACCCCCCCCTCTCTTCATACCCTCCCTCTCTTCATACCCTCCCTCTCTTCATACCATCCCTCTCTTCATACCTTCCCTCTCTTCATACCCTCCCTCTCTTCATATCCCCCCTCTCTTCATACCCTCCCTCTCTTCATACCCTCCCTCTCTTCATACCCTCCCTCTCTTCATACCCCCCTCTCTTCATACCCCCCTCTCTTCATACCCTCCTTCTCTTCATACCCTCCCTCTCTTCATACCCTCCCTCTCTTCATACCCTCCCTCTCTTCATACCCCCCCTCTCTTCATACCCTCCCTCTCTTCATACCCTCCCTCTCTTCATACCCCCCTCTCTTCATACCCTCCCTCTCTTCATACCCTCCCTCTCTTCATACCCTCCCTCTCTTCATACCCTCCCTCTCTTCATACCCTCCCTCTCTTCATACCCCCCCTCTCTTCATACCCTCCCTCTCTTCATACCCTCCCTCTCTTCATACCCCCCTCTCTTCATACCCTCCCTCTTTTCATACCCTCCCTCTCTTCATACCCTCCCTCTCTTCATACCCTCCCTCTCTTCATACCCTCCCTCTCTTCATACCCTCCCTCTCTTCATACCCCCCTCTCTTCATACCCTCCCTCTTTTCATACCCTCCCTCTCTTCATACCCTCCCTCTCTTCATACCCTCCCTCTCTTCATACCCTCCCTCTCTTCATACCCTCCCTCTCTTCATGCTCTTCCTTTCTTTCCTAGTCATTTATCTGTATATCTGTCGAGAAATAAATGTTATGCTTTAAAAGCAATGAAGAAATGTAAAAACATATTATATGTTAGTTTATAAGTTGTTTATACGTGTTACATTCCTTAGTTTAAACGCTAAATACACAGTAAAATGTAGTTTATAACCAGTTATATCTAGTTTATAAGCTGTAATAGCTAGTTTGTAGTTTATGAGCAGACAGAGTAAAGCTCAGGTCTCCGTCAGAGTTCCTCAGGGTCTAAATGGCAGCGCACTAATCCAGGTTACAACCGTTTAGCTGGTGAATATTAACACTGCCCTTCCTGCATTATGTATAAGGTTCACTCTCAGTTAGCAACCTCTGTATGCACACACACACACACACACACACACACACACACACACACACACACACACACACACACACACACACACACACACACACACACACACACACACACACACACACACACACTCAATTAGCAACCTCCGTATGCACACACACATTAACCTTCTAGTTAGACAGCAAGATAGCACACCCCAATTTCCTGACATGAGTCTGTGTTTCAAAGCTTTCCCCCAATGGCCCTGTGTGTGTGTGCGTGTGCGTGTGCGTGTGCGTGTGCGTGTGCGTGTGTGTGTGTGTGTGTAAATATGGTGGTAAAAGTTGAGAGTTGGAGGGATTAAGAATTAAACCAACCAGCTCTCACAGTCTCATGTCAGAATTAGACGTTCTCAAACGTCAAATGTAAAAGTGTTTAACCCTTGTGTAGTCTTACCAATCTGTACACTCCCCTTGTCCTAAGGGTAATAAAATGACCCTCCTTCACTAAACCCCTAAAATAAAGCAGCTTAATTGCATTTTAAACGCCAAATCTATTTTGGATGAAGAAACAACCTGTCGTTCATCACAAACTTTGTGAGTATATGGGTTTTCCCTCTTCACAATGTAGAAAGACTGCATTTAATCCACATCATCTCCCGACATCCTCAGACATGAATGGACGTCGAATATTGACCTGTATCACGGGTGATCTGGCTGATAAAAACACACCTACAAAGACTGATTTCAAAACATTGCAAAACACTCTCTCAAATGGAAATCACTGACTGCCTATCTCACTCTCCTCTCTATCGATCTCTTTCTTGCTCTTTCTCTCTCTTTCTTTCTCTCTCTCTCTCTCTCTATCCCCCCTTCCCTCTCCCCCTCTCCTCTCCTTCTCACCCTCTGTCATTTGTATTCTGTCCAGAAGAGGGAGGGAGTAGTAAGCTTCTCATTGAGTATGTAGAACAGGGCAGTTGATCATAGCGAGGGGATCAAATGGAAAATGAATGCTTCTGTAATTAGAATCGTTACTGGTGAGATTGGGTTTGGTATTTGGTATTTTTATTAGGATCCCAATTAGCTGTTGCAAAAGCAGCAACTACTCTTCCTGGGGTCCTCACAAAACATAAAACAGGACATAATACAGAACATTGATAGACAATAACGGCTCAAGGACAGAACAACATCAATAATAAAATGATTTTAAAAAGCACATGTCACGCCCTGACCTTAGTTATCTTTGTTTTCTTTATTATTTTGGTTAGGTCAGGGTGTGACGAGGGTGGTATGGGTATTTTTGTCTTGTCTAGGGTTTTTTGTATATCTATGGGGTTTTGGTATTGTCCAGGTAAATGTAGGTCTATGGTGGCCTGAATGGGTTCCCAATCAGAGACAGCTGTTTATCGTTGTCTCTGATTGGGGATCCTATTTAGGTTGCCATTTTCCATGTTGGTTTTGTGGGTTATTGTCTATGCATGTCTGCACTTGTGTCTATTAGCGTTCAGGTTCGTTTTGTTATTTTGTATAGTTTGTTCAGTCTTCTTCTTTATTAAAAGGAAGATGTATATTAATCACGCTGCGCCTTGGTCTCCTTCGTATGACGAACGTGACAGAACACGTATCAATATCAATACATACACATAAACTATCTATGTCAAATAACGGAGAGGTGTTGTTTTATCTGTTTTTTGAAACCAGGTTTGCTGTTCATTTGAGCAATATGAGATGGAACGGAGTTCCACGCAATAATGACTCTATAGATAGTACTATACGTTTTCTTGAATTTGTTCTGGATTTGGGAACTGTCAATAGACCGCGGGTGGCATGTCTGGTGGGGTAAGTGTGTGTGTGTCAGAGCTGTGTGTAAGTTGACTATGCAAACAATTTTGGATTTTCAAGACTCTAATGTTCTTATAAAAAGAAGAAGTGATGCAGTCAGTCTCTACTCAACTCTTAGCCAATGCCAGTGGCAGTTCATTGTTAAAAATAGAAAAGAGTAGAGGGCCAAGAGAGCTGCCCTGCGGTACACCAGACTACATGTTTGACATTAGAGAAGCATCCATTAAAGAAAACCCTTTGAGTTATATTAGATAGATAGCTCTGAAAGCCATAATATATACACAACCAATCAAAAGTTTTAGAACACCTATTCATTCAAGGGTTTTTCTTTCTTTTGACTATTTTCTACATTGTAGAATAACAGTGAAGACATCAAAACTATGAAATAACACATATGGAATCATGTAGTAACCAAAAAAGGGTTAAACAGATCAAAATCGATTTTATAACTGAAATTCTTCAAATAGCCACCCTTTGCCTCGATGAAAGCTTTTTTGCACACTATTGGCAACTTTTGACTGGTAGTGTACATTTTTTTCAACAACAGGTTATGGTCAATAATATCAAAGGCTGCACTGAAATCTAATAGTATAGCATAGTGGTCACACTCTTCTTTTTATCAATTCCCTTCAACCAATCATCAGTCATTTGTGTGAGTGCAGTACATGTTGAGTACCCTTCTCTATAAGCATGCTGAAAGTCTATTGTTAATTAGTTTACTGAGAAATAGCATTGTATTTGATCAAACACAACTCTTTCCAACAGTTTGGAAACCCTAAGAGCTGGAAGCAAGCTAATAGGTCTGCTGTTAGAACCAGTAAAGGCCGCTTTACCACTCTTTGGTAGCGGAATGACTTTGGCTCCTGAGCACAAAGACTTTCCTCTAGGCTCAGATTAAAGACATGACAGATAGGAGTGGCTATAGTAAGCTACCATCCTCAGTAGCTTTCCATCTAAGTTGTCAATGCCAGGAGGTTTGTCATTATTGATCGATAACAATAATTGTTCCACCTCTCCCATTCTAACTAGCAATGCTTTTCTTTCATTATTTTTTAAAAATGTTTGAATACGATGCATCACTGTTTGTTGTTGGCATGTCCTGCCTAAATTTGCCCACTTTGCCAATGAAGTAATCATTAAAAATAATTGCCGACATCAAATGGTTTTCTAAAGAATGAGCTATCTGATTCGAATTTGTCTTTCTGTCTATAATTTAATTTAAAATACTCCAAAGTTGTTTTCCAACATTCTTTATATATCATTGATCTTGGCTTCACAGTTTCTTCTTCTTTTTGTTGAGTTTAGTCACATAATTGATCAACTTGCAGTAAGTCAGCCAGTCAGATGTGCAGCCAGACGTATTAGCCACTCCTTTTGCCCCATCTCTTTCAACCATACATGTTTTCATTTCCTCATCAATCCACGGAGCCTTAACAGTTCTATAAGTCAGTTTCTTAACAGGTGCATGTTTATCAATAATTGGAAGAAGCAATTTCATAAATTCATCAGGTGAAGCGTCTGCATGTGTCACGATCGTCGTATGGTGGAAGAGAGGAGGACCAAAGCGTTAGAATACATTCTTCTCGTTTAATGACACGAAACGAAGAACACTTTACAAACTTAACAAAACAACAAACCGACGAACGTGAAGCTATATAAACAATGTGCTAACATGCAACATAGACATAGACAATAACCCACGAACTACCCAATGAATATGGCTGCCTAAATATGGTTCCCAAACAGAGACAACGATAGACAGCTGTCTCTAATTGAGAACCAATCTAGGCAACCATATACATACATACACCTAGACTAGACACTGCCCCATAAACATACAAAAAACCCTAGACAATACAAAACACATACATCCTCCATGTCACACCCTGACCTAACTAAAATAATAAAGAAAACAAAGATAACTAAGGCCAGGGCGTGACAGCATGCTCCTCATTAATCACATCAGACCAACAAATGTTTTTGACTTCATCCACGTAAGAGTCACAGCAAAATGTTTTGTATGATCTCTTATACACTATTTTAGGCCCAGATGTTGGAACTTTGGCCTTCCTGGCTATAGCCACTATATTGTGATCACTAGCGAATAAACCAGCAAAATATATTAATTTTCACTAACCTTCATCAGATGACAGTCCTATAACATCAGGTTATACATACACTTATGTTTTGTTCGAAAATGTGCATATTTAGAGCTGAAATCAGTGGTTATACATTGTGCTAACGTAGCATATTTTTCCCAGAATGTGCGGATATTTTTATGACACTCAACTATTCTGACCAAATAACTATTCATAAACGTTACTAGAAAATACATGTTGTATAGGAAATGATAGATACACTAGTTCTTAATGCAATCGCCGTGTTAGAATTCTAAAAATAACTTCATTACGACATCCAGCTTAGTTATAGCGAGAGAGTACCCAAAATCTGGGCGCAAACGACTATTTCACATGTTCGACAGATATATGAAATAGCATCATAAAATGGGTCCTACTTTTGACGATCTTCCATCAGAATGTTGTACAAGGGGTCCTTTGTCCAGAACAATCGTTGTTTGGATTTAGAATGTCCTCTTCTCCAGTCAATTAGCACGGAAAGCTAGCAAAGTAGCGCGAAGCTCTCCTTCCTGAACAAAGGCACACAACGCAACACGCCTAACGTCCGGAATAAATTTCAATAATCTAATAAAACTATATTGAAAAAACATACTTTACGATGATATTGTCACATGTATCAAATAAAATCAAAGCCGGAGATATTAGTCGTCTATAACGACAGCTTTTCAGAAGGCAAAACCAGGTCCCTTCACGCGCTCTCCAGAAAACAGGAAACTGGTGACACGTCATGCCGAGAGCTTTTATTCGAGCCCAGATCAAGTTATACACTCAATTTCTTCTCTCACTGCCTGTCGACATCTAGTGGAAGACGTATGAAGTGCATGTATACTGATATATATGAAGCCCATTTATAGGCAGGCCCTAGAACAGAGCATCGATTTCAGATTTTCCACTTCCTGTCAGGAAGTTTGCTGCAAAATGAGTTCTGTTTTACTCACAAATATAATTCAAACAGTTTTAGAAACTAGAGAGTGTTTTCTATCCAATAGTAATAATAATATGCATATTGTACGAGCAAGAATTGAGTACGAGACCGTTTAAATTGGGCACGATTTTCCCCCAAAGTGAAAACAGCGCCCTCTGTCCTCAACAGGTTAATAAAGGATGTAATAGTGCTCTGTTGGATTCTCAAAGTTTCTGATATTTTTTTATAACCCAACCCTGATCTGTACTTCTCCACAACTTTTTCTCTGACCTGTTTGGAAAGCTCCTTGGTCTTCGTGGTGCCGCTTGCTTGGTGGTGCCCCTTGCTTAGTGGTGTTGCAGACTCTGGGGCCTTTCAGAACAGTTGTATATATACTGAGATCATGTGACAGATCATGTGACACTTAGATTACACACAGGTGGACTTTATTTAACTAATTATGTGACTTCTGAAGGTAATTGTTGGCACCAGATCTTATTTAGGGGTTTCATACATATGCACGCACCACTTTTCCGTTTTTTTTGTTGTTGAACTTTTTGAAGTAAGTAATTTTTTTATTTCACTTTACCAATTTGGACTATTTTGTGTATGTCTATTACATGAAATCCAAATAATAATCAATTTAAATTACAGGTTGTAATGATACAAACTAGGAAAAATGCCATGGTGGGATGAATACATTTGCAAGGCACTGCATATGTGCCAGGTGAACCTGCAACCACAACACTTTAATAACACTTGACATAAGATCTTCTCTAAGCATTACAGGGATATGGCTCTGAATATATACAGCAACACCTCCCCTATAAGCATTACAGGGATATGGCTCTGAATATATACAGCAACACCTCCCCTATAAGCATTACAGAGATATGGCTCTGAATATATACAGCAACACCTCCCCTATAAGCATTACAGGGATATGGCTCTGAATATATACAGTAACACCTCCCCCATAAGCATTACAGGGACGTGGCTCTGAATATATACAGCAACACCTCCCCTATAAGCATTACAGGGATATGGCTCTGAATATATACAGTAACACCTCCCCCATAAGCATTACAGGGATATGGCTCTGAATATATACAGTAACACCTCCCCCATACGCATTACAGGGATATGGCTCTGAATATATACAGTAACACCTCCCCTATAAGCATTACAGAGATATGGCTCTGAATATATACAGCAACACCTCCCCTATAAGCATTACAGGGATATGGCTCTGAATATATACAGCAACACCTCCCCTATAAGCATTACAGGGATATGGCTCTGAATATATACAGCAACACCTCCCCTATAAGCATTACAGGGATATGGCTCTGAATATATACAGCAACACCTCCCCTATAAGCATTACAGGGATATGGCTCTGAATATATACAGCAACACCTCCCCCATAAGCATTACAGGGATATGGCTCTGAATATATACAGCAACACCTCCCCCATAAGCATTACAGGGAAATGGCTCTGAATATATACAGTAACACCTCCCCTATAAGCATTACAGGGATATGGCTCTGAATATATACAGCAACACCTCCCCTATAAGCATTACAGGGATATGGCTCTGAATATATACAGCAACACCTCCCCCATAAGCATTACAGGGATATGGCTCTGAATATATACAGCAACACCTCCCCTATAAGCATTACAGGGATATGGCTCTGAATATATACAGTAACACCTCCCCTATAAGCATTACAGGGATATGGCTCTGAATATATACAGCAACACCTCCCCTATAAGCATTACAGGGATATGGCTCTGAATATATACAGCAACACCTCCCCCATAAGCGTTCCTGTCTCTTCTATAATGGTAGCTAACACATTTTTGTGCATCGCACTGTTCCGTTCATTTTACCTTATTTTAGCGCACAAAAAACGTAATGCTTCCAGGTCAACTGTAATATGAATACCATTGTAAAGCACAATTTCTCCCCTGTCCCAGCAAAACCTTCATGCTGCCCGTCTCTGCATGATTGAAGAAGGCAATGAGCTCCGTCGGGTCTTTGAAAAAAAAATGGCGGGTGAGGAAGCGAAACCTACTACGTGATAGGGAAAGGGGGAGATATGTTGTGTGGGGAAACAGCTTTTTTCACCTGGACTGTCCAACTTATCACCTCTAAAATGTAAATTAAAAACTATAAAGAATTGATATAATGTGTCATTACGTACCTGCTTGAAGGTTTGTGTCAAATTTGAATCTGTTTTTTAGGGCCGCGTTAAAGTTAAATCTTCAGAAGTAAACAGCGGCTGTCGCAGCTTTTGAGAGACATGATGGTTTGAAAAATGAATGCATTCAGTTGTACAATGGACTAGGTATCCCCCCTTACCCTGTCCCTGTCCCTTACCCTGTCCCTGTCCCTTACCCTGTCCCTGTCCCTTACCCTGTCCCTGTCCCTGTCCCTTACCCTGTCCCTGTCCCTGTCCCTGTCCCTGTCCCTGTCCCTTACCCTGTCCCTGTCCCTGTCCCTTACCCTGTCCCTTACCCTGTCCCTGTCCCTGTCCCTGTCCCTTACCCTGTCCCTGTCCCTTACCCTGTCCCTTACCCCTTACCCCTTACCCCTTACCCTGTCCCTGTCCCTGTCCCTGTCCCTGTCCCTTTCTGGTTTTTAATCTGCGTGAAAAGCGCTACACCTGGTGGATAGAGGCCATACCACACAGAGTTAAGTGGAATAATGCATGCCGTACGTTACGTCATGACACGTCACAATTTAACGTACGGCGTCAGCGGGGTCCTTTCAGAGGGGTCCTCTCAATCTCAATGAAACCTCGTTTTATTATTTATTTCCCCACTTTTTTATCTCATCAATCTCCCCATCTCTCTCTCTCATCCATCTCCCTCTCTCTCTCTCATCCTCTCCCCCTCTCTCTCTCTCATCATCTCCCCATCTCCCTCTCTCTCTCATCCTCTCTCCCCTCTCTCTCTCATCCTCTCCCCCTCTCTCTCACATCCTCTCCCCCTCTCTCTCTCTCATCCTTTCCCCCTCTCTCTCACATCCTCTCCCCCTCTCTCTCATCCTCTCCCCTCCTCTCTCTCTCATCCTCTCTTTTTCTCTCTCTCTCTCACTATATATTTTTTTCTTTCAACATATCCATTTCTCTCCTTTTTGTCTCTACCTTAATTTAGGAAGATTTACACAATTGTTAAATGGGGAGCGTCATGCTATTTCAATTTCAGTGAAGAGGAGGTTGTAGTATATATGTTTTATTTAGTCCAGGTGAAGGTCATGTCATTTGTAATTGATTAAATGTTATATTGCTCAGGGTTTGAGAATGTTTAGCTTTTTGTTGTATATTGATGCCCGATGATGACGTCTCATCCCAGGTTCTCTGCTGAGCGCACAAAAGGCCAAATACATTATCACAGCATATTCCTGGTCTGCATTCCTGCATTAGGGGCGGCAGGTAGCCTAGTGGTTAGAGCATTGGGCCAGTAACCGAAAGGTTGCTAGATTGAATCCCCGAGCTGACAAGGTAAAAATATGTCGTTCTGCCCCTGAACAAGGCAGTTAACCCACTGTTCCAAGGCCTTCATTGTAAACAAGAATTTGTTCTTAACTGACATGCCATGTTAAATATTATTAAAAAAATATATATTGTTCTTCACAGACCATATTATATTTCAAAACTCAGGCTTTGATAATAAAATAGATTAGTTGGTCTAGCACTTGCGAGGCACAGCTGAGCATACAGTTTACATACACTTAGGTTGGAGTCATTAAAACTAGATTTTCAACCACTCCACAAATTTCTTGTTAACAAACTATAGTTTTGGCAAGTCGGTTAGGACATCTACTTTGTGCATGATACAAGTAATTTTTCCAGCAATTGTTTACAGACAGATTATTTCACTCATAATTCACTGTATCACAATTCCAGTGGGTCAGAAGTTTACATACACTAAGTTGACTGTGCCATTAAACAGCTTGGAAAATTCCAGAAAATGATGTCATGGCTTTAGAAGCTTCTGATAGGCTAATTGACATAATTTGAGTCAATTGGAGGTGTACCTGTGGATGTATTTCAAGGCCTACCTTCAAAGTCAGTGCCTCTTTGTTTGACATCATGGGAAAATCTAAAGAAATCAGCCAAGACCTCAGAAAAAAAATTGTAGACCAGCACAAGTCTGGTTCATCCTTGGGAGCAATTTCCAAACGCCTGAAGGTACCACGTTCATCTGTACAAACAATAGTACGCAAGTATAAACACCATGGGACCACGCAGCCGTCATACCGCTCAGGAAGGAGACGCGTTCTGTCTCCTAGAGATGAATGTACTTTGGTACTAAAAGTGCAAATCCATCCCAGATCAACAGCAAAGGACCTCGTGAAGATGCTGGAGGAAACAGGTACAAAAGTATATTTTTCCACAGTAGAACGAGTCCTATATCGACATAACCTGAAAGGCCGCTCAGCAAGGAAGAAGCCACTGCTCCAAAACTGCCATAAAAAGCCAGACTACGGTTTCTCTCTTGGAAATGAGATGTTATCTCAATGAGAAAAACCTATAAAACATTAAAAAAATAGATGTCCTGGGTGTGTGTGTGTGTGTGTGTGTGTGTGTGTGTGTGTGTGTGTGTGTGTGTGGTTGTGATTCTTCCTCTCGTAAGAAAGGAATTAAACTAATCGATAAAAAAAGAAAAAATGTACATGGTACTATAAAGAACCTTTGAGATTGAGAACGGTTCTTTATTGAACCCTTCTTTAGGTCGATAAAGAACCAGAATAAAGTGTTCTATATTGCACAAAAAAGGGTTGTAACCATAACGGAATAATTTTATGGTGATACAAAGAACATTCTATTAATGGTTCTTTATAGAACCTTAGGAAATGGTTCTTTATAGCACCATACAGGTTTAATATAGAACCTTATGAACTTAGTTCTTTATAGAACCTTAGGAAAGGGTTCTTTATAGCACCATACAGGTTTAATATAGAACCTTATGAACGTAGTTCTTTATAGAACAAAAAAAAAAAGACTCCATATAGCACCAAAAAAGGTTCCGTTATGGTTACAAGCCAAATAACCCTTATTTTGGTACCATATAAAACCATTTGTTTTTTAGTGTATGCAATACAAATGGTTGCTTCCTCCGTGGACTTGCTGCTCAATTATGCTGTGTGTCTGTGTGTTCGTGCGTGCGCGTGTCCGTGTTTATATTCTTGAACGTGCATTTGTGTGTGTGTGTGTGTGTGTTTGTGTGTGTGTGTCGGTGAGAGAGGACGTGTGTGTGTGTGTGTGTGTGTGTGTTGTGTGTACGTGTGTGTGTGTGTGTGTACGTGTGTGTGTGTGTGCGTGTGTGTGTGTGTGTGTGTGTGTGTGTGTGTGTGTGTGTGTGTGTGTGTGTGTGTGTGTGTGTGTGTGTGTGTGTGTGTGTGGTTGTGATTCTTCCTCTCGTAAGAAAGGAATTAAACTAATCGATAATCAAAAGAATGTATTTTTCAGGCCTTAGTGTAGATTTCCACCTGAAGAGACTTAACTTCAGCCCAGGGCTGGACACACGCCAACTTGTTTTACATATATAGTGCATTTCTTTCCTCTAGAAAGTTATGTGAATAACAATCATTTATTTTCGAGCAGCGGAAAGCTGTATCCCAAATGGCACCCTATTTCCCCATACAGTGTACTACTTTTCTACCGGAGCTCTAGTCAAATGTAGTGCACTACTTTTCTACCGGAGCTCTAGTCAAATGTAGTGCACTACTTTTCTACCGGAGCTCTAGTCAAATGTGGTGCACTACTTTTCTACCGGAGCTCTAGTCAAATGTGGTGCACTACTTTTCTACCGGAGCTCTAGTCAAATGTAGTGCACTACTTTTCTACCGGAGCTCTAGTCAAATGTAGTGCACTACTTTTCTACCAGAGCTCTAGTCAAATGTAGTGCACTACTTTTCTACCGGAGCTCTAGTCAAATGTGGTGCACTACTTTTCTACCGGAGCTCTAGTCAAATGTAGTGCACTACTTTTCTACCGGAGCTCTAGTCAAATGTAGTGCACTACTTTTCTACCGGAGCTCTAGTCAAATGTGGTGCACTACTTTTCTACCGGAGCTCTAGTCAAATGTGGTGCACTACTTTTCTACCGGAGCTCTAGTCAAATGTAGTGCACTACTTTTCTACCGGAGCTCTAGTCAAATGTAGTGTACTACTTTTCTACCGGAGCTCTAGTCAAATGTAGTGCACTACTTTTCTACCAGAGCTCTAGTCAAATGTGGTGTACTACTTTTCTACCAGAGCTCTAGTCAAATGTAGTGTACTACTTTTCTACCGGAGCTCTAGTCAAATGTGGTGCACTACTTTCCTACCAGAGCTCTAGTCAAATGTAGTGCACTACTTTTCTACCGGAGCTCTAGTCAAATGTGGTGCACTACTTTTCTACCGGAGCTCTAGTCAAATGTGGTGCACTACTTTTCTACCGGAGCTCTAGTCAAATGTAGTGCACTACTTTTCTACCAGAGCTCTAGTCAAATGTAGTGTACTACTTTTCTACCTACCGGAGCTCTAGTCAAATGTAGTGCACTACTTTTCTACCAGAGCTCTAGTCAAATGTGGTGTACTACTTTTCTACCAGAGCTCTAGTCAAATGTAGTGTACTACTTTTCTACCGGAGCTCTAGTCAAATGTAGTGCACTACTTTTCTACCGGAGCTCTAGTCAAATGTGGTGCACTACTTTTCTACCAGAGCTCTAGTCAAATGTAGTGCACTACTTTTCTACCGGAGCTCTAGTCAAATGTGGTGCACTACTTTTCTACCGGAGCTCTAGTCAAATGTAGTGCACTACTTTTCTACCGGAGCTCTAGTCAAATGTGGTGCACTACTTTTTTACCGGAGCTCTAGTCAAATGTGGTGCACTACTTTTCTACCGGAGCTCTAGTCAAATGTGGTGCACTACTTTTTTACCGGAGCTCTAGTCAAATGTGGTGCACTACTTTTCTACCGGAGCTCTAGTCAAATGTGGTGCACTACTTTTCTACCGGAGCTCTAGTCAAATGTGGTGCACTACTTTTCTACCGGAGCTCTAGTCAAATGTGGTGCACTACTTTTCTACCGGAGCTCTAGTCAAATGTGGTGCACTACTTTTCTACCAGAGCTCTAGTCAAATGTGGTGCACTACTTTTTACCGGAGCTCTAGTCAAATGTGGTGCACTACTTTTCTACCGGAGCTCTAGTCAAATGTGGTGCACTACTTTTCTACCGGAGCTCTAGTCAAATGTGGTGCACTACTTTTCTACCAGAGCTCTAGTCAAATGTAGTGCACTACTTTTCTACCAGAGCTCTATTCAAATGTGGTGCACTACTTTTCTACCAGAGCTCTAGTCAAATGTGGTGCACTACTTTTCTACCGGAGCTCTAGTCAAATGTAGTGTACTACTTTTTTACCGGAGCTCTAGTCAAATGTGGTGCACTACTTTTCTACCGGAGCTCTAGTCAAATGTGGTGCACTACTTTTCTACCGGAGCTCTAGTCAAATGTGGTGCACTACTTTTCTACCGGAGCTCTAGTCAAATGTGGTGCACTACTTTTCTACCGGAGCTCTAGTCAAATGTGGTGCACTACTTTTCTACCAGAGCTCTAGTCAAATGTAGTGCACTACTTTTCTACCAGAGCTCTAGTCAAATGTGGTGCACTACTTTTCTACCAGAGCTCTAGTCAAATGTGGTGCACTACTTTTCTACCAGAGCTCTAGTCAAATGTAGTGCACTACTTTTCTACCAGAGCTCTAGTCAAATGTGGTGCACTACTTTTCTACCAGAGCTCTAGTCAAATGTGGTGCACTACTTTTCTACCAGAGCTCTAGTCAAATGTAGTGCACTACTTTTCTACCAGAGCTCTAGTCAAATGTAGTGCACTACTTTTCTACCAGAGCTTTAGTCAAATGTAGTGCACTATGAAGGCAGTAGGGAGCCATCTGGGACACACTAAGGGTTTTGCTGACTGTTTCGCTGTATCAGCTCTACCTAAGGAGTATCTGGTGGTTTGAATATCTTCTAACTAAACTGCAAGAGAATCAAAACAGGCCTATTCTTCAATAAGTGATATTGATTATATTTATTAGTGTGAGAAATAGTGAAGTATCCCTTGTCATTACCACTCATTGGATTCTGAAATACCAAATACTCTGTGATGTGATGTCACCTACTGTAACTTACACTCACTGTGCTGTATTTTTTTCCACTTCCTGTTTGACTGAAAAGGCAGCCTGATTACTCCATGAAGTCCACCTATGAACACACACTAGTTCTATACACTAGTTCATTACCTTGGTCTCTATGCCCGTCGGTTCTCAATAACTTTGTACTAAATCATACGAAATCATCAGTATTCAGAAGTGAATGAATCTTAATGCTCGACTGATTTCCACACACTTGTTAAACATTAGTGTGGATTTCCTGTCTCTAATGTCCTAAAGACTATGCAACCAGGGAACCTGTGTCTCACAAGGCATCGTATTAACTATGGGCCCATGGTCAAATGTATTGCACTATGTAGGGAATAGTATTAGAGACACAACCAGGATATCATTCTGTCAGTCTATCACTAACACAGTAATATACACGGGACACAGAGATACGAGTCCCTATCAGTCTATAACTAACAGGGTAATATACACGGGACATAGAGACAGGAGTCCCTATCAGTCTATAACTAACACAGTAATATACACGGGACATAGAGACAGGAGTCCCTCTCAGTCTATAACTAACAGGGTAATATACACGGGACATAGAGACAGGAGTCCCTATCAGTCTTTCACTAACACAGTAACATACACAGGACATAGAGACAGGAGTCCCTATCAGTCTTTCACTAACACAGTAACATACACAGGACATAGAGACAGGAGTCCCTATCAGTCTATCACTAACAGGTAATATACACAGGACATAGAGACAGGAGTCCCTATCAGTCTATAACTAACAGGGTAATATACACAGGACATAGAGACAGGAGTCCCTATCAGTCTATAACTAACAGGGTAATATACACGGGACATAGAGACAGGAGTCCCTATCAGTCTATCACTAACAGGGTAATATACACAGGACATAGAGACAGGAGTCCCTATCAGTCTATAACTAACAGGGTAATATACACGGGACATAGAGACAGGAGTCCCTATCAGTCTATAACTAACAGGGTAATATACACAGGACATAGAGACAGGAGTCCCTATCAGTCTATAACTAACACAGTAATATACACAGGACATAGAGACAGGAGTCCCTATCAGTCTATAACTGACACAGTAATATACACAGGACATAGAGACAGGAGTCCCTATCAGTCTATAACTAACAGGGTAATATACACGGGACATAGAGACAGGAGTCCCTATCAGTCTATCACTAACAGGGTAATATACACAGGACATAGAGACAGGAGTCCCTATCAGTCTATCAATAACAGGGTAATATACACAGGACATAGAGACAGGAGTCCCTATCAGTCTATCAATAACAGGGTAATCCACCTTCAAAGACGGGGACCTGGGAGCAGGCTTATTGAACAAATATTCTCTAATACCTCGCTGGATGTTTCAGAAGGTTCTGGAATTACCCAGCCCTGAGAAGATGAATTATTATTATGACATCACTGAGGAGAGGAGGATAGAGTGTGTTTGTGACATCACAGGGAGGAGTTTGTGATGACAAAGAGAATGGTTCATGACATCAGAGAATGGTTTGGGACATCCTATATGTGAGATGAGAGACAAAGGGTTTGTGACGTCACAGATAACTATTTGTGACAAATAATGATTTTTTATGACATAATTGAAAACAGTTTGTGACATTACAGAGAGTGGTTTCATATGACATCACAGAGTGTGGTTTGTGACAGTTTATTATGGACATTTATTTATTAATACAAAACCGAGGGGAGTGGATTCTTCCTACTGTAAAAATAACCGGCGCTCAAAAGTTTAGAACATTTGGCTGTCTATTAGACTTCTCGTATGTTAGTCAATGGCAAAAGGAGAAATGTATTGTGCATGTTCCTAACATATGTCACCTTAATGGTACATGAAGTATGTGTACATGCATGGTGACAGATCACCTTCTGTCATGGGATTGATGGGCACTGTTATTCTGTTCCCCCTCCTCATCTCTCTGTCTGTCTCTCTCTCTCTCTCTCTCTCTCTCTCTCTCTCTCTCTCTCTCTCTCTCTCTCTCTCTCTCTCTCTCTCTCTCTCTCTCTCTCTCTCTCTCTACCTCTCTCTCTACCTCTCTCTCTCTCTCTCTCTCTACCTCTCTCTCTACCTCTCTCTACCTCTCTCTCTCTCTACCTCTCTCGCTCTCTACCTCTCTCTCTACCTCTACCTCTTTCTACCTCTCTCTCTACCTCTCTCTCTACCTCTCTCTCTACCTCTCTCTCTACCTCTCTCTACCTCTCTCTCTCTCTCTCTCTCTCTCTCTCTCTACCTCTCTCTACCTCTCTCTACCTCTCTCTCTACCTCTCTCTACCTCTCTCTCTACCTCTCTCTCTACCTCTCTCTCTACCTCTCTCTCTACCTCTCTCTACCTCTCTCTACCTCTCTCTACCTCTCTCTCTACCTACCTCTCTCTCTCTCTCTCTCTCTACCTCTCTCTCTACCTCTCTCTCTCTACCTCTCTCTCTACCTCTCTCTCTACCTCTCTCTCTCTCTCTCTCTCTCTCTCTCTCTCTCTCTCTCTCTCTCTCTCTCTCCTCATATTGATGGAGTATAATCAGGTTGGATGCGATCATGTCTTACATCTGGAGTGTTACAGATTTGTCAGCTAGTGCGTTAGGTCTGTTATTATAGTGTTTCTGGCACCCACAGAACCATACATAATTTGCTATATTACAATGAATTATGCATTAGTCTCTGTGCTGTGAATCTGTTAGTGTGAATATGTGGGTGGGGCGGTTAGGGGGTAAATGTGTGAGTGTGTGTGCTTATGTCGTGCACATGACCATGAGTGTTTTGTTAGGCCGTGTTTGTGTGTTTGTTAGGCCATGTTTGTGCGTTTGTTAGGCCATGTTTGTGTGTTTGTTAGGCCATGTTTGTGTGTTTGTTAGGCCATGTTTGTGTGTTTGTTAGGCCATGTTTGTGCGTTTGTTAGGCCATGTTTGTGTGTTTGTTAGGCCGTGTTTGTGTGTTTGTTAGGCCATGTTTGTGTGTTTGTTAGGCCATGTTTGTGTGTTTGTTAGGCCATGTTTGTGTGTTTGTTAGGCCATGTTTGTGCGTTTGTTAGGCCATGTTTGTGTGTTTGTTAGGCCATGTTTGTGTGTTTGTTAGGCCATGTTTGTGTGTTTGTTAGGCCATGTTTGTGCGTTTGTTAGGCCATGTTTGTGTGTTTGTTAGGCCATGTTTGTGTGTTTGTTAGGCCATGTTTGTGTGTTTGTTAGGCCGTGTTTGTGTGTTTGTTAGGCCATGTTTGTGTGTTTGTTAGGCCATGTTTGTGTGTTTGTTAGGCCATGTTTGTGCGTTTGTTAGGCCATGTTTGTGCATTTGTTAGGCCGTGTTTGTGCGTTTGTTAGGCCATGTTTGTGTGTTTGTTAGGCCATGTTTGTGTGTTTGTTAGGCCATGTTTGTGCATTTGTTAGGCCATGTTTGTGTGTTTGTTAGGCCATGTTTGTGTGTTTGTTAGGCAATGTTTGTGTGTTTGTTAGGCCATGTTTGTGCATTTGTTAGGCCATGTTTGTGTGTTTGTTAGGCCATGTTTGTGTGTTTGTTAGGCCATGTTTGTGTGTTTGTTAGGCCATGTTTGTGTGTTTGTTAGGCCATGTTTGTGTGTTTGTTAGGCCATGTATGTGTGTTTGTTAGGACATGTTTGTGTGTGTGTTAGGCCATGTGTGTGTGTTTGTTAGGCCAAGCCACCAGAGACAGGAGACAGACTTAGGCTGCAACACAAGAATTCTAATGAAGGCGACACCACGGACAATGTACTGTATCGTAATCATCCAGACCATGTCTGTGTCCCAGAAGGCACTCTGTTACCTATATAGTGCACTACCTTTGACCAGGGTCCATAGGGAAAATGGTGCCATTGAATGCACACTGATTTTGTTAGTCAAGGCCATGGAGAAGACTAGAGGACACAGAGGACACTAGTAGTGAAGACTATGAGGGATGACATCAGAGGGCACTGGTAGAGAAGACTATTAGGGATGAAATCAGAGGACACTAGTAGTGAAGACAATGAGGGATGAAATCAGAGGACACTAGTAGTGAAGATGGAGGGATGACATCAGAGGACACTAGTAGTGAAGATGGAGGGATGACATCAGAGGACACTAGTAGTGAAGACTATGAGGGATGAAATCAGAGGACACTAGTAGTGAAGACAATGAGGGATGACATCAGAGGACACTAGTAGTGAGGACTATGAGGGATGAAATCAGAGGACACTACATTTACATTATATTTAAGTCATTTAGCAGACGCTCTTATCCAGAGCGACTTACAAATTGGTGCATTCACCTTATGATATCCAGTGGAACAACCACTTTACAATAGTGCATCTAAATCTTTTAAGGGGGGGGGTTAGAAGGATTACTTTATCCTATCCTAGGTATTCCTTAAAGAGGTGGGGTTTCAGGTGTCTCCAGAAGGTGGTGATTGACTCCGCTGACCTGGCGTCGTGAGGGAGTTTGTTCCACCATTGGGGTGCCAGAGCAGCGAACAGTTTTGACTGGGCTGAGCGGGAACTGTACTTCCTCAGAGGTAGGGAGGCGAGCAGGCCAGAGGTGGATGAACGCAGTGCCCTTGTTTGGGTGTAGGGCCTGATCAGAGCCTGAAGGTACGGAGGTGCCGTTCCCCTCACAGCTCCGTAGGCAAGCACCATGGTCTTGTAGCGGATGCGAGCTTCAACTGGAAGCCAGTGGAGAGAGCGGAGGAGCGGGGTGACGTGAGAGAACTTGGGAAGGTTGAACACCAGACGGGCTGCGGCGTTCTGGATGAGTTGTAGGGGTTTAATGGCACAGGCAGGGAGCCCAGCCAACAGCGAGTTGCAGTAATCCAGACGGGTGATGACAAGTGCCTGGATTAGGACCTGCGCCGCTTCCTGTGTGAGGCAGGGTCGTACTCTGCGAATGTTGTAGAGCATGAACCTACAGGAACGGGCCACCGCCTTGATGTTAGTTGAGAACGACAGGGTGTTGTCCAGGATCACGCCAAGGTTCTTAGCGCTCTGGGAGGAGGACACAATGGAGTTGTCAACCGTGATGGCGAGATCATGGAATGGGCAGTCCTTCCCCGGGAGGAAGAGCAGCTCCGTCTTGCCGAGGTTCAGCTTGAGGTGGTGATCCGTCATCCACACTGATATGTCTGCCAGACATGCAGAGATGCGATTCGCCACCTGGTTATCAGAAGGGGGAAAGGAGAAGATTAATTGTGTGTCGTCTGCATAGCAATGATAGGAGAGACCATGTGAGGATATGACAGAGCCAAGTGACTTGGTGTATAGCGAGAATAGGAGAGGGCCTAGAACAGAGCCCTGGGGGACACCAGTGGTGAGAGCACGTGGTGCGGAGACAGATTCTCGCCACGCCACCTGGTAGGAGCGACCTGTCAGGTAGGACGCAATCCAAGCGTGGGCCGCGCCGGAGATGCCCAACTCGGAGAGGGTGGAGAGGAGGATCTGATGGTTCACAGTATCAAAGGCAGCCGATAGGTCTAGAAGGATGAGAGCAGAGGAGAGAGAGTTAGCTTTAGCAGTGCGGAGCGCCTCCGTGACACAGAGAAGAGCAGTCTCAGTTGAATGACTAGTCTTGAAACCTGACTGATTTGGATCAAGAAGGTCATTCTGAGAGAGATAGCAGGAGAGCTGGCCAAGGACGGCACGTTCAAGAGTTTTGGAGAGAAAAGAAAGAAGGGATACTGGTCTGTAGTTGTTGACATCGGAGGGATCGAGTGTAGGTTTTTTCAGAAGGGGTGCAACTCTCGCTCTCTTGAAGACGGAAGGGACGTAGCCAGCGGTCAAGGATGAGTTGATGAGCGAGGTGAGGTAAGGGAGAAGGTCTCCGGAAATGGTCTGGAGAAGAGAGGAGGGGATAGGGTCAAGCGGGCAGGTTGTTGGGCGGCCGGCCGTCACAAGACGCGAGATTTCATCTGGGGAGAGAGGGGAGAAAGAGGTCAAAGCACAGGGTAGGGCAGTGTGAGCAGAACCAGCGGTATCGTTTGACTTAGCAAACGAGGATCGGATGTCGTCGACCTTCTTTTCAAAATGGTTGACGAAGTCATCCACAGAGAGGGAGGAGGGGGGGGGGGGGGGAGGAGGATTCAGGAGGGAGGAGAAGGTGGCAAAGAGCTTCCTAGGGTTAGAGGCAGATGCTTGGAATTTAGAGTGGTAGAATGTGGCTTTAGCAGCAGAGACAGAAGAGGAAAATGTAGAGAGGAGGGAGTGAAAGGATGCCAGGTCCGCAGGGAGGCGAGTTCTCCTCCATTTCCGCTCGGCTGCCCGGAGCCCTGTTCTGTGAGCTCGCAATGAGTCGTCGAGCCACGGAGCAGGAGGGGAGGACCGAGCCGGCCTGGAGGATAGGGGACATAGAGAGTCAAAGGATGCAGAAAGGGAGGAGAGGAGGGTTGAGGAGGCAGAATCAGGAGATAGGTTGGAGAAGGTTTGAGCAGAGGGAAGAGATGATAGGATGGAAGAGGAGAGAGTAGCGGGGGAGAGAGAGCGAAGGTTGGGACGGCGCGATACCATCCGAGTAGGGGCAGAGTGGGAAGTGTTGGATGAGAGCGAGAGGGAAAAGGATACAAGGTAGTGGTCGGAGACTTGGAGGGGAGTTGCAATGAGATTAGTGGAAGAACAGCATCTAGTAAAGATGAGGTCAAGCGTATTGCCTGCCTTGTGAGTAGGGGGGGAAGGTGAGAGGGTGAGGTCAAAAGAGGAGAGGAGTGGAAAGAAGGAGGCAGAGAGGAATGAGTCAAAGGTAGACGTGGGGAGGTTAAAGTCACCCAGAACTGTGAGAGGTGAGCCATCCTCAGGAAAGGAACTTATCAAGGCGTCAAGCTCATTGATGAACTCTCCAAGGGAACCTGGAGGGCGATAAATGATAAGGATGTTAAGCTTGAAAGGGCTGGTAACTGTGACAGCATGGAATTCAAAGGAGGCGATAGACAGATGGGTCAGGGGAGAAAGAGAGAATGTCCACTTGGGAGAGATGAGGATCCCAGTGCCACCACCCCGCTGACCAGAAGCTCTCGGGGTGTGCGAGAACACGTGGGCAGACGAGGAGAGAGCAGTAGGAGTAGCAGTGTTATCTGTGGTAATCCATGTTTCCGTCAGTGCCAAGAAGTTGAGGGACTGGAGGGAAGCATAGGCTGAGATGAACTCTGCCTTGTTGGCCGCAGATCGGCAGTTCCAGAGGCTGCCGGAGACCTGGAACTCCACGTGGGTCGTGCGCGCTGGGACCACCAGGTTAGAGTGGCAGCGGCCACGCGGTGTGAAGTGTTTGTATGGTCTGTGCAGAGAGGAGAGAACAGGGATAGACAGACACATAGTTGACAGGCTACAGAAGAGGCTACGCTAATGCAAAGGAGATTGGAATGACAAGTGGACTACACGTCTCGAATGTTCAGAAAGTTAAGCTTACGTTGCAAAAATCTTATTGACTAAAATGATTAAAATGATACAGTACTGCTGGCTGGTGAAGTAGGCTAGCTAGCAGTGGCTGCGTTGTTGACTTTGTTTGAAAGTGTTGCTGGCTAGGTAACCTCGAACTGGCTAAGTAACCTCGATAATTACTCTAAACTACACAATTATCTTAGATACAAAGACAGCAAAGACAACTATGTAGCTAGCTAACACTACACTAATCAAATCGTTCCGTTGTAATGTTTCGGTAGAAGTTGGCTAGCTGGCTAGCTAGCAGTGTTGACAACGTTAGGACGACGAAAATAGCTGCCCAGCTGACTTTGTTTGAAAGTGGAGCTGGCTAGGTAACCTCGATAACTGGCTAGATAATTACTCTAAACTACACAATTATCTTAGATACAAAGACAGCAAAGACAACTATGTAGCTAGCTAACACTACACTAATCAAATCGTTCCGTTGTAATGTTTCGGTAGAAGTTGGCTAGCTGGCTAGCTAGCAGTGTTGACAACGTTAGAAGATTCGATAATTCGATAATAATCTAAACTACACAATTATCTTTGATACAAAGACGGCTATGTAGCTAGCTAAGAAAAAAGTGCTAAGATCAAACAAATCAAACCGTTGTACTGTAATGAAATGAAATGAAATGAAATGTAATACTACCTGTGGAGCGAAGCGAAATGCGACTACTCGCTCCAACCCGGAAGTCGGTCTAGTAGTGAAGACTATGAGGGATGAAATCAGAGGACACTAGTAGTGAAGACTATGAGGGATGAAATCAGAGGACACTAGTAGTGAAGACCATGAGGGATGAAATCAGAGGACACTAGTAGTGAAGACTATGAGGGATGAAATCAGAGGACACTAGTAGTGAAGACTATTAGGGATGAAATCAGAGGACACTAGTAGTGAAGACTATGAGGGATGAAATCAGAGGACACTAGTAGTGAAGACTATTAGGGATGAAATCAGAGGACACTAGTAGTGAAGACTATGAGGGATGACATCAGAGGACACTAGTAGTGAAGACTATGAGGGGTGAAATCAGAGGACACTAGTAGTGAAGACTATGAGGGATGAAATCAGAGGACACTAGTAGTGAAGACTATTAGGGATGAAATCAGAGGACACTAGTAGTGAAGACTATGAGGGATGACATCAGAGGACACTAGTAGTGAAGACTATGAGGGATGAAATCAGAGGACACTAGTAGTGAAGACTATGAGGGATGAAATCAGAGGACACTAGTAGTGAAGACTATGAGGGATGAAATCAGAGGACACTAGTAGAGAAGATGGAGGGATGACATCAGAGGACACTAGTAGTGAAGACTATGAGGGATGAAATCAGAGGACACTAGTAGTGAAGACTATGAGGGATGAAATCAGAGGACACTAGTAGTGAAGACTATGAGGGATGAAATCAGAGGACACTAGTAGAGAAGATGGAGGGATGACATCAGAGGACACTAGTAGAGAAGATGGAGGGATGAAATCAGAGGACGCTGGTAGAGAATACGTGTTTGCGATCGGAGGGGTCCACTATGGTGGGGGTCATTGTCTACCTGAGTGTCTCTCTCCCTCTCTCTGTCTCTCTCTATTGCCCTTTCTGTCTCTCTCTATTGCCCTTTCTGTCTCTCTCTATTGCCCTTTCTGTCTCTCTCTATTGCCCTTTCTGTCTCTTTCTGTGAAAAGTGTTCCCCCAAAAAGTATGGATTGTTAATGTATTTTTGTCCTTTACTCACACAGATGTTCTCTCTCTCTCTCCTCCCTCTCTTCTCTAATCGATGCTCTCTCTCTCCTCCCTCTCTTCTCTAATCTATTCTCTCTCTCCTCCCTCTTCTCTAATCTATGCTCTCTCTCCTCCCTCTTTTCTCTAATCTATGCTCTCTCTTCCCTCTCTTCTCTAATCTATTATCTCTCTCCTCCCTCTTCTCTAATCTATGCTCTCTCTCCTCCCTCTTTTCTCTAATCTATGCTCTCTCTTCCCTCTCTTCTCTAATCTATTATCTCTCTCCTCCCTCTTTTCTAATCTATTCTCTCTCTCCTCCCTATTTTCTCTAATCTATGCTCTCTCTTCCCTCTCTTCTCTAATCTACTCTCTCTCTCCTCCCTCTTCTCTAATCTATTCTCTCTCTCCTCCCTCTTCTCTAATCTATGCTTTTTCTCCTCCCTCTCTTCTTTAATCTATTCTCTCTCTATCGCTCGCTTTCTGCTCTCTCTTCTCCATCTCTCTCATTCTCTCCCCCCTCTCTCCTCTCTTTCTTTCTCCTCTCTCTCACTCTTTTGCTCTCTCTCACTACCCCCCTCCTCGTTGCTCTCTGCTCCTTTCCTTTCTGTGAGAATTGAAAGCCCCAGGCACCTGTTGTGAGGCCTTTGTAAGAGCTGCATATAGAGAGGCTGTTTGATACAGACTTCTCTTTGTCACTCTCTTGTTCTCTTACTCTTTTTTTCTCTCTCTCTCTCACTCCCTCTCTCCCTCTCTCTGTCCTTCTGTCTTTCTCTGTCTCTCCGTCTCTCTCTCCCTCTTTCTCTCTTACACCACAGTGACAGTGCGTACATATCCCAACCAAAAGCCATGGATTACAGGCAACATCCGCACTGAGCTAAAGGCTAGAGTTTAACGAGTCCGACACAAAGGATATACTGCTTTCTCTGGAACGGGCCCAAATCCCAGTCATTTGCATTTACATTTACATTTACATTTTGGCCATTTATCAGACGCTCTTGTCCAGAGCGACTTACAGTAGTGAGTGCATACAGGAGAAATATACTGTGGACATTTATGAGGCAATCTCAGCGTTGTGTCAATGGTACAGGGATGAGCTCAGTTCTTAGAATCAACATAATCCCGCGCCACCCTGTCTTCTGTCTCTCTCACACACACACACACACACACACACACACACACACACACACACACACACACACACACACACACACACACACACACACACACACACACACACACACACACACACACACACACACACACACACACACACACACACACACACACACACACACACACACACACAGGGTCACAATCATGGTCTGACCCAGTTTCCAGTAGTTTCATTGTGATTGCTATAGCTTTGTTAATTAAGAGTGCGTGTGTATTTTGCCTACTTGTGAAACATTCCCTTACTTTCATGTGTTTCTTCTACCAAGACTTAACTAGCTGCTTTAAAAATTTACATCAGACACCTTAGCTGTCGGCGTCCTCATCCATCTCAACACTCTCATGCCTCTAATCTCTCTCATCCCTCTCATCCCTCTCATCCCTCTCATCCCTGTCATCTCTCTCATCCATCTCATCCCTCTAATCCCTTTCAACACTCTCATCTTTCTCATCCCTCTCATCTCTCTCATCCATCTCATCTCTCTCATCCATCTCATCCCTCTAATCCCTTTCAACACTCTCATCTCTCTCATCTCTCTCATCCCTCTCATCTCTCTCATCCATCTCATCCATCTCATGCCTCTAATTCCTTTCAACACTCTCATCTCTCTCATCCATCTCATCCATCTCATCCCTCTAATTCCTTTCAACACTCTCATCCATCTCATCCCTCTCATCCCTCATGTCCCTCTTGTCATGAAAATCCTTTAAATCTGAGAAAAAACTATGAAAGCCAAAAATTGCTCCAATAATGTTCTATTGTAAACACAATCAACAGGAGAATCCCCCCTCTATCTTTGAGCTGTAAGGCAAAGCAACACAATCAACAGGGGAATCCCTCCTCTCTTTTTGAGCTGTAAGGCAAAGCAACACAATCAACAGGAGAATCCCCCCTCTATCTTTGAGCTGTAAGGCAAAGCAACACAATCAACAGGGGAATCCCTCCTCTCTCTTTGAGCAGAAAGGCAAAGCAACACAATCAACAGGGGAATCCCGCCTCTCTCTTTGAGCAGTAAGGCAAAGCAACACAATCAACAGGGGAATCCCCCCCCCTCTCTTTGAGCTGTAATGCAAAGCAACACAATCAACAGGGGAATCCCTCCTCTCTCTTTGAGCTGTAAGGCAAAGCAACACAATCAACAGGGGAATCCCTCCTCTCTCTTTGAGCTGTAATGCAAAGCAACACAATCAACAGGGGAATCCCTCCTCTCTCTTTGAGCTGTAAGGCAAAGCAACACAATCAACAGGGGAATCCCCCTTCTCTCTTTGAGCAGAAAGGCAAAGCAACACAATCAACAGGGGAATCCCCCCTCTCTCTTTGAGCAGAAAGGCAAAGCAACACAATCAACAGGGGAATCCCCCCTCTCTCTTTGAGCAGAAAGGCAAAGCAACACAATCAACAGGGGAATCCCTCCTCTCTCTTTGAGCTGTAATGCAAAGCAACACAATCAACAGGGGAATCCCCCCTCTCTCTTTGAGCTGTAATGCAAAGCAACACAATCAACAGGGGAATCCCCCCTCTCTCTTTGAGCTGTAAGGCAAAGCAACACAATCAACAGGGGAATCCCTCCTCTCTCTTTGAGTTGTAATGCAAAGCAACACAATCAACAGGGGAATCCCCCCTCTCTCTTTGAGTTGTAATGCAAAGCAACACAATCAACAGGGGAATCCCTCCTCTCTCTTTGAGTTGTAATGCAAAGCAACACAATCAACAGGGGAATCCCCCCTCTCTCTTTGAGTTGTAATGCAAAGCAACACAATCAACAGCGGAATCCCCTTATCTTTTTGAGCTGTAAGGCAAAGCAACAATGTCACACCCTGGCCATAGAGAGGTTTTTATTCTCTATTTTGGTTAGGCCAGGGTGTGACTAGGGTGGGCATTCTAGTTTCTTTATTTCTATGTTTTCTATTTCTTTGTTTTTGGCTGAGTGTGGTTCCCAATCAGAGGCAGCTGTCTATCGTTGTCTCTGATTGGGAATCATACTTAGGCAGTCCATTTTCCCTCTTTCATTTGTGGGTTCTTATTTTTGCATTGGTTGTGATTGTGCCCTGCAGAACGTCACGTTCGTATTTTGTTTTGTTTTTGTCGGTGTTCGCTTTGGTCCACTTCTTCCCATGACGATCGTGACAGAAGAACCCACCACAAAACGATCAAGCAGAGTGGCCAGGAGGAGAAGGGATCCTGGGCATGGGAGAGAAGGGAGTTTAGGACATCGTGGACATGGGAGGAGAAGGGATCCTGGGCACGGGAGAGAAGGGAGTTTAGGACATCGTGGACATGGGAGGAGAAGGGATCCTGGGCACGGGAGAGAAGGGAGTTTAGGACATCGTGGACATGGGAGGAGAAGGGATCCTGGGCATGGGAGAGAAGGGAGTTTAGGACATTGTGGACATGGGAGGAGAAGGGATCCTGGGCACGGGAGAGAAGGGAGTTTAGGACATCGTGGACATGGGAGGAGAAGGGTTCCTGGGCATGGGAGAGAAGGGAGTTTAGGACATCGTGGACATGGGAGGAGATCAAGGCAGGCGACAAAAGCCTGCTATGGAAACAGGCGGAGGCAGATAGAGAGGAGCGGAGAGATCAGGAGTTACGGCAGAGACGGGAGCACGAGAGGCAACCCCCCAAAACACGGGTTGGCGAGCGGGGCGAGCTGAGTCGGTCACGGTTCCAGTGCCATGTTTTCCGGTTTTAGGCACCGTGCCTTCAGTGCAAAGTCACAGCCCTGTGTGTGCAGTACATGCTCTCCGTACCTGCCGAGTAAAGAGGGGTATCCAGCCAGGAAGGGTGGTGCCGGCTCAGCGCTACTGGTCTCCAGTGCGCCTCCTCGGACCGGGATATCCTGCGCCAGCTCTGCGCAAGGTGTCTCCAGCCCAGGGCGTCCTGTGTCAGCGCATCGAACGTGCCGGACTAAAGTGGTGATTTAGCCAGGAGGGGTTGTGCTAGCTCTAAGCTCCAGACCTCCAGTGTGCTTTCACAGCCCAGTGCGTCCTGTGCTGGTGCACCCGCACTTGCTGGATTGAAGTGGGTATCCAGCCAGGACGGGCTGGATACCCAGAACATTGTGATGGGAGTTAATATGGAATATCCTGACCATGGACAGCAACGAAGAAAACCGACAGCAACCCTGACCATGGACAGCAACCAGGTCCATGGACAGCAACCAGGGCCATGGACAGCAACCAGGAAAACCGACAGCAACCAGGTCCATGGACAGCAACCAGGGCCATGGACAGCAACCAGGAAAACCGACAGCAACCAGGGCCATGGACAGCAACCAGGAAAACCGACAGCAACCAGGACCATGGACAGCAACCAGGAAAACCGACAGCAACCCTGACCATGGACAGCAACCAGGAAAACCGACAGCAACCCTGACCATGGACAGCAACCCTGACCATGGACAGCAACCCTGACCATGGACAGCAACCAGGACCATGGACAGCAACCCTGACCATGGACAGCAACCCTGACCATGGACAGCAACCCTGACCATGGACAGCAACCAGGACCATGGACAGCAACCCTGACCATGGACAGCAACCCTGACCATGGACAGCAACCAGGAAAACCGACAGCAACCCTGACCATGGACAGCAACCAGGTCCATGGACAGCAACCAGGGCCATGGACAGCAACCAGGAAAACCGACAGCAACCAGGACCATGGACAGCAACCAGGAAAACCGACAGCAACCAGGACCATGGACAGCAACCAGGAAAACCGACAGCAACCCTGACCATGGACAGCAACCAGGACCATGGACAGCAACCCTGACCATGGACAGCAACCAGGACCATGGACAGCAACCCTGACCATGGACAGCAACCCTGACCATGGACAGCAACCAGGAAAACCGACAGCAACCCTGACCATGGACAGCAACCAGGACCATGGACAGCAACCCTGACCATGGACAGCAACCCTGACCATGGACAGCAACCAGGCCCATGGACAGCAACCAGGACCATGGGCAGCAACCAGGACCACGGACAGCAACCAGGACCATGGACAGCAACCAGGACCATGGACAGCAACCAGGAAAACCGACAGCAACCCTGACCATGGACAGCAACCAGGATCCATGGAAAAAAAGAAGAACTAACAGACCATTCACTACGCCTGAGTACCACTGGCATATGACACAGGGTACAAGGAGTGTAATGTTAGCACCAACAGACGGGTACCCAGGCTAAACATTCAGAGGGGGGAGGAAGGGGTAAAAGGGGAGGAAGGGGTAGAGGGGGAGGAAGGGGAAAAGAGGAGGAAGGGGTAAGAGGGAGAGGGGTGAGGAAGGGGGAGAGGGGGAACAAGGGGGAGAGGGGTGAAGAAGGGGGGGATAGGGGGAATGAAGGGGGAAGAGGAAGGGGGGGTGAGGAGAAGGGGGAGGAAGAGGAAGGAGGAAGGGGGAAGAGGGATGAGGCATGGGGATAGGGGGAGAGTGGTGAGGAAGGGGAAAAGAGGGGTGAGGAAGAGGAGTGAGGAAGGTGGAAGAGTGTGAGGAAGGGTGAGAGAGGGGGAAGAGGAGAGGAAGGGGGAAGAAGGGGGAGATGGGTGAGGAAGAGGGGGAGAGGGGGGAGGAATGGGGAAGAGCAAGGAGGATGGGAGAGAGGGAAAAAGAGGGGGAGAGAGGGGAAGGCAAGGGAAAAGGCGGGAGGAAGGGGGAGAAGGGTGAGGCAGGGGAAACGAGGGGGGGAGGGGGGAGGCAGGGGAAGAGGGGTGAGGAAGTGGGACGATGGGGGAGGAAGAGGGAAGAGGGGGGAGGAAGGGGGAAGAGGGGTGAGGAAGAGCGGCGAGGAAGGAGGAAGAGGGGGGAGGAAGGGAAGGGGGAATAATTGTTTCATGTCCTCAAGGCTCAGTTGAATTACTAAATACTTTATAAGCATTATATAACTGGTTTATAAGCATTATTTAACAAGTTTATAAACATGATATAACTAGTTTATAAGCATTATACAACTAGTTTATAAGCATGATTTAACTAGTTTATAAGCATTATACAACTAGTTTATAAACATGATATAACTAGTTTATAAGCATTATATAACTAGTTTATAAGCATTATACAACTAGTTTATAAGCATGATTTAACTAGTTTATAAGCATTATATAACTAGTTTATAAGCATTATATAACTAGTTTATAAACATGATATAACTAGTTTATAAGCATTATATAACTAGTTTATAAGCATTATATAACTAGTTTATAAACATGATATAACTAGTTTATAAGCATTATATAACTAGTTTATAAACATGATATAACTAGTTTATAAGCATTATTTAACTAGTTTATAAACATGATATAACTAGTTTATAAGCATTATATAACTAGTTTATAAACAGGATATAACTAGTTTATAAGCATTATATAACTAGTTTATAAACAGGATATAACTAGTTTATAAGCATTATATAACTAGTTTATAAACATGATATAACTAGTTTATAAACATGATATAACTAGTTTATAAGCATTATATAACTAGTTTATAACATATAAACTAGTTTAAAGCATTATATAACTAGTTTATAAGCATTATATAAACTAGTTTATAAGCATTATATAACTAGTTTATAAACATGATATAACTAGTTTATAAGCATATATAACTAGTTTATAAGCATTATATAAAGTTTAGAACATTATATAACTAGTTTATAAGCATATATAACTAGTTTATAAACAGGATATAACTAGTTTATAAGCATTATACAACTCGTTTATAAACATGATATAACTAGTTTATAAACAGGATATAGCTGGTTTATAAGCATTATATAACTAGTTTATAAACAGGATATAGCTGGTTTATAAGCATTATATAACTAGTTTATAAACAGGATATAGCTGGTTTATAAGCATTATATAACTAGTTTATAAACATGATATAACTAGTTTATAAGCATTATATAACTAGTTTATAAGCATTATATAACTAGTTTATAAACATGATATACTAGTTTATAAGCATTATTTAACTAGTTTATAAGCATTAATAACTAGTTTATAAACAGGATATAACTAGTTTATAAGCATTATTTAACTATTTTTAACGATTAATAACCTATTTATAAACAGATATACTAGTTTATAAGCATTATTTAACTAGTTTATAAGCTTTATTAACTAGTTTTATAAACATGATATAACTAGTTTATAAGCATATTTACTAGTTTATAACATTATATAACTAGTTTATAACATGATATAACAGTTTATAGCTTATAATAAGATTTATAGCATTATATAAATAGTTTATAAGCATGATTTAACTAGTTTATAAGCATTATATAACTAGTTTATAAGCATTATATAACTAGTTTATAAGCATTATATAACTAGTTTATAAGCATTATACAACTGGTTTATAAACATGATATAACTAGTTTATAAGCTGTAATAGCTAGTTTGTAGTTTATGAGCAGACTCAGGGTCTAAATGGCAGCGCACTAATCCAGGTTACAACCGTTTAGCTGGTGAATATTAACACTGCCCTTCCTGCATTATGTATAAGGTTCACTCTCAGTTAGCAACCTCTGTATGCACACACACACACACACACACACACACACACACACACACACACACACACACTCAATTAGCAACCTCCGTATGCACACACACATTAACCTTCTAGTTAGGCAGCGATATAGCACACCCCAATTTCCTGACATGAGTCTGTGTTTCAAAGCTTTCCCCCAATGGCCGTGTGTGTGTGTGTGTGTGTGTTGTGTGTGTGTGTGTGTGTGTGTGTGTGTGTGTGTGTGTGTGTGTGTGTGTGTGTGTGCGTGTGTGCGTGTGTGCATGTGTGTGTGTGTGTGTGTGTGTGTGTGTGTGTGTGTGTGTGTGTGTGTTTATGGAAATGTGGTGTCAAAAGTTGGGAGTGGGAGAGACCAAAATAATAACCTATCATCTCTTACAGTCGCACGGTAAAATTAGTCGTTCATCCATGTTTCCTGAACGTCAAATTTAGGCATTAACTCTGAATGGTTAAAGTAAGGCATTAACTGTGAATGGTTAAAGTAAGGCATTAACTGTGAATGGTTAAAGTAAGGCATTAACTGTGAATGGTTAAAGTAAGGCATTAACTCTGAATGGTTAAAGTAAGACATTACCTCTGAATGGTTAAAGTAAGGCATTAACTCTGAATGGTTAAAGTAAGACATTACCTCTGAATGGTTAAAGTAAGGCATTAACTCTGAATGGTTAAAGTAAGACATTACCTCTGAATGGTTAGTAAGGCATTAACTCTGAATGGTTAAAGTAGACATTACTCTGAATGGTTAAAGTA
>NC_052338.1:32853696-32873557 GCF_016432855.1 Salvelinus namaycush
ATTAAATCCTTTAGATGACTCCCATCTGTCAGCTTCCCTAATATAACTCCTTTATGCTCATCTGTCAGCTGTCCTAATATAACTCCTATGCAAGTGACTCCATCTTGTCACTGTCCTATATCTTTAGGTATCGACTGCCATATAACTCCTTAGAGACTCATCTTGTCAGCTGTCCTAAATATAACTCCTTTAGCCTCCATCTTGTCAGCTGTCCTAAATATAACGTCCTTTAGAGGGCTCCATCTTGTCATCTGTCTAACTATAACTCCTTTAGAGGCCTCCATCTGTTAGGCTGTCCTAATTATAACTCCTTTAGGAGGCCTCCATCTTGTCAGCTGTCCTAATATAATCCTTTAGAGGACTCCATCTTGTCGCTGTCCTAATATAACTTAGAGATCATTTGTCAGCTTCTATATCATTAGAGACTCATCTGTCAGCTGTCCGAATATAACTCCTTTAGAGGACTCTTGTCAGCTGTCCTAATATAACTCCTTTAGGAGACTCCATCAATGTCTGCTGTCCTATATAACTCCTTTAGAGGCCCTCATCTTGTCAGCTGTCCTAAATATACTCCTGTTAGAGGCTCCATCTTGTCGCTGTCCTAATCTAACTCCTTAAGAGGCCTCCATCTTGTTCAGCTGTCGCTAATATAACTCTATAGGACTCCATCTTGTCAGCTGTCCTAATATACTCCTTTAGAGGACTCCATCTTGTCAGCTGTCCTAATTAACTCCTTTAGAGGACCTATCCATCCTTGTCAGGCTGTCCTAATATCAACCCTTTAGAGGACTCCCATCTGTCACTGTCCTAATATAACTCCTTTTAGTAGGCCGTCTCATCTTGTCAGGTGTTCCTAATAATAACTTCCTTTATAGGACTCATCTTGTCAGCTGTCCTAAATATAACTCTTTAAGGACTCTTTGCAGCTGTCCGTAAATTATAAACTCCTTTGAAGGCCTCCATCTTGTCAGCCTGTCGCTAATATAACTCCTTTAGAGGACTCCATCTTGTCAGCTGTCCTAATATAACTCCTTTAGAGGAACTCCATCTGTCAGCTGTCCTAATATAACTCCTTTAGAGGACTCCATCTTGTCAGCTGTCCTAATATAACTCCTTTAGAGGACTCTTGTCAGCTGTCCTAATATAACTCCTCTAGAGGACTCTTGTCAGCTGTCCTAATCTAACTCCTTTAGAGGACTCTTGTCAGCTGTCCTAATATAACTCATTTAGAGGCCTCCATCTTGTCACTGTCCTAATATAATCTCCTTTAAGGCCTCCATCTTGTCAGCTATCCTAATATAACTCCTTTAGAGGACTCCTCTTGTCAGCTGTCCTAATATACTCCCTAGAGGCCTCCTCTTGTCATCTGTCCTAATATAACTCCTTAGTAGGCCTCCATCTTGTCAGCTGTCCTAATATAACTCCTTAGAGGACTCCCATTTGTCAGTTGTCCTAATATAACTCCTTTGGAGGACTCCATCTTGTCAGCTGTCCTAAATTAACTCCTTAGAGGATATCATCTTGTCAGCTGTCCTAATATAACTCCTTTAGGAATTGTAGACGACTCCATCTTGTCAGCTGTACTTTAATATACTCCTTAGAGGACTCCATCTTCGTCTGTCTAATATAACTCCTTTAAGGACTCCATCTTGTCAGCTGTCCTAATATACTCTTTAGAGCCTCCATCTTGCCGCTGTCCTAATATAACCCTTTAGAGGACTCTTGTCAGCTGTCCTAATCTAACTCCTTTAGAGGACTCTTGCCAGCTGTCCTAATATAACTCCTTTAGAGGCCTCCATCTTGTCAGCTGTCCTAATATAACTCCTTTAGAGGACTCCATCTTGTCAGCTGTCCTAATATAACTCCTTTAGAGGACTCCATCTTGTCCAACTGTCCTAATTACCTCCTTTAGAGGACTCCATCTTGTCAGCTGTCCTAATATAACTCCTTTAGAGGCCTCCATCTTGTCAGCTGTCCTAATATAACTCCTTTAGAGGACTCTTGTCAGCGTCCTAATATAACTCCTTTAGGGGACTCCATCTGTCAGCTGTCAATATAACTCTTTAAGGGCCTCCATCTTGTCAGCTGTCCTAATTAACTCCTTTAGAGGACTCTTGTCAGCTGTCCTAATATAACTCCTTTAGAGGACTCTTGTCAGCTGTCCTAATATAACTCATTTAGAGGACTCCATCTTGTCAGCTGTCCTAATATAACTCCTTTAGAGGACTCCATCTTGTCAGCTGTCCTAATCTAACTCCTTTAGAGGCATCCATCTTGTCAGCTGTCTAATTACTCCTTTAGAGGCTCCATCTTGTCAGCTGACTAATATAACTCCTTTAGAGGACTCTTGTCACTGTCCTAATATAACTCCTTTAGAGCCTCCATCTTGTCAGCTGTCCTATATACTCCTTTAGAGGACTCCATCTTGTCAGCTGTCCTAATATAACTCATTAGAAGACTCCATCTTTTCACTGTCCTAAATAACTCTTTAGGACTCCTACTTGTCCAGCTGTCCTAATAATAACTCCTTTAGAGGCTCCCATTCTTGTCAGCTGTCCTAATATAACTCCTTTAGAGGACTCTATATTGTCAGCTGTCCTAATATAACTCCTTTAGAAGGACTCCATCTTGTCAGCTGTTCCTAATCTAACTCCTTAGAGGACTCCATCTTGTCAGCTGTCCTAATATAACTCCTTTAGAGGACTCCATCTTGTCAGCTGTCCTAATATAACTCCTTTAGAGGACTCCATCTTGTCAGCTGTCCTAATATAACTCCTTTAGAGGCCTCCATCTTGTCAGCTGTCCTAATATAACTCCTTTAGAGGACTCTCTTCAGCTGTCCTAATATAACTCCTTTAGAGGCCGCCATCTTGTCAGCTGTCCTAATATAACTCCTTTAGAGGACTCTTGTCAGCTGTCCTAATATAACTCCTTTAGAGGACTCCATCTTGTCAGCTGTCCTAATATAACTCCTTTAGAGGACTCCATCTTGTCAGCTGTCCTAATATAACTCCTTTAGAGGACTCCATCTTGTCAGCTGTCCTAATATAACTCCTTTAGAGGACTCCATCTTGTCAGCTGTCCTAATATAACTCCTTTAGAGGACTCCACCTTCAGCTGTCCTAATATAACTCCTTTAGAGTAGACTCATCTTGTCAGTTGTCCTAATATAACTCCTTTAGAGGACTCCATCTTGTCAGCTGTCCTAATATAACTCCTTTAGAGGACTCATCTTGTCGCTGTCCTAAATATACTCCTTTTAGAGGACTCCATCTTGTCAGCTGTCCTAATATAACTCTTTAAAGGACTCCATCTTGTCAGCTGTCCTATATAACTCCTTTAGAGGATCCATCTTGTCAGCTGTCTAATATAACTCATTTAGAGGCCTCCATCTTGTCAGCTGTCCTAATATAACTCCTTTAGAGGACTCTTGTCAGCTGTCCTAATCTAACTCCTTTAGGACTCTTGTCAGCCTGTCCTAATATAACTCCTTTAGAGGCCTCCATCTTGGCATGCTGTCCTAATATAACTCCTTTAGAGGACTCCTTCCTTGCAGCTGTCTAATATAAACTCTTTTAGGGACTCCATCTTGTCAGCTGTCCTAATATAACTCCTTTAGAGGACTCCATCTGTCAGCTGTCCTAATATAACTCCTTTAGAGGCCTCCATCTTGTCAGCTGTCCTAATCTAACTCCTTTAGAGGACTCCCTCTTGTCAGCTGTCCTAATATAACTCCTTTAGAGGACTCCATCTTGTCAGCTGTCCTAATATAACTCCTTTAGAGGACTCCCATCTTGTCAGCTGTCCTAATATAACTCCTTTAGAGGACTCTTGTTAGCTGTCCTAATAACTCCTTTAGAGGACTCTTTTCAGCTGTCGCTAATATAACTCCTTAGAGGACTCCATCTTGTCAGCTGTCCTATATATACTCCTTTAAGACTCCATCTTGTCAGCTGTCCTAATCTAACTCCTTTAGAGGCATCCATCTTGTCAGCTGTCCTAATATAACTCCTTTAGAGGCCTCCATCTTGTCAGCTGTCCTAATATAACTTCTTTAGAGGCCTCCATCTTGACAGCTGTCCTAATATACCTCCTTTAGAGGACTCCATCTTGTCAGCTGTCCTAATATAACTCCTTTAGAGTACTCCATCTTGTCAGTGTCCTAACTAACTCCTTTAGAGGACTCCATCTTGTCAGCTGTCCTAATATAACTCCTTTAGAGGACTCCATCTTGTCAGCTGTCCTAATATAACTCCTTTAGAGGACTCCATCTTGTCAGCTGTCCTAATATAACTCCTTTAGAGGCCTCCATCTTGTCAGCTGTCCTAATATAACTCCTTTAGAGGACTCTTGTCAGCTGTCCTAATATAACTCCTTTAGAGGACTCTTGTCAGCTGTCCTAATATAACTCCTTTAGAGGACTCTTGTCAGCTGTCCTAATATAACTCCTTTAGAGGACTCCATCTTGTCAGCTGTCCTAATATAACTGCTTTAGAGGACTCCATCTTGTCAGCTGTCCTAATATATCCTTTAGAGGACTCCTCTGTTCAGCTGTCCTATATAACTCCTTTAGAGGACTCTTGTCAGCTGTCCTAATATAACTCCTTTAGAGGACTCCATCTTGTCAGCTGTCCTAATATAACTCCTTTAGAGGACTCCATCTTGTCAGCTGTCCTAATATAACTCCTTTAGAGGACTCCATCTTGTCAGCTGTCCTAATATAACTCCTTTAGAGGACTCCATCTTGTCAGCTGTCCTAATATAACTCCTTAGAGCCTCCATCTTGTCAGCTGTCCTAATATACTCCTTAATAGGACTCCATCTTTCAGCTGTCCTATATAACCCTTTAGAGGACTCCATCTTGTCAGCTTCCTAATATAACTCTTTAGAGGACTCCATCTTGTCAGCTGTCCTAATATAACTCCTTTAGAGACTCCATCTTGTCAGCTGTCCTAATATAACCCTTAGAGCCTCCATCTTGTCAGCTGTCCTATATAACTCTTTAGAGCCTCCATCTTGTCAGCTGTCCTAATATAACTTCTTTTAGAGTCTCCATCTTGCAGCTGTCCTAATATAAACTCTTTAGAGGCCTCCATCTTGTCAGCTGTCCTAATATAACTCCTTTAGAGGACTCCATCTTGTCAGCTGTCCTAATATAACTCCTTTAGAGGCCTCCATCTTGTCAGCTGTCCTAATATAACTCCTTTAGAGGACTCCATCTTGTCAGCTGTCCTAATATAACTCCTAGAGGACTCCATCTTGTCAGCTTGTCCTAATATACACTCCTTTAGAGACTCCATCTTGTCAGCTGTCCCTAATATACTCCTTGGAGGCTCCATCTTGTCAGCTGTCCTAATATAACTCCTTGTAGCAGGACTCCGTCTTGTCTCAGCTGTCCTAATATAACTCCTTTAGAGGACCTTGTCAGCTGTCCTAATTAACTCCTTTAGATGACTCTTGTCAGCTGTCCTAATATAACTCCCTTAGAGGACTCTGTCAGCTGTCCTATATAACTCCTTTAGAGTGCTCTGTACTGCCTATTAACTCCTTTAGAGGCTCGCTGTTCAGCTGCTATATAACTCCTTTAGAGGACTCCATCTTGTTCAGCTGTCCTAATATAACTCCTTTGAGGCCTCCATCTTGTCAGCTGTCTATATAACCCTTTAGAGACTCCATCTTGTCAGCTGTCCTAATTATAACTCCTTTAGAGCTCCATCTTGTCAGCTGTCCTAATATAACCCTTTAGAGGACTCCTCTTAGTCAGCTGTCCTAATATAACTCTTAGAGGACTCCATCTTGTCAGCTGTCCTAATAAAACTCCTTATAGGCTCCATCTGTCAGCTGTCCTAATATAACTCTTTAAGACTCCATCTGGTCAGCTGTCCTAATTAACTCCTTTAGAGGACTCTTGTCAGCTGTCCTAATATACTCCTTTTAGAGTCTAACATCTTGGTCACTGTCCGCTAATATAACTCCTTTAGAGGACTCCATCTTGTCAGCTGTCCATTATAACTCCTTTAAGGACTCCCTCTTGTCCAGTCTGTCCTAATATAACTCCTTTAGAGGACTCTTCTGTCACTGTCCTAATAATCTTTAGAGACTCTTTGTCAGGCTGTCCTAATATAACTCCTTTAGAGGCCTCCATCTTGTCACTGTTCCTAATATAACTCCTTTAGAGGACTCCTCTTGTCAGCTGTCCGAATATAACTCCTTTAGAGATCAGCCCGTTAAGAACTCTAGAGACTCCATCTTGTCAGCTGTCCTAATCTAACTTCCTTTAGAGGCCTCTCTTGTCAGCTGTCCTAATCATACTCCTTTAGAGGACTCCATCTTGGCACTGTCCTAATATAACTCCCTTTAGGAGCGCTCATCTGTCAGCTGTCCTAATATAAACTACTTTAGTAGGCCTCCATCTTGTCAGCTGTCTCTAATATAACTTCTATGTAGAGGACTCCATTTGTGGCAGACTGTCCTAATATAACTCCTTTAGAGGACCTCCATTTGTCAGCTGTCCTAATATAACTCCTTTAGAGGACTCCATCTTGTCAGCTGGCCTAATATAACTCCTTTAGAGACTCGTAGCTCCAATCTATCCTTAGAGATCATCTTGTCGCTGTAATATAACTCCTTAAGACGGCCTCCATCTTGTCAGCTGTCCTAAGATCTCTTAGAGCCTCCTTGAGTGTTACCTGAGGCTCCATCTTGTAGCTGTCCTAATAAGACTCCTTTAGAGGACTCCATCTTGTCAGCTGTCTATCATAAACTCCTTTAGAGGACTCCCCTCTTGTCAGCTGTCCTAATATAACTCTTTAGAGGATCCATCTTGTGCAGCTTGTCCTAATATAACTCCTTAGAGAGACTACATCTTGTCAGCTGGTCCTAATATAACTCCTTTTGACTCCTCTTGTCAGCTGTCCTAATATAACTCCTTTAGAGGCATCCTCTTGTCAGCTGCCTAACATAGTAACTCCTATAGAGCTCCATCTTGTCAGCAGTGTCTCCAATATAAATCGCCTTAGAGGACTCCATTGTCAGCTGTCTAATAATAACTCATTAGAGGACTCCATCTTGTCAGCTGTCGCTAATATAACTGCTTTAGAGGACTCCATCTTGTCAGCCTTCCTAATATAACTCCTTTAAGGCCTCCACTCTTGTCAGTGTCCTAATATAACTCTTTAGAGGACTCCCATCTTGTCGCTTCCTAATATAACTCCTTTAGAGGACTCCTTTGATCAGCTGTCTAATATAACTCTTAGAGGACATCGCATCTTGTCAGCTGTGCCTAATGAACTCCTTAGAGGACTCCATCTTGTCAGCTGTCTCTAATATAACTCCTTTAGATGACTCCATCTGTGTAGCTGTCTAATTAACTCCTTTAGAGGCACTCCATCTTGTCAGCTGTCCTAATATAACTCCTTAGAGGACCCTCTTGTCAGCTGTCCTAATATAACTCCTTTAAGGGACTCCCCTCTTGTCAGCTGTCCTAATATAACTTTGCGACTCCATTTAGTGCAAGTCTCCTTGACCCATCTTGTCAGCTTGCCTAATATAACTCCTTTAGAGGACTCCATTTGTCAGCTGTCCTAATATAACTCCTTTAGAGGACCTCCATCTTGTCAGCTGTACTAATCTTAACTCTTTAGAGGGCTCATATTTGGCAGCTGTCCTATATAAACTCCTTTAGAAGGCCTCCATCTTTCAGCTGTCCTATATAACTCCTTTAGAGCCTCTGCATCTTGTCAGCTGTCCTAATAAACTCCTTTAGAGGCTCCATCTTGTCAGCTTTCCTAATATAACTCCTTTAAGGACTCTCTTGTCACTGGCCTATAATAATAAACTGCCATTTAGAGGACTCCATCTTGTCAAGACTGTCCTAATATAACTCCTTTATAGACCTCCACTTGTCAGCTGTCCTAATATAACTCCTTTAGAGGCTCCATCTTTGTCAGCTGTTTAATATCACTCCTTTATGAGGACCTCTTGTCAGCTGCCTAAATAATCCTTTAGGACGACAGGACTCATCTTCAACTGTCCTAATATAACTCCTTAGAGACTCATCTTGTCAGCTGTCCTAATTAACTCCCTTAGAGGACTCCTCTGTGCTGTCCTAATATAACTCCTTTAGAGACTCTTGTCAGCTGCCTAATCTAACTCCTTTAGAGGACTCTTGTCAGCTGTCCTAATATAACTCCTTTAGAGGACTCCATCTTGTCAGCTGTCCTAATATAACTCCTTTAGAGGACTCCATCTTGTCAGCTGTCCTAATATAACTCCTTTAGAGGACTCCATCTTGTCAGCTGTCTAATAGTGAACACCTTTAGAGGCTCCATCTTGTCAGCTGTCCTAATATAACTCCCCTTTTTAGAGGACTCCATCTTGTCAGTCTTCTAATATAACTCCTTTAGAGACTCCATCTTGTCAGCTGTCCTAATATAACTCCTTTAGAGGCCTCCATCTTGTCAGCTGTCCTAATATAACTCCTTTAGAGGACTCTTGTCAGCTGTCCTAATATAACTCCTTTAGAGGACTCCATCTTGTCAGCTGTCCTAATATAACTCCTTTAGAGGACTCTTGTCAGCTGTCCTAATATAACTCCTTTAGAGGACTCCATCTTGTCAGCTGTCCTAATATAACTCCTTTAGAGGCCTCCATCTTGTCAGCTGTCCTAATATAACTCCTTTAGAGGACTCCATCTTGTCAGCTGTCCTAATATAACTCCTTTAGAGGCCTCCATCTTGTCAGCTGTCCTAATATAACTCCTTTAGAGGCCTCCATCTTGTCAGCTGTCCTAATATAACTCCTTTAGAGGACTCTTGTCAGCTGTCCTAATAACTCCTTTAGAGGACTGCCATCTTGTCAGCTGTCCTAATTACTCCTTCGAGACTCCATCTTGTCGCTGTCCAATATAACTCCTTTAGAGGAACTCCATTACTGTCAGCTGTCCTAATATAACTCCTTTAGAGGCCTCCATCTTGTCAGCTGTCTAATATAACTCCTTTAGAGGACTCCTTTGTCAGCTGTCCTAATATAACTCTTTAAGATCTTGTCAGCTGTCCTAATACATAACTCCTTAGATGCTCCATCTTGTCAGCTGTCCTAATATAACTCCTTTAGAGGACTCCATCTTGTCAGCTGTCCTAATATAACTCCTTTAGAGGACTCATTGTCAGCTGTCCTAATATAACTCCTTTAGAGGATCCTCCGATCTGTCAGCAGTCCTAATATAATCCTTTAGAGGACTCCATCTTGTCAGCTGTCCTAATATAACTCCTTTAAAGGCACTCATGCTTTTTTTTTCTGTCAGCTGTCCTAATATACTCTTATAGACCTCCATCTTGTCAGCTGTCCTAATATACTCCTTTAGAGGACTCCATCTTGTCAGCTGTCCTAATATAACTCATTTAGAGGACTCCATCTTGTCAGCTGTCCTAATATAACTCCTTTAGAGGACTCTTGTCAGCTGTCCTAATCTAACTCCTTTAGAGGACTCTTGTCAGCTGTCCTAATATAACTCCTTTAGAGGACTCTTGTCAGCTGTCCTAATATAACTCCTTTAGAGGACTCTTGTCAGCTGTCCTAATATAACTCCTTTAGAGGCCTCCATCTTGTCAGCTGTCCTAATATAACTCCTTTAGAGGGCTCCATTTGTCAGCTGTACTAATATAACTCTTTAGAGGACTTTTATCCATCTTTGGATCCATCTTTCAGCTGTCCTAATATAACTCTTTAGAGGACTCCATCTTGTCCGGCTCCTAATATAACTCCTTTAGGAGCCTCCATCTTGTCAGCTGTCTTAATATAAATCCTTTTGAGGACTTCCATCTTGTCAGCTGTCCTAAACTATAACCTCCTTTAGAGGACTCCATCTTGTCAGCTGTCCTAATATAACTCCTTTAGAGGACTCCATCTTGTCAGCTGTCCTAATATAAACTCCTTTAGAGGCACTCCTCTTGTCAGCTGTCCTAATATAACTCCTTTAGAGGACTCCATCTTGTCAGCTGTCCTATCTAACTCCTTATGAGGCCTCCATCTTGTAGCTGTCCTAATATAACTCCTTTAGAGGACTCCATTGTCAGCTGTCCTAATTTTATTAAACTCCTTTAGAGGGACTCTTGTCAGCTGTCCTAATATAACTCCTTAGAGGCCTCCATCTTGTCAGACTGTCCTAATATAACTCCTTTAGAGGACTCCATCTTGTCAGCTGTCCTAATATAACTCCTTTAGATGACTCCATCTGTCAGCTGTCCTAATATAACTCCTTTAGAGGACTCCATCTTGTCAGCTGTCCTAATATAACTCCTTTAGAGGCCTCCATCTTGTCAGCTGTCCTAATATAACTCCTTTAGAGGACTCCATCTTGTCAGCTGTCCTAATATAACTCCTTTAGAGGACTCCATCTTGTCAGCTGTCCTAATATAACTCCTTTAGAGGCCTCCATCTTGTCAGCTGTCCTAATATAACTCCTTTAGAGGACTCTTGTCAGCTGTCCTAATCTAACTCCTTTAGAGGACTCTTGTCAGCTGTCCTAATATAACTCCTTTAGAGGACTCCATCTTGTCAGCTGTCCTAACTATCAGACTCCTTTAGAGGACTCCATCTCATGTCACCACTGTCCTAATATAACTCCTTTAGAGGCTCCATCTTGTCAGCGGTCTAATATAACTTAAGTAGAGCTCCATCTTGTCAGCGTCCATTAACTCCTTAGGGACTCTTGCAGCTGTCCTAATATAACTCCTTTAGAGGACTCCATCTTGTCAGCTGTCCTAATATAACTCCTTGAGAGACTCCATTGTCAGCTGTCCTAATATAACTCCTTTAGAGGCTCCATCTTGTCAGCTGTCCTAATATAAATCCTTTAGAGGACTCCACTTGTCAGTACTGTTCCTAATATAAACTCTTTAGAGCTCCTCTTGTCAGCTGTCCTAATAATAACTCCTTTAGGGACCATCGTCGCCCCCCTGTCCTAATATAACTCCTTTAAGGACTCCATCTTGTCAGCTGTCCTAATATAACTCCTTTAGAGGCCTCCATCTTGTCAGCTGTCCACTAATAACTCCTTTAGAGGACTCTTGTCAGCTGTCCTAATATAACCCTTTAGAGGGCCTCCATCTTGTCAGCTGTCCTAATAGAATCCTTTAGAGGACTCTTGTCAGTGTCCTAATATACTCTTTAGAGGACTCCATCTTGTCAGCTGTCCTAATATAACTCCTTTAGAGGACTCCATCTTGTCAGCTGCCTAATATAACTCTTTAGAGGACTCATCTTGTCCAGCTGTCCTAATAACTCCTTTAGAGGACTCCATCTTGTCAGCTGTCCTAATATAACCTTTTAGGGCCTCATCTGTCAGCTGTCCTAAATATACTCCTTTAGAGGCCTCCATCTGTCAGCTGTCCTAATAAACTCCTTTAGAGGACCTCCATCTGTCAGCTGTCCTAATATAACTCCTTTAGAGGATCTCATCTGTCAGCTGTCTAATTAACTCCTTAGAGGACTCCATCTTGTCAGCTGTCCTAATATAACTCCTTAGAGGACTCCATCTGTCAGCTGTCCTAATATAATCCTTTAAGACTCCATCTTGTCAGCTGTCCTAATATAACTCCTTTATAGTCCTCCATCTTGTCAGCTGTCCTAATATAAACTCCTTTAGCGGACTCCATCTGTTCACTGTCTAATATACGCCTTAGGGACCTCATCTTGCAGCTGTCCTAATATAACTCCTTTAGAGGACTCATCTTGTCAGCTGTCCTAATATAAACTCCTTTTAGAGGCCTCCATCTTGTCAGCTTTCCTATATAATCCTTTAGAGGACTCACTTGTCCAGCTGTCCTAATATAACTCCTTTAGAGGACTCCATCTTGTCAGCTGTCCTAATAACTCTTTAGAGGACTCATCTTGTCAGCTGTCCAATATAACTCCTTTAGAGGACTCCATCTTGTCAGCTGTCCTAATATAACTCTTAGAGGAACTCTTGTCATGTCCTAATATAATCCTTTTAGAGGACTCCATCTTGTCAGCTGTCCTAATATAACTCCTTTGAGGACTCCATCTTGTCAGCTGTCCTAATATAACTCCTTATGAGGCTCCATCTTGTCAGCTGCTGTCTAATATAACTCTTTAGAGGACTCCATCTTGTCAGCTGTCCTAATATAACTCCTTTAGAGGACTCCATCTTGTCAGCTGTCCTAATATAACTCCTTAGACTCCATCTTGTCAGCTGTCCTAATATAACTCCTTTAGAGGACCCATCTTGTCAGCTGTCCTAATATAACTCCTTTAGAGGCTCCATCTTGTCAGCTGTCCTAATATAACTCCTTTAGAGGACTCTTGTCAGCTGTCCTAATCTAACTCCTTTAGAGGACTCTTGTCAGCTGTCCTAATATAACTACTTAGAGGACCCCTCTTGTCAGCTGTCCTAATATAACTCCTTTAGAGGCCTCCATCTTGTCAGCTGTCCTAATATAACTCCTTTAGAGGACTCTTGTCAGCTGTCCTAATCTAACTCCTTTAGAGGACTCTTGTCAGCTGTCCTAATATAACTCCTTTAGAGGCCTCCATCTTGTCAGCTGTCCTAATATAACTCCTTTAGAGGACTCCATCTTGTCAGCTGTCCTAATATAACTCCTTTAGAGGACTCCATCTTGTCAGCTGTCCTAATATAACTCTTTAGAGGACTCCATTTGTCAGCGTCTAATAACTCCTTTAGAGGCTCCATCTTGTCAGCTGTCCAATAACTCCTTTAGAGGACTCATCTTGTCAGCTGTCCTAATATAACTCCTTAGAGGACTCCATCTTGTCAGCTGTCCTAATATACTCCTTTAGAGGCCTCCATCTTGTCAGCTGTCCTAATATAACTCCTTTAGAGGACTCTTGTCAGCTGTCCTAATCTAACTCCTTTAGAGGACTCTTGTCAGCTGTCCTAATATAACTCCTTTAGAGGACTCCATCTTGTCAGCTGTCCTAATATAACTCCTTTAGAGGACTCCATCTTGTCAGCTGTCCTAATTAACTCCTTAGAGGCTCCATCTTGTCAGCTGTCTAAATAACTCCTTAAGGCGTCATCTTGTCAGTGTCAATATACTCCTTAGAGGACTCTTGTCAGCTGTCCTAATATAACTCCTTTAGAGGCCTCCATCTTGTCAGCTGTCCTAATATAACTCCTATAGAGGACTCCATCTTGTCAGCTGTCCTAATATAACTCCTTTAGAGGACTCCATCTTGTCAGCTGTCCTAATATAACTCCTTTAGAGGACTCCATCTTGTCAGCTGTCCTAATATAACTCCTTTAGAGGCCTCCATCTTGTCAGCTGTCCTAATATAAACTCTTAGAGGACTCCATCATTGTCACTGTCGCTAATATAAACTCCTTTAGAGGACTCCATCTTGTCAGCTGTCCTAATATGAACTCCTTTAGAGGGACCCATCTTGCAGCTGTCCTAATATAACTCTTTAGAGGACTCATTGTCAGCTGTCCTAATATAACTCCTTTAGAGGACCTCATTTGTCAGCTGTCCTAATATAACTCCTTTAGAGGACTCTTGTCAGCTGTCCTAATATAACTCCTTTAGAGAGGCCACTCCATCTTGTCAGCTGTCCTAATATAACTCCTTTAGAGGCCTCCATCTTGTCAGCTGTCCTAATATAACTCCTTTAGAGGCACTCCATCTTGTCAGCTGTCCTAATATACTCTCATTAGAGGACTCCATCTGTGGCAGCTGTCTAATATAACTCCTTTAGAGGCTCTCATCTTGTCAGCTGTCCTAATATAACTCCTTTGAGAGCGCTCCATCTTGTCAGCTGTCCTAATATAACTCTCGTTAGGGCCTCATCTTGTCAGCTGTCCTAATATAACTCCTTTATGAGGAACTCCATCTGTCAGCTGTCCTAAATATAACTCTTTAGAGGCCTCCATCTTGTCAGCTGTCCTAATATAACTTCTTTAGAGGACTCCATCTTGTCAGCTGTCCTAATATAACTCCTTTAGAGGCTCCATCTTGTCAGCTGTCCTAATATAACTCCTTTAGAGAGCTCCATCTTGTCAGCTGTCCTAATATAATCCTTTAGAGGACTCCATCTTGTCAGCTGTCCTAATATAACTCTTTGAGAGGACTCATCTTGTCAGCTGTCCTAATATAAACTCCTTAGAGGACTCCATCTTGTCAGCTGTCCTAAATATAACTCCCTTTGCGGAGCCGCCATCTTGTCAGCTGTCCTAATATAACTCCTTTAGGCTCCATTTGTCAGCTGTCCTATATCTCCTTAGAGGCTCCACTTGTAGCTGTCCTAATAACTCTTTAGAGACTCCATCTTGTCAGCTGTCCTAATATACTCCTTTAGAGGACTCCATCTTGTCAGCTGTCTCTAATATAACTCCTTTAGAGGACTCCATTGTGTCAGCTGTCCTAATATAATCCTTTAGAGACTCATCTTGTCAGCTGTCCTAATATAACTCCTTAGAGGACTCCCATCTTGTCAGCTGTCCTAATATAACTCCTTTAGAGGACCCCATCTTGTCAGCTGTCCTAATATAACTCCTTATGATGAACTCCATCTTGTCAGCTGTCCTAATATAAACTCCTTTAGAGGACTCCATCTTGTCAGCTGTCCTAATATAACTCCTTTAGAGGACTCCATCTTGTCAGCTGTCCTAATATAACTCCTTTAGAGGATCCATCTTGTCAGCTGTCCTAATATAACTCTTTAGAGGCCTCCATCTTGTCAGCTGTCTAATATAACTCCTTTAGAGGCTCCATCTTGTCAGCTGTCCTAATATAACTCCTTTAGAGGATCTGTCAGCTGTCCTAATATAACTCCTTTAGAGGCCTCCATCTTGTCAGGTGTCCTAATATAACTCCTTTAGAGGACTCCATTCTTGATCAGCTGTCCTAATATAACTCTTTATAGGACTCCATCTTGTCAGTCTGTCCTAATATAACTCTTTAGAGCTCCGTCTTGTCAGCTGTCTAATCTAACTTCCTTTATAGACTCATTTTGTCAGTGTCCTAATATACTCCTTTAGAGGACTCCATCTTGTCAGATGTCCTAATATAACTCTTTTAGTAGGGACATCTGTCAGCTGTCGCTATATAACTCCTTTAGACGGCTCCATCTTGTCAGCTGTCCTACATATAACTCCTTTAGAGGACTCCATCTTGTCAGCTGTCTATATAACCCTCTTAGAGGACCTCCTCTTGTCAGCTGTCCTAATATAACTCCTTTAGAGGACCATCTTGTCAGCTTCCTAATGATAAACTTTTTTTTTCCTTTAGAGGCCTCCATCTTGTCAGCTGTCCTGAAATATAACTCCTTTGAGGACTCCTCTTGTAGCGTCCTAATATAACTCCTTTAGAGGACTTCTTGTCAGCTGTCCTAATCTAATCCTTTAAGGACTCCATTGTCGCTGTCCTAATATAAAACTCCTTAGAGGACTTCTGCAGCTGTCCTAATATAACTCCTTTAGAGGCCTCCATCTTGTCCAGCGGTCCTAATACTACACTCCTTTAGAGGACTTCTTGTCAGCGTCCTAACTATAACTCCTTTAGAGGCCTCCATCTGTCAGCTGTCCTAATATAACCCTGGGCCTTCTTGTCAGTTCTAATTACTCTAGAGGACTCCATCTTGTCAGCTGTCCTATAAATAACTCCTTTAGAGGACTCCATCTTGTCCAGCTGTACCGAATATAAACTCCTTTAGAGGCCTCATCTTGTCAGCTGTCCTAATATAACTCCTTTAGAGGCCTGCTCACTTCTATTGTCAGCTCTGTCAGCTGTAACTTATAACTCTTTAGAGGCTCATCTTGTCAGCTGTCCTAATATAACTCCTTTAAGGACCTCATCTTGTCAGCTGTCCTAATATAACTCCTTTAGAGGAACTCCATCTTGTCAGCTGTCCTAATATAACTCCTTAGAGGACTCCATCTTGTCAGCTGTCCTAATATAACTCCCTTTAGAGGACTCCACTTGTCGCGTCCTAATTATACTCCGTTAGGAGAGCTCTCATCTTGTCAGCTGTCCTAATATAACTCTTTAGAGGCTCCATCTTGTTCACTGTCTAATATAACTCCTTTAGAGGACCCATCTTGTCAGCTGTTCCTAATATACACTCCTTTAGAGGACTCCATCTTGTCAGCTGTCATAATATAACTCCTTTAGAGGCTCCATCTTGTCAGCTTGTCCTAAGATATAACTCCTTTAGAGGACTCCATCTTGTCAGCTGTCCTAATAATCCTAAGGCCTCCATTTAAGCTCCTATTATCTGAGGCTCCATCTTGCAGCTGTCTATTACTTAGAGGGCCTCCTCTGTTGTATTCCAATGAGGACTCCATCTTGTCAGCTGTCTAATATAACTCTTTAGAGGATCTCCATCTTGTCAGCTGCCTAATATAACTCCTTTAGAGGACTCCTGTCAGCTGTCCTAATAACTCCTTTAGCGGACTCCATCGTGTCAGCTGTCCTAATATAACTCCTTAGAGGCCCACCATCCATCTTGTACAGCTGTCCATAATTATAACTCCTTTAGAGCCTCCATCTTGTCAGCTGTCCTAATATACCTCCTTTAGAGGACTCATTGTCAGCTGCCTCCTAATTAACTCCTTTAGAGGAACCATCTTGTCAGCTGCCTTTCCCTTACATATTGTACGTCTACTATCTTTAGAGGACTCATCTTGTCAGTGCCTAATATAACTCCTTTAGAGGCACTCCATCTTGTCAGCTGTCCTAATATAACTCCCTTTAGAGGACTCCATCTTGTCAGCTGTCCTAATATATACTCCTTTAGAGGACTCCTCGTCAGTCTGTCCTATATAACTCCTTTAGAGGACTCCATCTTTGTCAGCTGTCCTAACTATAACTCCTTAGAGAGACTACCATCTTGTCAGCTGTTCCTAATATAACTCCTTTAGAGGACTCCCACTTGTCAGCTGTCCTAATATTACTCCTATAGAGGAATCCATCTGTCACGTCTAATATAAACTCCTTTAGAGGACTCTATGTCAGCTGTCCTAATATAAAACTCCTTTAGAGGACCCTCCATACTTGTTCAGCTGTCCTAATATAACTCCTTTGAGACTCCAGCCTCTGTCAGCTGTCCTAAATAACTCCTTTAGAGGCTCCATTCTTGTCAGCTGTCTAATATAAACTCCTTAGAGACTCATCTTGTCATTGTCCTACATTATACTCCTTAGGAGGACTCCATCTTGTCAGACTGTCCTAATATAACTCCTGTAGAGGACTCATCTTGTCAGCTGTCCTAATATAACTCCTTTAGAGGACTCTCTTGTCAGCTGTCTAATATAACTCCTTAAGGTCCATTTGTCAGCTGTCCTAATGATAACTCCTTTAGAGGACTCTTGTCAGCGTCCTAATAAACTCCTTTAGATGACTCTTGCAGCTGTCCTAATATAACTCCTTTAGTAGGACTCCATCTTGCTCAGGCTGTCCTAATATAAACTCCTTTAGAGGACTCCATCTTGTCAGCTGTCCTAATATAACTCCTTTAGGGAGCTCCATCTTGTCAGCTGTCCTTATGTCATCTACATATAACTCCTTTTAGAGGCCTCCATCTTGCCGCGTGTCCTAATATACTCCTTTAGAGACTCCATCCATTGTAGCGTGTCCTAATACTACTCCTTTAGAGGCCTCCATCTTGTCAGCTGTCCTAATATAAATCCTTATAGAGTACTCTCTTGTCAGCTGTCCTAATCTAACTCCTTTAGAGGACTCCATTCTGTAGCTGTCCTAAATATAACTCCTTTAGAGGACTCCATCTGTCACGTCATTAACTGTAGGGGACCATCTTGTCGCTGTCCAATATACTTCCTTTAGAGGACTCCGTCTTGTCAGCTGTCCTAATATACTCCTTAGAGGACTCATCGTGTTTCAGCTGTCCTAATATAACCCTTTAGAGGACTCATCCTTGTCAGCTGTCCTAATATAGAACTCTTTAGCAGGACTCCATCTTGTCAGCTGTCCTAATATAACTCCTTTAGGCCTCCATCTTGTCAGCTGTGCTAATATAACGCTTTAGATGACCCATCTTGTCAGCTGTCTAATATAAACTCCTTTAGAGGACTCCATCTTGCAGCTGTCCTAATATAACTCCTATAGAGAGACTCCATCTTGTCCAGCTGTCCTAATATAACTCCTTTAGAGGACTCCATTGTCAAGCTGTCCTACTATACGCCTTTAGAGGACTCCATACTTGTCCAGCCTGTCTAATATCACTCCTTATGAGGACTCCATCTTGGTCAGCTGTCCTAATATAACTCCTTGAGGCCTCCATCTTGTCAGCTGTCCTAATATTAACTCCTGCTCCTTTGAGGTCAAATAATTTGAGACTCCCATCTTCTCAGCTGTCCTAATATAATCTCTTAGAGTCATCTTGTCAAGCTGTCCTTATAATCTCCTTTAGAGGACTATCTTCAGCTGTCCTAATTCTAAACTCCTTTAGAGGACTCATTGGTCAGCTGTCCTAATATAACTCTTGCTCCAGCAGGCCTAATACTCCTGAGGTTCGTTATATTGAGATCGTCAGCTGTCGCTATATAACTCTTTAGAGGATCCTCATCTGTCAACTGGTCCTAATAACATCCTTTGAGACTCCATCTTTCCAGCTGTCTAATATAGAACTCATTTAGAGGGACTCCATCTTGTCAGCTGTCCTAATATACTCCTTTAGAGGACCTCCATCTTGTCAGCTGTTCCTAATAATAACTCCCTTAGAGGCCCATCTTGTCAGCTTTCCTAATATAACTCCTATTAGAGACCCATCTTGTCAGCTGTCCTAAATATAATCCTTTAAGGACTCCATTGTCAGCTGTCCTAATATACACTCTTTATAGGACTCCATCTTGTCAGCTGTCCTAATTACGCACTCCTTTAGAGGACTCACTCTTCATGCTGTCCTATTAATCTCCTTTAGAAGGCCCTCTCTTGTCAGCTGTGTCCTAATTAACTCTTTAGAGGACTCCATCTTGTCAGCTGCCTAATATAATACTTTAGAGCCGACTACTTGTCAGCTGTCCTAATACTAACTCTATAGAGGACTCTCTTGTCAGCTGCCTAATATAACTCCTTACTCATCTTGTCAGTACTGAGGCTCCATCTTGTCAGCTGTCCTAATATAACCCTTGGAGGACTCCTCTTGTCAGCTGTGTCACTAATAAACTCGTTAGAGCCTCCATCTTGTCAGCTGTCCTAATATAACTCCTTTAGAGGACTCGATCTTGTCAGCTGTCACTAAATAACTCCTTTAGAGGACCTCCTCTTTGTCAGCCTGTCCTAATATACTCCTTTAGTAGGACTCCATCTTGTCAGCTGTCCCTAATATAACTCCTTTAGAATACTCCATCTTGTCAGCTGTACTAATATAACTCCTTTAGAGGACTCCCATCTTGTCCAGCTGCTAATATAACTCCTTTAGTAGGCCACTCTTGTCAGCTGTCCTATATACTCTTTAGAGACTCATTGTCAGCGTCTAATATAACTCTTTAGAGGACTCCATCTTGTCAGCTGTCCCTAATAAACTCCTTAGAGGACTCCATATCTTCCTAGATCTAATCTTGAGCTTTTGTCGCTGTCTAATATAACTCCTTTGAGGCCTCCATCTTGTCAGCAACTGTCCTAATATAACTCCTTTAGAGGCCCCACTCTTGTCAGCTTCTAATATAACTCTTTATGAGGACCTAACACTGTCAAGCTGTCGCTAATATAACTCCTTTAGGGCACGTCCATTTGTCAGGCTGTCCTAATAAACTCTTAGAGGCTCCTCTGTCACTGTTCCTAATATAACTCCTTTAGAGGACTCCATCTTGTCACTGTCGTAATATAAACTGCCTTTAGAGGCCATCTTGTCAGCTGTCCATAAT
>NC_052338.1:32873657-32921157 GCF_016432855.1 Salvelinus namaycush
TACCCTAACGCCGCCACCCAAACCCCCGCACACCGTCAAACACGGTACAACCGTACTTACCCTCTCGTCCCCCCCAACCCCCGCCACCCCGCAACACCCGCTTCAGATAAAACACGGTTGGTAATACGCTTCAGTTATCTGCTACTGTGATCTGGAACATTCTATTCTAAGGATTGACATCACAGAGTGAAAGACGGAGAGTAGTCTATTGTTGTGACTGGGGAAATCCCTATTGTACTACAGTTGGTGTTATACTGGTACTACAGCTGACTCAAGTCAGGAATAACCCCTTTGAAAAGAGGACAGAGAGGAAGGAAGGAGAGATGGGAGAGGAAGGAGTGGAACTAGCGGAAGTGCAGTCTGATAATGGGAAAGAAGGAAAACAGAGGTGGGGAGAGGAGAGCAGAAGGGGAGCGGGGAGGAAAAGGAGGAGCGGGGAGGAAAAGGAGGAGCGGGGAGGAAAAGGAGGAGCGGGGAGGAAAAGGAGGAGCGGAGAGCAAAAGGAGGAGCGGGGAGGAAAAGGAGGAGCGGGGAGGAAAAGGAGGAGAGGAGAGCAAAAGGGGAGCGGGGAGGAAAAGGAGGAGAGGGGAGGAAAAGGAGGAGCGGGGAGGAAAAGGAGGAGCGGGGAGGAAAAGGAGGAGAGCAAAAGGGGAGCGGGGAGGAAAGGGAGGAGCGGGGAGGAGAGGGGAGGAAAAGGAGGAGAGGAGAGCAAAAGAGGAGTGGGGAGGAAAAGGAGGAGCAGGAAGGAGAGGGGAGCTCTGAAGCGTTTTAGGCACAAACAATGATTACCACGGTTACACTAAAGTTGTCATGCTAAGCGACCAAACTACGTACATGTACACAGGGTTTGTATTTTCTGATAAATTTTCACTGGTTCCATTACACCGTGAGTTCAATAAAGTGCCAGTTGAGTACTCTCAAGTATTTGATGAAAAACAAATTATATTTATATTTCCAGTTTGGAGTTTCGTCCCAGCCAGGTCTGCTAGCGACTAGTTTACTGCCTCTGACACAAAGTCTGCAGGGCTGTGAAAGGGATACGGAATACAAGGCCCGTTGCCATAGCTACCTGGCACATGGGTCATTAGTTAAGAGCCAAGGAGAGGCTCCAATGCTAACAATCCCCTCATAGGTGCCTACGAGCAGTGTAGAGCGCAGCCAGAATGCTAATATAGGCTAGCGATAGCATGGCCCTACACCACCCTGTAGCTAGCACGCCTATGCTAACATTAATTACGTTCCTCCAGCAAAAACTCCTTGGCCCTTACATCCACCCTCCTACCTCACACAGCAGAAACAGAGAGAGAGAGAGAGAGACAGAGAGAGAAGGGCTAAGAGAAAGGACGAAAAAGAGCGAGTTGCTGACTGACACTAAAAGAAAACAGGACACACAAGTTTGAGGGAATGGAAACACTCCTCTGGTAACAGTGGTTGGGTTCCTTTTCTTTCAACATGAAAGCTATAGTCTTAGTGTTGGCACTTGGCTAGGCTGGCTACTAGACAATACCAGTTATTGTAACGACTGTTATATAATGCTCTGTGGACAACACCAGGGTAAACTACGAGTCATTTGACTCCATACAGGGGAGCAAAGTATAAAGTTGTCAACTAATCATCAAGTCCTCAATGAGTTGAATGAAGTGTGTTTGTCAATGGCTACAACCCTAATGTACATATTAGCTCAATTACCTTGCCTGACCTCTACACCCCCCCCCCGCACAATGACTCAGTACCGTTACCCCCTGTATGTAGCCTTTCTTACAACTGTATTGTTGGTTAAGTAAGCGTTTCACGGTAAGGTCTACACTACACCTGTTGTATTCGGCGCATGTCACAAATAACATTTGATTTAACTGTGTACTGTTAGGGGTACAAGAGAAACAGTGGTCTTAAACCATGCTGACGTCACTAGTACTTTATAGAATAGATCACTGGGTAGAGAACCAGAGAGGATAGAAAGTCAGAGGTGACGTCACAGGGGACTGGAGAACAGAGTCCGTAACGTCACAAGGGGACTGGAGAACAGAGTCCGTAACGTCACAAGGGGACTGGAGAACAGAGTCCGTAACGTCACAAGGGGACTGGAGAACAGAGTCCGTAACGTCACAAGGGGACTGGAGAACAGAGTCCGTAACGTCACAAGGGGACTGGAGAACAGAGTCCGTAACGTCACAAGGGGACTGGAGAACAGAGTCCGTAACGTCACAAGGGGACTGGAGAACAGAGTCCGTAACGTCACAAGGGGACTGGAGAACAGAGTCCGTAACGTCACAAGGGGACTGGAGAACAGAGTCCGTAACGTCACAAGGGGACTGGAGAACAGAGTCCGTAACGTCACAAGGGGACTGGAGAACAGAGTCCGTAACGTCACAGGGGACTGGAGAACAGAGTCCGTAACGTCACAAGGGGACTGGAGAACAGAGTCCGTAACGTCACAAGGGGACTGGAGAACAGAGTCCGTAACGTCACAGGGGGACTGGAGAACAGAGTCCGTAACGTCACAGGGGACTGGAGAACAGAGTCCGTAACGTCACAAGGGGACTGGAGAACAGAGTCCGTAACGTCACAAGGGGACTGGAGAACAGAGTCCGTAACGTCACAAGGGGACTGGAGAACAGAGTCCGTAACGTCACAAGGGGACTGGAGAACAGAGTCCGTAACGTCACAAGGGGACTGGAGAACAGAGTCCGTAACGTCACAAGGGGACTGGAGAACAGAGTCCGTAACGTCACAAGGGGACTGGAGAACAGAGTCCGTAACGTCACAAGGGGACTGGAGAACAGAGTCCGTAACGTCACAAGGGGACTGGAGAACAGAGTCCGTAACGTCACAAGGGGACTGGAGAACAGAGTCCGTAACGTCACAAGGGGACTGGAGAACAGAGTCCGTAACGTCACAAGGGGACTGGAGAACAGAGTCCGTAACGTCACAAGGGGACTGGAGAACAGAGTCCGTAACGTCACAAGGGGACTGGAGAACAGAGTCCGTAACGTCACAAGGGGACTGGAGAACAGAGTCCGTAACGTCACAAGGGGACTGGAGAACAGAGTCCGTAACGTCACAAGGGGACTGGAGAACAGAGTCCGTAACGTCACAAGGGGACTGGAGAACAGAGTCCGTAACGTCACAAGGGGACTGGAGAACAGAGTCCGTAACGTCACAAGGGGACTGGAGAACAGAGTCCGTAACGTCACAAGGGGACTGGAGAACAGAGTCCGTAACGTCACAAGGGGACTGGAGAACAGAGTCCGTAACGTCACAAGGGGACTGGAGAACAGAGTCCGTAACGTCACAAGGGGACTGGAGAACAGAGTCCGTAACGTCACAAGGGGACTGGAGAACAGAGTCCGTAACGTCACAAGGGGACTGGAGAACAGAGTCCGTAACGTCACAAGGGGACTGGAGAACAGAGTCCGTAACGTCACAAGGGGACTGGAGAACAGAGTCCGTAACGTCACAAGGGGACTGGAGAACAGAGTCCGTAACGTCACAAGGGGACTGGAGAACAGAGTCCGTAACGTCACAAGGGGACTGGAGAACAGAGTCCGTAACGTCACAAGGGGACTGGAGAACAGAGTCCGTAACGTCACAAGGGGACTGGAGAACAGAGTCCGTAACGTCACAAGGGGACTGGAGAACAGAGTCCGTAACGTCACAAGGGGACTGGAGAACAGAGTCCGTAACGTCACAAGGGGACTGGAGAACAGAGTCCGTAACGTCACAAGGGGACTGGAGAACAGAGTCCGTAACGTCACAAGGGGACTGGAGAACAGAGTCCGTAACGTCACAAGGGGACTGGAGAACAGAGTCCGTAACGTCACAAGGGGACTGGAGAACAGAGTCCGTAACGTCACAAGGGGACTGGAGAACAGAGTCCGTAACGTCACAAGGGGACTGGAGAACAGAGTCCGTAACGTCACAAGGGGACTGGAGAACAGAGTCCGTAACGTCACAAGGGGACTGGAGAACAGAGTCCGTAACGTCACAAGGGGACTGGAGAACAGAGTCCGTAACGTCACAAGGGGACTGGAGAACAGAGTCCGTAACGTCACAGGGGACTGGAGAACAGAGTCCGTAACGTCACAAGGGGACTGGAGAACAGAGTCCGTAACGTCACAAGGGGACTGGAGAACAGAGTCCGTAACGTCACAAGGGGACTGGAGAACAGAGTCCGTAACGTCACAAGGGGACTGGAGAACAGAGTCCGTAACGTCACAGGGGACTGGAGAACAGAGTCCGTAACGTCACAGGGGACTGGAGAACAGAGTCCGTAACGTCACAGGGGGACTGGAGTACAGAGTCCGTAACGTCACAGGGGGACTGGAGAACAGAGTCCGTAACGTCACAGGGGGACTGGAGAACAGAGTCCGTAACGTCACAGGGGGACTGGAGAACAGAGTCCGTAACGTCACAGGGGGACTGGAGAACAGAGTCCGTAACGTCACAGGGGACTGGAGAACAGAGTCCGTAACGTCACAGGGGACTGGAGAACAGAGTCCGTAACGTCACAGGGGACTGGAGTACAGAGTCCGTAACGTCACAGGGGGACTGGAGAACAGAGTCCGTAACGTCACAGGGGGACTGGAGAACAGAGTCCGTAACGTCACAGGGGGACTGGAGTACAGAGTCCGTAACGTCACAAGGGGACTGGAGAACAGAGTCCGTAACGTCACAGGGGACTGGAGAACAGAGTCCGTAACGTCACAGGGGACTGGAGAACAGAGTCCGTAACGTCACAGGGGACTGGAGAACAGAGTCCGTAACGTCACAAGGGGACTGGAGAACAGAGTCCGTAACGTCACAAGGGGACTGGAGAACAGAGTCCGTAACGTCACAGGGGACTGGAGAACAGAGTCCGTAACGTCACAAGGGGACTGGAGAACAGAGTCCGTAACGTCACAAGGGGACTGGAGAACAGAGTCCGTAACGTCACAGGGGGACTGGAGAACAGAGTCCGTAACGTCACAGGGGACTGGAGAACAGAGTCCGTAACGTCACAGGGGGACTGGAGAACAGAGTCCGTAACGTCACAAGGGGACTGGAGAACAGAGTCCGTAACGTCACAGGGGGACTGGAGAACAGAGTCCGTAACGTCACAGGGGACTGGAGAACAGAGTCCGTAACGTCACAGGGGGACTGGAGAACAGAGTCCGTAACGTCACAGGGGGACTGGAGAACAGAGTCCGTAACGTCACAGGGGGACTGGAGAACAGAGTCCGTAACGTCACAGGGGGACTGGAGAACAGAGTCCGTAACGTCACAGGGGACTGGAGAACAGAGTCCGTAACGTCACAGGGGACTGGAGAACAGAGTCCGTAACGTCACAGGGGACTGGAGAACAGAGTCCGTAACGTCACAGGGGACTGGAGAACAGAGTCCGTAACGTCACAGGGGACTGGAGAACAGAGTCCGTAACGTCACAAGGGGACTGGAGAACAGAGTCAAAGATAGTAGAGGAGGTTTGTTAACCAGATAACAGCCCTGTTTCCTCCATGGAGCGTTATGCAAAACATCCCTAACACATCATAGTGTGGGCTGGAGGTATTCTTTTAGGATGAGATCGGTATTATTCAGCTAAACCCGAGCAGAGGCAAGCAGGTGGACTATATTATATCTACATACATATACACAAACACAGAGAGAGATAATGTAGATCAATACAGCCTAGACAATGTATATTCTGAATGGTATGTAATATTGCATCCCTCCACAAAAAAATGGTTTCAGATGAGTATCTTTCAAGAAGCTATAGTGGGGGACCTTCCAAGAGGTCTGAGTCTTTATGGCATAGGAGGTAGCCCTCCTGAAACCGTCCACACATAACTCTCCTGAAACTAACATTACTTCATGTTGCAGTAACATAACAATACACACTAGCTAGAATTGGAAACATTAAGATTTTGTTATTGGTCTTCATGGGGGGGGGGGGGGGGTATAGTTTGTGGAACTTTCCAACAGGAATCTGTTACAAAAACTTCGTAAATAACAAGGTTGCCAACAAACAACGCATACAACGTTGTATAGCGGTAGAATAAGATACCGGATAGGGAGTGGGCTACTTCATTACGTTTTCACTCACCACGTTTATTCCTTAATGTTGGTCCTCACTCTGGTAGCCTATGGACAAACATTAAGAATAATCTACGTGGTGAGTTGATGCCTATTCGGCAGCTAGTTAGCAAGGTGAATTTATCATGCTACTTTGTATGAGTTGTTTGTTGGCGTCCTTGTTATTTACGTTTTTGTAACAGATCCCTGTTGGAACGTTCCACAAATTACACCCACCCTTCTTGGGTCTCATGACTTTAGAGAACTTGACAATGACACCTTGAAATATGATATTGCGGCTGGTCAAACTGACTCACGAGGATGCCAGCTGGGAAATAACCATGAACTAATTGCAACTGTTTATCCTATCCTAACGACGTCTCCTCGACTTGGCTAACAGGAAAGTTAGCTAAGCAACATTGCGAACTACGTTACTTAAGCTAATTGACAGCAAGTTCATTTCACACGGGGAACTCGTTGTTGAGGAATTAGACATCAAATTGACATTGATTAACAATTTATGACAAGTTAACGCATTGACAAACATGACTCAAAAGGGGAAAAACCGCATCCGAGAATTTCAGGGTGCGGCAATCGAGTTAGCTAGCAGCAAGCCTAGCCATTTCTACACAGGTTAAATAGCTAGCTGGAGTTAGCATTCTAGCGAACCTAAGCTAGCTACTTGAGTCTTTCTAACCTCAGGAGGATTTCCAGTGAGCTTTCGTGTTTATCGAGCGGCCTCCCCAAAGCACTCTTGCGCAGCTTGTTCAACTCCTCCACGGATCGGATGTACTCCGCTTGCTCCTCACCCGCTGGGTATGTCGCCGTGATGAATTTCGAAAGTGGTTTAACTAGATCTACTTCAGACGACTTCTTTAACGGGACAGAAATAAAAGTCGCCATTTTCGGACGACGAAAATTATCAAAAAAACGTGTTAACTAGCCAGCTAGCTAGCTGTCAATTGAACAATAACAACAAGCTGCGACTCACTTCCTGGATATTGCTGTGAAACAGATGACGTTGACGCACAGAGAGCTGCGCATACGCATTAAGGGAAAGATGGGAGAAAGGTTTCTTATGATTTCTCTGACCCAGATAGACAGGACCAGTGGTGGAAAAAGTACCCAATTGTCAGACTTGAGTAAAAGTAAAGATGCCTTAATAGAAAATGACTCAAGTGAAAGTCACCCAGTAAAATACTACTTGAGTAAAAGTGTAAAAGGATTTGATTTTAAATATACTTAAGTATCAAAAGTAAATATAATTGCTAAAATAGACATAAGTATCAAACGTATGAATAATTTCTTCCTTATATTAAGTAAACCAGATGGCATAATTTTCTTGTTTTTCAAACGAATGGATAGCCAGAGGCACACTCCAGCACTCAGACATCATTTACAAACAAAGCATTTGTGTTTAGTGAGTCTGCCAGATCAGAGGCATTAAGGATGACCAGGGATGTTCTCTTGATAAGTGTGTGAATTGGGGCATTTTCTGTCCTGCTAAGCATTTAAAATGTAACGAGAACTTTTGGGTGTCAGGGAAAATGTATGGAGTAAAAAAAAAAAAAATCTTTAGGAATGTAGTGAAGTGAAAGTTGTCAAAAATATAAAAAGTAAAGTACAGATATCCCCCCAAAACTACTTAAGTAGTACTTTAAAGTATTTTTACTTAAGCACTTTACACCACTGGACAGGACACACTCATATACACTTATACTGAACAAAAATATGACCGAAACATGTAAAGTGTTGGTTTCATGAGCTGAAATAAAAGATCCCAGAAATATTCCATATACACAAAAAGCTTATTTCTCAAATTTTGGACACAAATTTGTTTACATCCCTGTTAGTGAGCATTTCCCATTTGCCAAGATAATCCATCCCCATGACAGGTGTGGCATATCCAGAAACTGATTAAACAGCATGATCATTACACAGGTGCACCTTGTGCTTGGAACAATGAAATGTGCAGTTTTGTCAAACAACACAATGCCACAGATGTCCCAAGTTTTGAGGGAGCGTGCAATTGGCATGCTGACTGCAGGAATGACCACCAGAACTGTTGCCAGATAATTAAATCTTAATTTCTCTACCAACGTTGTTTTAGAGAATTTGGCAGTACGTCCAACCGGCCTCACAACCGCAGACCACATGTAACCACGCCAGCCCAGGAACTCCACATCCAGCTTCTTCACTGAGGGATGGTTGGAGACCAGCCACCCAGACAGCTGATGAAACTGTGGGTTTGCACAACCCAAGAATTTCTGCACAAACTGCCAGAAACCAACTCAGGGAAGCTAATCTGCGTGCTCGTGGTCCTCACCAGGGTCTTGACCTGACTGCTGTTTGGCGTCATAACCATGGCCTGCATACTCACCAGACATGTCACCCATTGAGCATGTTTGGAATGCTCTGGATCGACGTGTAGGACAATATCCAGCAACTTCACACAGCCATTGAAGAGAAGTGGGACAACATTCCACATCAGGCCACAATCAACAGCCTGATCAACTCTATGCGAAGATGATGTGTCAAGCTGCATGAAGCAAATGGTGGTCACACTAGATACTGACTGGTTTTCTACCTTTTTTTTAAGGTATCTGTGAACAACCGATACATATCTGTATTCCCATTCATGTGAAATCCATAGGTCAGGGCCTAATTCATTTATTTCAATTGACTGATTTCCTTTAATGAAATGTAACTCAGTAAAATCTTTGAAATTGTTGTATGTTGCGTTTTATATTTCTGTTCAGTGTACATCATCAAATTATTTTTTATGTAGTCGGAAGGGACAAAAACATGCCTAGTCACCACCCCCCAAAAATATATAGGCGTGCGTTTAAATCAAATCAAAGTTTGTTGGTCGTGTACACAGATTTGCAGGTGTTACCGCAGGTGTTACCGCAGGAGTTACCGCAGGTGCAGCGAAATGCTTGTGTTTGTAGTTCAAACAATAAAATAATACCTAGAAATATAAAACAAAACATAATCAAAAAATATCACAATGAGCAAGATGGAACCGTGTACGGTTTATTCAATCAATATCCTAATTTAAACAACAAAGACAGATAATAATGTTGACTGCATCGAATCAATGAACAGAGACAGTGTGGGCGTGGGGCTGCCACAGGATTCCTGTTCTAGTGGTTCCAAAGTAAAGCCTGTGTAACTATCTAAACGTTACTTACCTGACCATCGCTCCAGCTGGCTAGCTTTAGCCAGATTAGTTATAATAAGGCCCACCAACAAGTAACGTTAGTTAGTTAGTTAACTAACTAGCTAGCTGGCTTCCTTCAATGCTTGGTAGCTTTATTGACAGACAAGACAGTTTATATTATACACCGCCAAGCTAAAGCTAGCTATTATATCCAACAGGTGTGTGCGTGCACTTGCGTCTGTCTGTCTGTGTGTACACTGCCCAAGGATCGTTCAAGACTATCCAGCCCCAGCTAACACGGCTTGACATTTTCTATTTCTATTTCTTAACAATCCCCATTAGTTTCTGCCAAGGCAGCAGCTACTCTTCCTGGGGTTTATTATGGATCCCCATTAGTTCCTGCCAAGGCAGCAGCTACTCTTCCTGGGGTTTATTATCAATCCCCATTAGTTTCTGCCAAGGCAGCAGCTACTCTTCCTGGGGTTTATTAACAATCCCCATTAGTTCCTGCCAAGGCAGCAGCTACTCTTCCTGGGGTTTATTATCAATCCCCATTAGTTTCTGCCAAGGCAGCAGCTACTCTTCCTGGGGTTTATTATCAATCCCCATTAGTTCCTGCCAAGGCAGCAGCTACACTTCCTGGGGTTTATTATCAATCCCCATTAGTTCCTGCCAAGGCAGCAGCTACACTTCCTGGGGTTTATTATGGATCCCCATTAGTTCCTGCCAAGGCAGCAGCTACTCTTCCTGGGGTTTATTAACAATCCCCATTAGTTCCTGCCAAGGCAGCAGCTACTCTTCCTGGGGTTTATTAACAATCCCCATTAGTTCCTGCCAAGGCAGCAGCTACACTTCCTGGGGTTTAATATGGATCCCCATTAGTTCCTGCCAAGGCAGCAGCTACTCTTCCTGGGGTTTATTATCAATCCCCATTAGTTCCTGCCAAGGCAGCAGCTACTCTTCCTGGGGTTTATTATGGATCCCCATTAGTTCCTGCCAAGGCAGCAGCTACTCTTCCTGGGGTTTATTAACAATCCCCATTAGTTTCTGCCAAGGCAGCAGCTACTCTTCCTGGGGTTTATTAACAATCCCCATTAGTTCCTGCCAAGGCAGCAGCTACTCTTCCTGTGGTTTATTATGGATCTCCATTAGTTCCTGCCAAGGCAGCAGCTACACTTCCTGGGGTTTATTATGGATCCCCATTAGTTCCTGCCAAGGCAGCAGCTACACTTCCTGGGGTTTATTATCAATCCCCATTAGTTTCTGCCAAGGCAGCAGCTACTCTTCCTGGGGTTTATTAACAATCCCCATTAGTTTCTGCCAAGGCAGCAGCTACTCTTCCTGGGGTTTATTAACAATCCCCATTAGTTCCTGCCAAGGCAGCAGCTACTCTTCCTGGGGTTTATTATCAATCCCCATTAGTTTCTGCCAAGGCAGCAGCTACTTTTCCTGGGGTTTATTATCAATCCCCATTAGTTCCTGCCAAGGCAGCAGCTACACTTCCTGGGGTTTATTATCAATCCCCATTAGTTCCTGCCAAGGCAGCAGCTACACTTCCTGGGGTTTATTATGGATCCCCATTAGTTCCTGCCAAGGCAGCAGCTACTCTTCCTGGGGTTTATTAACAATCCCCATTAGTTCCTGCCAAGGCAGCAGCTACTCTTCCTGGGGTTTATTAACAATCCCCATTAGTTCCTGCCAAGGCAGCAGCTACACTTCCTGGGGTTTAATATGGATCCCCATTAGTTCCTGCCAAGGCAGCAGCTACTCTTCCTGGGGTTTATTATCAATCCCCATTAGTTCCTGCCAAGGCAGCAGCTACTCTTCCTGGGGTTTATTATGGATCCCCATTAGTTCCTGCCAAGGCAGCAGCTACTCTTCCTGGGGTTTATTAACAATCCCCATTAGTTTCTGCCAAGGCAGCAGCTACTCTTCCTGGGGTTTATTAACAATCCCCATTAGTTCCTGCCAAGGCAGCAGCTACTCTTCCTGTGGTTTATTATGGATCTCCATTAGTTCCTGCCAAGGCAGCAGCTACACTTCCTGGGGTTTATTATGGATCCCCATTAGTTCCTGCCAAGGCAGCAGCTACACTTCCTGGGGTGTATTATCAATCCCCATTAGTTTCTGCCAAGGCAGCAGCTACTCTTCCTGGGGTTTATTAACAATCCCCATTAGTTTCTGCCAAGGCAGCAGCTACTCTTCCTGGGGTTTATTAACAATCCCCATTAGTTCCTGCCAAGGCAGCAGCTACTCTTCCTGTGGTTTATTATGGATCCCCATTAGTTCCTGCCAAGGCAGCAGCTACACTTCCTGGGGTTTATTATGGATCCCCATTAGTTCCTGCCAAGGCAGCAACTACTCTTCCTGGGGTTTATTATCAATCCCCATTAGTTTCTGCCAAGGCAGCAGCTACTCTTCCTGGGGTTTATTAACAATCCCCATTAGTTTCTGCCAAGGCAGCAGCTACTCTTCCTGTGGTTTATTATGGATCCCCATTAGTTCCTGCCAAGGCAGCAGCTACTCTTCCTGGGGTTTATTATCAATCCCCATTAGTTTCTGCCAAGGTAGCAGCTACTCTTCCTGGGGTTTATTAACAATCCCCATTAGTTCCTGCCAAGGCAGCAGCTACTCTTCCTGGGGTTTATTATCAATCCCCATTAGTTTCTGCCAAGGCAGCAGATACTCTTCCTGGGGTTTATTATCGATCCCCATTAGTTTCTGTCAAGGCAGCAGCTACTCTTCCTGGGGTTTATTATCGATCCCCATTAGTTCCTGCCAAGGCAGCAGCTACTCTTCCTGGGGTTTATTAACAATCCCCATTAGTTCCTGCCAAGGCAGCAGCTACACTTCCTGGGGTTTATTATCAATCCCCATTAGTTTCTGCCAAGGCAGCAGCTACACTTCCTGGGGTGTATTATGGATCCCCATTAGTTCCTGCCAAGGCAGCAGCTACTCTTCCTGGGGTTTATTATGGATCCCCATTAGTTCCTGCCAAGGCAGCAGCTACTCTTCCTGGGGTTTATTATGGATCCCCACTAGTTTCTGCCAAGGCAGCAGCTACTCTTCCTGGGGTTTATTATGGATCCCCATTAGTTTCTGCCACGGCAGCAGCTACTCTTCCTGGGGTCCAGCAACATTAAGGCAGTTAAATACAATTTAAAATATGACATGACATTTCATAACACTTTACCCAATACATTTAGTGTGTTCCCTCAGGCCACTACTCCACTATCACATATTTACAATACAACATCCATGTGTACGTGTGTGTAGAGTGCGTGTCTTATCATGTGTGTGTGTGTCTGTGCCTGTGTGTGTTTCTTTTCACACTCCCCGTTGTTCCATAAGGTGTATTTCTATCTGTTTTTTAAAATCTGATTCTACTGGGATTTAACAGATTTTACAGTAATGTTCTTAATGGGTGTGTGCTTATTAGTAACTGGAATAAGCCATTTCATAAATGTGTCAAGTGCAGCTTCTGGTTGATCCTCATTACAGACCAACACATATTCTTTACATCAACATAGGAATCACTACAAAACTTAATGTATGACCTCTTATACATTATATTAGGCCCAGACTTTGGAACTTTGGTTTTCCTAGATATGGCTACTATATTGTGATCACTACATCTGATGGTTTTGGATAGTGCTTTAAAGTAAATTCCTGCAGCATCAGTAAATATGTGATCAATACATGATGATTTTGTTCCTATGCTGTTTGTAACTACCCTGGTAGGTTGACTGATAACCTGAACCAGGTTGCTAGGACTAGTTACAGTTTGAAACGTTTTCTTGAGTGGGTAGCTTTATGAAAGCCAGTCAATATTGAAATCACCCAGAAAATATACTTCTCTGTTGATATCACACACATTATCAAGCATTTCACACATATTATCCAGATACTGAATGTTAGCATTTGGTGGTCTATAGCATCTTCCCACCAAAATGGGCTTTAGGTGAGGCAGATGAACCTGTAGCCATATTACTTCAATAGTATTTAACATGAGATCGTCTCTAAGCTTTACAGGAATGTGGTTCTGAATATAAACGGCAACACCTCCACCTTTGGCATTTCTGTTTTTTCGGTAGATGTTATAACCATGTATTGTTCCCACTGTATCATCAAAAGTATTATCTAACCGAGTTTCAGAGATTGTCTGAAAATGAATGTCATCTGTTACTAGCAAATTATTTATTTCATGTTTCTTAAGCCATATATGTTAATGTGTGCTAGTTTTATCACTTTTCTGGGATGCTTGCTTGTTTTCATTGCTTTACTGGGAAGCCTAGCAGAAGTAGACATGCTCATGTTATTTATGTTAGTGCAGGGTGAGCTGCACACAGTGGACTTCCTACTAGGGCACACCGCCTCAGTGCTAACAGTATACACTGACATACTGTACCAAGTTTGACCATCACCCTCTCTCTGCCATCAGATGAGTATGAATTCATTAGCAGCAATTGTCTATCGGTGTAGGGACCTAATTATAGGTCAGGGGTATTCAACTCTTACCCTACGAGGTCCCGAGCCTGCTGGTTTTCTGGTCTACCTGATAATTAATTGCACTCACCTGTTGTCCCAGGTCTAAATTAGTTCCTGATTAGGGGGCAACAATGAAAAAACATTAGCACGTCACCTCGTTAGTCAGTATGTGTTACACCTGCCTTGGTTTGTCATCTCGTTAGTGGGAAGGCGTTTCACCTGCGCTGGCCCAGGTGATATTTAAGATTGAGTTGTCTTGAGAGATGTGGAGGGTTAACAACTTTAGTTGGTGTGCCCTAGTTGATGGCTGAAAAACAATATTTTATATGATCTTCCCTTTTTTTTTTTTGCGGCACATTTTGGTTTGCTTCCTATCTTTAATTTTGGTGTGGGTTTTTATTTTGTTTGGGCAAATTTAGTGGCTGCTCATGGTAGGTGTCATTTAGGTCCCAGTTCTTGCTAGCCAACTTTCAGTGGACATTTAGTCTTTCAGAACCCCAGCTGTTTGGTTTTGGTTGTTGTCAGTGACTGTTAGATCCCCCTTCTGTTTGAGTGACCATTTTTGGCTTCTTGTTGGGGAACGTAACAGTTCCACCTCATAATGGCAGAGATGAAAGGAATGAAGTGTGTATACTCTCTGTAGAGCAATAGGTGGTAACACTGTACAGTTACCTCTACACCTGCACTACTGGGTGCAGATTGAAGCTGGCAGTATTGACAGTAACACTACCCATACAGGCAGGCACAACACTGTTTGCCCTTCACTGCCTTGCATGGTATGGCTCTATATACTGAAGTATAATGACATGTCTCCCTCTGTTTCTCCAGGGAGAGACAGGGACAGTGTGTAATGTGCGAATAACTAAATTGACTTTGCAGTTGACTCTAATTTTCCTTCTCCATAGAGACGCTGGATATCGAGTTTCAATCCTTCACATCCCACACATGTTCAGTAGAGAACATCCATAGACATGGAGCTGCTGCAGCAGAAAGACCACTTCCTATAGGTAAAACACAGGAATAGATGAGCACAGACGTCATTTTCACAAAGCTTAATGTGTTCGATTAGTGGGTATATATCTGAAGGTTCGTGTGTGTGTGTGAGGCAGACTGTTGTACCGTCTGTCCTCTCTGGAGGGGTTGGTGTGTGGAGGCAGACTGTTGTATCGTCTGTTCTCTCTGGAGGGGTTGGTGTGTGGAGGCAGACTGTTGTATCGTCTGTCCTCTCTGGAGGGGTTGGTGTGTGGAGGCAGACTGTTGTACCGTCTGTCTTCTCTGGAGGGGTTGGTGTGTGGAGGCAGACGGTTGTATCGTCTGTCCTCTCTGGAGGGGTTGGTGTGTGGAGGCAGACGGTTGTATCGTCTGTCCTCTCTGGAGGGGTTGGTGTGTGGAGGCAGACTGTTGTATCGTCTGTCCTCTCTGGAGGGGTTGGTGTGTGGAGGCAGACTGTTGTATCGTCTGTCCTCTCTGGAGGGGTTGGTGTGTGGAGGCAGACTGTTGTATCGTCTGTCCTCTCTGGAGGGGTTGGTGTGTGGAGGCAGACTGTTGTATCGTCTGTCCTCTCTGGAGGGGTTGGTGTGTGGAGGCAGACTGTTGTACCGTCTGTCCTCTCTGGAGGGGTTGGTGTGTGGAGGCAGACTGTTGTACCGTCTGTCCTCTCTGGAGGGGTTGGTGTGTGGAGGCAGACTGTTGTACCGTCTGTCCTCTCTGGAGAGGTTGGTGTGTGGAGGCAGACTGTTGTACCGTCTGTCCTCTCTGGAGAGGTTGGTGTGTGGAGGCAGACTGTTGTACCGTCTGTCCTCTCTGGAGGGGTTGGTGTGTGGAAGCAGACTGTTGTACCGTCTGTCCTCTCTGGAGGGGTTGGTGTGTGGAGGCAGACTGTTGTACCGTCTGTCTTCTCTGGAGGGGTTGGTGTGTGGAGGCAGACTGTTGTACCGTCTGTCCTCTCTGGAGAGGTTGGTGTGTGGAGGCAGACTGTTGTATCGTCTGTCCTCTCTGGAGGGGTTGGTGTGTGGAGGCAGACTGTTGTATCGTCTGTCCTCTCTGGAGGGGTTGGTGTGTGGAGGCAGACTGTTGTATCGTCTGTCCTCTCTGGAGGGGTTGGTGTGTGGAGGCAGACTGTTGTATCGTCTGTCCTCTCTGGAGGGGTTGGTGTGTGGAGGCAGACTGTTGTACCGTCTGTCCTCTCTGGAGAGGTTGGTGTGTGGAGGCAGACTGTTGTACCGTCTGTCCTCTCTGGAGGGGTTGGTGTGTGGAGGCAGACTGTTGTATCGTCTGTCCTCTCTGGAGGGGTTGGTGTGTGGAGGCAGACTGTTGTATCGTCTGTCCTCTCTGGAGGGGTTGGTGTGTGGAGGCAGACTGTTGTATCGTCTGTCCTCTCTGGAGGGGTTGGTGTGTGGAGGCAGACTGTTGTACCGTCTGTCCTCTCTGGAGAGGTTGGTGTGTGGAGGCAGACTGTTGTACCGTCTGTCCTCTCTGGAGGGGTTGGTGTGTGGAGGCTCTAACCTGCTGCTTCTGATGTCGCGCCCTCAGGGGAAGAATGTCCCGGAAACCTTCCCCTCCTTCCGCCAGGACACACCTAAACCTCCACATAATATTCTGACAGCCTTATTCTAAAATGTATTAAATGTTTTTCCTCAATCTAAACACAATGCCCCATAATGACAGTGAAAACATGTTTTTAGACATTTTTGCAAATTTATTACAAATAAAAACAGGACTACCTTATTGACATAAGTATTCAGACCCTTTGCTATGAGACTCAAAATTGCATTCAGGTGGATCCTGTTTCCAATGATCATCCTTGAGATGTTTCTACAACTTGATCGGCGTCCACCTGTGGTAAATTCAATTAATTGGACATGATTTGGAAAGGCACACACCTGTCTATATAAGGTCCCACCGTTGACAGTGGACGTCAGAGCAAAAACCAAGGCCGTTCTCCCCCAATTTAAACAGGTGGCAAAAGTCAACGGGTCTGAATACTTTCATAATGCACTGTACAGACTATTAGGAATGTTCCATGGGTCAGAGAATAGTCCATTGGTAGGGGACATGCAGAAAGGTGACGTTAGTCTTTCCCTACACCTTACCATTACCCTCTACTCTCACCTTAGATCCTTGACCTTAAACCACTGACCCTTAAGTTTCCATCATGACCTGACATGTGTTACAGGAGGAGTGGAAGGCGGAGTATTTCCTGGTACCAGCGGCAGCGCTCCGAGCTATAGAACTTCTTGCAGTTCCTGTTACTACAAAATGTTCAAGGTGCCCCCTTGAAAAGAGATTTTGTTTAAGTAATTTCTAAAAGGCTAGACCCCCCCCCGTGCCGTCAACCAACAGGGTTACAGCAAAGAGCGGTGTGTGTGTGCTGAAGCACTTTTAGTGAGATTTTGTGTTTGGACAGTTACAAGAATCCTGTTTTCAACATATTGCTGTCCCTGGGCCACAGTATCCACCCATCTCCTGCCCTATAGCCTTGTTTATACCTGGTGCTAACATGCGTCCTGGTCTTGTCCACATTCTGATTGTGCCCACATTTTCAGACAGGTGTAGATGATTAAAAGATGCATGGTGGTCTGATCGTGATCAGATCTTTCTGCCCACATCCTGAGGTAGTCAGGAACGCATTTGGGTCTGGATATCTTACAAGTGTCGACAGATCCGGACAGTGAAACCATTTAAATCATTGTTATCCTGATTTCCCGCCGTGTCTTCACTGACCTTTTCAACATTTCCTTGTCCCATTCTGTAATCCCAACATGTTTCAAGCAGACCGATTTGTCTCTGTTCCTAAGAACTTAAAGGTAACCTGCCCGAAACGACTACAGAAACGACGTAGCACTCACATCTGTAACCATGAAATGATTTGACAAGCTGGTCATGACACACATCAACACCAGCAACTACGTACAGCCATTGAAGAGCAGTGGGACAACATTCCACAGGCCACAATCAACAGCCTGATCAACTCTATGCAAAGATGATGTGTCATGCTGCATGAGGCAAATGGTGGTCACACTAGATACTGACTGGTTTTCACGAGGTAAACGGTGGTCACACTAGATACTGACTGGTTTTCACGAGGTAAACGGTGGTCACATTAGATACTGACTGGTTTTCACGAGGTAAACGGTGGTCACATTAGATACTGACTGGTTTTCACGAGGTAAACGGTGGTCACATTAGATACTGACTGGTTTTCACGAGGTAAACGGTGGTCACATTAGATACTGACTGGTTTTCACGAGGTAAATGGTGGTCACACCAGATACTGACTGGTTTTCACGAGGTAAATGGTGGTCACACTAGATACTGACTGGTTTTCACGAGGTAAACGGTGGTCACACTAGATACTGACTGGTTTTCACGAGGTAAACGGTGGTCACATTAGATACTGACTGGTTTTCACGAGGTAAACGGTGGTCACATTAGATACTGACTGGTTTTCACGAGGCAAATGGTGGTCACACTAGATACTGACTGGTTTTCACGAGGTAAACGGTGGTCACATTAGATACTGACTGGTTTTCACGAGGTAAACGGTGGTCACATTAGATACTGACTGGTTTTCACGAGGTAAACGGTGGTCACATTAGATACTGACTGGTTTTCACGAGGCAAATGGTGGTCACATTAGATACTGACTGGTTTTCACGAGGCAAATGGTGGTCACATTAGATACTGACTGGTTTTCACGAGGTAAACGGTGGTCACATTAGATACTGACTGGTTTTCACGAGGTAAACGGTGGTCACACTAGATACTGACTGGTTTTCACGAGGTAAACGGTGGTCACACTAGATACTGACTGGTTTACTGATCCACGCACCTATCTTAATAAAAACTATCTGTATTCCCAGTCATGAAATCCATAGATCAGGACGTAATGAATTTATTTAAATTTCCTGATATGAACTTTAACTTAGTAAAATCTTTGAAATTGTTGCGTTTATATTTTTGTTCAGTGTACACACGGACATGCCAACACACACAGACATGCTAACATGAATCCTTTGTCCTGATCTTGCCCACATTTTCTGAAATATGTCTACATGGTATTAAAATGTGTCTCTTACCCATCTACTCTGTATGCATATTATTAGACAGCTTGACTTATTCCACATTGTGTTACAGCCTGAATTCAAACATTACACCATAAATGACAAGGTGAAAATGTGTTTTTAGAAATTTTTGCTAATTTATTGAAGAGTCCTGAGTCAATACATGTTAGAATCCCCTTTGGCAGCGATTACAGCTGTGAGTCTTTCTGGGTAAGTCTCTAAGAGCTTTGCACACCTGCATTATACAATATTTGCACATTATTCTTTAAGCTCTGTCAAGTTGGTTGATCATTGCTAGACAGCGATTTCCAGGTCTTGCCATAGATTTTCATGCCGACTTAAGTCAAAACTGTAACTAGGCCAATCAGGAGCATTCAAAGTCGTCTCGGTAACCAACTCCAGTGTATATTTGGCTTTGTGTTTTGGGTTATTGTCCTACCAAACAGTGAATTTGTCTCCCAGTGTCTGTTGGAAAGCAGACTGAACCAGGTTTTCCTGTGCTTAGCTCTATTCCATTTATTTCCCCCCAAAAATTCCCTAGTGGTTGCTGATGACACATACCCACAACATGATGCAACCACCACCATGCTTGAAAATATGAAGAGTGGTACTCAGTGATGTCGTTTCTCATTGCAAACAGGATGCATGTTTGTATTCTGTCCAGGCTTCCTGTTTTTCACTGTCATTTAGGTTAGTATTGTGTGTAGGCTAGTGACACATTTCAATATAATCCATTTTAAATTCAGGCTTGAACGCAACAAAATGTGGAGAACATCCAGGGGATTGAATACTTTGAAGTACGTAAACATTAAAGGGATTCAGACAGATTTTTCCCTTCATGATATGCATACATTTAGGGCTTTTATTTAGACAGAACATGACGATTTCATTCATTGCATTATGGTATGTGGCCCTTATCATAAACCACACAGACCATCTTTATGAAGGAACTTTATTTTCAGCACAGACGTGTTTGACTGTCGGCTGTACAGAAACAGTGATCATGACCTCACCTACACAGAGAGACAGGGGACACACAGAGAGACAGGGAACACAGGTAGAACTAGGACAAGTATCAAGTCTTTCTACGCCCCTTTCCTGCACATTTTATTGTCTAACTGAGGAATCACATTTCAAGCACGCCATTCTTCTCAGGTTCTGTAGTAGAAGGAATTGTAGCGTTCAGGTTTCTGTGAGTTGTCTCCTTTTTCATGGAGAGAAACAAGCAGGAGTTAGTTTCATCTCTTTCATCTCAGAACAATAGGACTCCTGATTGAGTTTCGCAATGCGCTTGAACCGTCACACCTGGTGTTAACCTCGCCACCTTTTTGCCATTCACCCAGAGTACCACAGCTTCTTTTCATGGGACTCGTGCCAACCAAGGAATAAACAAGAAAGAAAAAATGACTAGATAGATACCCCCCGTATGGCAACAATGGAAAGTGAAAATGGTGACCGACTGACGGTAAGAAGAGAAGTCACTTTTCATCACATTGGTGTTTGACCCAGGGTCTGTAGAGATGGAGGAGACCCAGGGTCTGTAGAGATGGAGGAGACCCAGGGTCTGTAGAGATGGAGGAGACCCAGGGTCTGTAGAGATGGAGACCCAGGGTCTGTAGAGATGGAGACCCAGGGTCTGTAGAGATGGAAGTGTATTCAGTGATGTGACCCAGGGTCTGTAGAGATGGAGGAGACCCAGGGTCTGTAGAGATGGAGTATTCAGTGATGTGACCCAGGGTCTGTAGAGATGGAGGAGACCCAGGGTCTGTAGAGATGGAGGAGACCCAGGGTCTGTAGAGATGGAGACCCAGGGTCTGTAGAGATGGAGACCCAGGGTCTGTAGAGATGGAAGTGTATTCAGTGATGTGACCCAGGGTCTGTAGAGATGGAGGAGACCCAGGGTCTGTAGAGATGGAGTATTCAGTGATGTGACCCAGGGTCTGTAGAGATGGAGGAGACCCAGGGTCTGTAGAGATGGAGGAGACCCAGGGTCTGTAGAGATGGGGGTGTATTCTCAGTGATGTGACCCAGGGTCTGTAGAGATGGAGGAGACCCAGAGTCTGTAGAGATGGAGGAGACCCAGGGTCTGTAGAGATGGAGGAGACCCAGGGTCTGTAGAGATGGGGGTGTATTCAGTGATGTGACCCAGGGTCTGTAGAGATGGGGGTGTATTCAGTGATGTGACCCAGGGTCTGTAGAGATGGGGGTGTATTCAGTGATGTGACCCAGGGTCTGTAGAGATGGGGGTGTATTCAGTGATGTGACCCAGGGTCTGTAGAGATGGGGGTGTATTCTCAGTGATGTGACCCAGGGTCTGTAGAGATGGGGGTGTATTCTCAGTGATGTGACCCAGGGTCTGTAGAGATGGGGGTGTATTCAGTGATGTGACACAGGGTCTGTAGAGATGGGGGTGTATTCAGTGATGTGAAATGTTCTGGATGTTGCATATAGAAATAGAATAGGGATTCAGACAGCCAATCACATCCGTTCAACACCATACATTTCTACCTGAACGTTCTGTAAGGACGCACCCCTCTTGAACAGGCCCTGTGCTCCTCAGTTCCTGGTGTTGTTGAAGTAGCTGACAGGTTCTGTTCCGTTTTCAAGTCAACATTAATAATAGTCACTTTATTTCTCTCAGGTGTCATGAAGGGTGTGGTTCCAAAACTACAAACTACATCAAGTTGGACTTTGTGGTCTTTCATTTATGGGATGTTTTGTTTTTAAAGGACTGGGCTACATTTATTTTCGGACAAAATAAAATTAAAATATCTTCCTTCCTCCCCCTCCCAACCTCATGCTCTTGACTAAAAGGCAAAAGCCACAGAACAAAAGCAGTGATAACTACTGACATGATCAAACCAGGTTAGTTTCTGCAACAATAAAAACACATGCACGCACACTTCCACTGCCAGTAGTCAACGACGGCCAGCGGACAGACCAGCGGACAGACCTGACAACACATACAGGGTTTCCATCCCATCCTGTCAGGGGTGAAGGAAGGCCCCGCCTTGGATCAGCCCTGGTTTCACTCTCAAGACACACAACCTTGTTCTAAGGTCAACTTCATCCCAAACCAGTTTGGTCCATTTCTGTGAGTTTATTTATGCCACCCTGCCCCCTTGCACCGACTAGGGACTGTATCTCAATAGTCTAGAGATGCTTCCTCCTCACCCCCTCTCCATGTCAATAGTCTAGAGATGCTTCCTCCTCACCCCCTCTCCATGTCAATAGTCTATTACAGTCAGTGTGTGTCTGTCTGTCTGTGAAAAATCTAACTGAGCCTAGCGAACAGTTTGACGTATGGCACCAGAGACATCTCATCTTACACAACAGCCAAACAAAGAAACTGTCTCAGTCAAAAGACAAAACTAAAAGCCATAAAAGCGACAGTAAAAAAATGAGATTGAAGAGACTTGAGTGAAGTGAAAGAAGTACCCATGATGCTTAGACACGTCTATGCAGGCAGGGTCTTCAGTGGAGATGGCCGGTCCTGCTCTGAAATAGGCTGGGGTATATTATGGTATTAGACCCGATTCATATGATACATGGACCAGAACTGGCCCTGTTGACATTCTGTTACAGAGTAACAGCTCCATCAATCCTCAAAATCAATACTTGATTGGCTAAGAGGACTCTCGTCCTCACTAGTTGTCTGGGAACAGATCAGAAGGTCCACACCGGGGCCGGCGCGTTCTAGACAGTCTTTTCTGGTTTAGTTAGTCGCCAGCTCTGCTTCCGTGAAAGTGTGTGTGGTCGAGTCTCAGGTCAGAGCGAATGAGACACTAACGGCTGGGTTCTGTCTGTCTGCCTGAACCTCAGTCCGCACGTTCGAGTCACAGGGAGGTCCAGCAGCACTGACTGATGACTGGCCCTGTCTGAGGCCTATAGTGCTGCCTGTATGGGCCTCTGTGGGGGGGGCAGCCTCCCTCTCCTCCTCTATATGACTCTCTCTCTGTGTGGGGGGGCAGCCTCCCTCCTCTCCTCTATATGACTCTCTCTCTGTGTGGGGGGGCAGCCTCCCTCTCCTCCTCTATATGACTCTCTCTCTGTGTGGGGGGGCAGCCTCCCTCTCCTCCTCTATATGACTCTCTCTCTGTGTGGGGGGGCAGCCTCCCTCTCCTCCTCTATATGACTCTCTCTCTGTGTGGGGGGGGCAACCTCCCTCTCCTCCTCTATATGACTCTCTCTCTGTGTGGGGGGGGCAACCTCCCTCTCCTCCTCTATATGACTCTCTCTGTGTGGGGGGCAGCCTCCCTCCTCTATATGACTCTCTCTCTGTGGGGGGGGCAGCCTCCCTCCTCTATATGACTCTCTCTCTGTGGGGGGGGCAGCCTCCCTCCTCTATATGACTCTCTCTCTGTGGGGGGGCAGCCTCCCTCCTCTCGTACAACAATATAAACATTTAAGAATAAACAAAGTCCCCCCCCCCCTCAGTAATAGTGTTTTCAATATGAAACAGTGGTCACACCCTGTCAGATTCTAACATTAACAAGGTCGCAGTTCAGTTTCTCTGTCCGTCTGCCTTAGACACGGCAATCTGAACGATAGGAGAGGGAGGGATGGAAGGAGGGATGGAGGCTGCTCCCCTCCACACAGACGGAGGAGTGTTGAGTGATGTCATCGCACGCTCATCCTCTATGGCTACTTCAAAACCAGGTGAAGCCCCTCCCCCATTTGGTGGAGCCCCTCCCCCGTTTCATCTAGAGAGAAACAGACCGAGAGAGATGGAGGGAGAGAGAGATGGAGGGAGGGAGCGAGATGGAGAGAGAGATGGAGCGAGAGAGAGATGGAGGGAGGGAGCGAGATGGAGAGAGAGAGATGGAGAGAGAAAGACCGAGAGAGAGCGTTAGCATTGAGGTCAAACTAGAAAAGGAAAGTTTGTCCAGAACAGAAATGTCTGACTATGTCACCATACCTTTGATTGTGCCGATCAGAAAGCAGCTCTCGTCCGGTAAGTTGTAAACCATCTGGGAAATAACATTAGATAACATTAAAACAGAAATGTTACGGTTAAGAAATCTAGTTTAAAACTAGAACAATGCAACTGAACCAGTAATGTTAAGGTATACTGATACAGTATCAAGTCAATCACACGGGTCCACTAGCTGTGATGCACAGTCTGGTTGGGGGACTGTTTTGAATGGTGCACCCAGTACTTCCTGAATAGGCTGAAGGGGGGAAGGGTTAGGGTGGGACACAGCGGCAGTAGGTAAATATAATGCAAACACCTGATGGACAGAGAACATCCACCTCTACCTGGTCACTGAACAGTGTGTGTGTACCTGGTCACTCAGCAGTATGTGTGTGTGTGTGTGTACCTGGTCACTCGGCAGTGTGTGTGTGTGTACCTGGTCACTCAGCAGTATGTGTGTGTGTGTGTGTACCTGGTCACTCGGCAGTGTGTGTGTGTGTGTGTGTACCTGGTCACTCGGCAGTGTGTGTGTGTGTACCTGGTCACTCGGCAGTGTGTGTGTGTGTACCTGGTCACTCGGCAGTGTGTGTGTGTGTGTGTGTACCTGGTCACTCGGCAGTGTGTGTGTGTGTACCTGGTCACTCGGCAGTGTGTGTGTGTGTGTGTACCTGGTCACTCGGCAGTGTGTGTGTGTGTGTGTACCTGGTCACTCAGCAGTGTGTGTGTGTGTACCTGGTCACTCAGCAGTGTGTGTGTACCTGGTCACTCAGCAGTGTGTGTGTGTGTGTGTACCTGGTCACTCAGCAGTGTGTGTGTGTGTGTGTGTGTGTGTGTGTACCTGGTCACTCAGCAGTGTGTGTACCTGGTCACTCAGCAGTATGTGTGTGTGTACCTGGTCACTCAGCAGTGTGTGTGTGTACCTGGTCACTCAGCAGTGTGTGTGTGTGTGTGTGTGTGTGTACCTGGTCACTCAGCAGTGTGTGTGTGTGTGTGTGTGTGTGTGTGTGTGTACCTGGTCACTCAGCAGTGTGTGTGTGTGTGTGTGTGTGTGTGTGTGTGTGTGTACCTGGTCACTCAGCAGTGTGTGTGTGTGTGTACCTGGTCACTCAGCAGTGTGTGTGTGTGTGTACCTGGTCACTCAGCAGTATGTGTGTGTGTGTACCTGGTCACTCAGCAGCGTGTGTGTACCTGGTCACTCAGCAGCGTGTGTGTACCTGGTCACTCAGCAGCGTGTGTGTACCTGGTCACTCAGCAGCGTGTGTGTACCTGGTCACTCAGCAGCGTGTGTGTACCTGGTCACTCAGCAGCGTGTGTGTACCTGGTCACTCAGCAGCGTGTGTGTACCTGGTCACTCAGCAGCGTGTGTGTACCTGGTCACTCAGCAGCGTGTGTGTACCTGGTCACTCAGCAGCGTGTGTGTACCTGGTCACTCAGCAGCGTGTGGGTACCTGGTCACTCAGCAGCGTGTGTGTACCTGGTCACTCAGCAGCGTGTGTGTACCTGGTCACTCAGCAGCGTGTGTGTGTGTGTGTGTGTACCTGGTCACTCAGCAGCGTGTGTGTACCTGGTCACTCAGCAGCGTGTGTGTACCTGGTCACTCAGCAGCGTGTGTGTACCTGGTCACTCAGCAGCGTGTGTGTACCTGGTCACTCAGCAGCGTGTGTGTACCTGGTCACTCAGCAGCGTGTGTGTACCTGGTCACTCAGCAGCGTGTGTGTACCTGGTCACTCAGCAGCGTGTGTGTACCTGGTCACTCAGCAGCGTGTGTGTACCTGGTCACTCAGCAGCGTGTGTGTACCTGGTCACTCAGCAGTGTGTGTGTACCTGGTCACTCAGCAGTATGTGTGTACCTGGTCACTCAGCAGTATGTGTGTACCTGGTCACTCAGCAGTATGTGTGTACCTGGTCACTCAGCAGTATGTGTGTACCTGGTCACTCAGCAGTATGTGTGTACCTGGTCACTCAGCAGTATGTGTGTACCTGGTCACTCAGCAGTATGTGTGTACCTGGTCACTCAGCAGTATGTGTGTACCTGGTCACTCAGCAGTATGTGTGTACCTGGTCACTCAGCAGTATGTGTGTACCTGGTCACTCAGCAGTATGTGTGTACCTGGTCACTCAGCAGTATGTGTGTACCTGGTCACTCAGCAGTATGTGTGTACCTGGTCACTCAGCAGTATGTGTGTACCTGGTCACTCAGCAGTGTGTGTGTGTGTGTGTACCTGGTCACTCAGCAGTGTGTGTGTGTGTGTGTACCTGGTCACTCAGCAGTGTGTGTGTGTGTGTGTACCTGGTCACTCAGCAGTGTGTGTGTGTGTGTGTGTGTGTGTGTGTGTGTGTGTGTACCTGGTCACTCAGCAGTGTGTGTGTGTGTGTGTACCTGGTCACTCAGCAGTGTGTGTGTGTGTGTGTGTGTGTACCTGGTCACTCAGCAGTGTGTGTGTGTGTGTGTGTGTGTACCTGGTCACTCAGCAGTGTGTGTGTGTGTGTGTGTACCTGGTCACTCAGCAGTATGTGTGTGTGTGTGTGTACCTGGTCACTCAGCAGTATGTGTGTGTGTACCTGGTCACTCAGCAGTATGTGTGTGTGTACCTGGTCACTCAGCAGTATGTGTGTGTGTACCTGGTCACTCAGCAGTATGTGTGTGTGTACCTGGTCACTCAGCAGTATGTGTGTGTGTACCTGGTCACTCAGCAGTATGTGTGTGTGTGTGTACCTGGTCACTCAGCAGTGTGTGTGTGTGTGTGTACCTGGTCACTCAGCAGTGTGTGTGTGTGTGTGTGTACCTGGTCACTCAGCAGTGTGTGTGTGTGTGTGTGTACCTGGTCACTCAGCAGTGTGTGTGTGTGTGTGTGTACCTGGTCACTCAGCAGTATGTGTGTGTGTACCTGGTCACTCAGCAGTATGTGTGTGTGTACCTGGTCACTCAGCAGTATGTGTGTGTGTACCTGGTCACTCAGCAGTATGTGTGTGTGTACCTGGTCACTCAGCAGTATGTGTGTGTGTACCTGGTCACTCAGCAGTATGTGTGTGTGTACCTGGTCACTCAGCAGTGTGTGTGTGTGTGTGTACCTGGTCACTCAGCAGTGTGTGTGTGTGTGTGTGTACCTGGTCACTCAGCAGTGTGTGTGTGTGTGTGTGTACCTGGTCACTCAGCAGTGTGTGTGTGTGTGTGTGTACCTGGTCACTCAGCAGTGTGTGTGTGTGTGTGTGTACCTGGTCACTCAGCAGTGTGTGTGTGTGTGTGTGTACCTGGTCACTCAGCAGTGTGTGTGTGTGTGTGTACCTGGTCACTCAGCAGTATGTGTGTGTGTACCTGGTCACTCAGCAGTATGTGTGTGTGTACCTGGTCACTCAGCAGTATGTGTGTGTGTACCTGGTCACTCAGCAGTATGTGTGTGTGTACCTGGTCACTCAGCAGTATGTGTGTGTGTACCTGGTCACTCAGCAGTATGTGTGTGTGTACCTGGTCACTCAGCAGTATGTGTGTGTGTACCTGGTCACTCAGCAGTATGTGTGTGTGTACCTGGTCACTCAGCAGTATGTGTGTGTGTACCTGGTCACTCAGCAGTATGTGTGTGTGTACCTGGTCACTCAGCAGTATGTGTGTGTGTACCTGGTCACTCAGCAGTATGTGTGTGTGTACCTGGTCACTCAGCAGTATGTGTGTGTGTACCTGGTCACTCAGCAGTATGTGTGTGTGTGTGTGTGTGTGTGTGTGTACCTGGTCACTCAGCAGTATGTGTGTGTGTGTGTGTGTGTGTGTGTGTGTACCTGGTCACTCAGCAGTATGTGTGTGTGTACCTGGTCACTCAGCAGTGTGTGTGTGTGTGTGTGTGTGTGTGTGTGTACCTGGTCACTCAGCAGTATGTGTGTGTGTGTGTGTGTGTGTGTGTGTACCTGGTCACTCAGCAGTATGTGTGTGTGTACCTGGTCACTCAGCAGTATGTGTGTGTGTGTATACCTGGTCACTCAGCAGTGTGTGTGTGTGTGTGTGTACCTGGTCACTCAGCAGTGTGTGTGTGTGCACCTGGTCACTCAGCAGTGTGTGTGTGTGTGTGTATACCTGGTCACTCAGCAGTGTGTGTGTGTGTGTGTGTGTGTACCTGGTCACTCAGGAGTGTGTGTGTGTGCACCCGGTCACTCAGCAGTGTGTGTGTGTGTATACCTGGTCACTCAGCAGTGTGTGTGTGTGTGTGTGTGTGTGTGTGTGTGTGTGTGTGTGTACACCTGGTCACTCAGCAGTATGTGTGTGTTTACCTGGTCACTCAGCAGTATGTGTGTACCTGGTCACTCAGCAGTATGTGTGTGTGTGTGTGTACCTGGTCACTCAGCAGTATGTGTGTGTGTGTGTGTGTGTGTGTACCTGGTCACTCAGCAGTATGTGTGTGTGTGTGTGTACCTGGTCACTCAGCAGTATGTGTGTGTGTGTGTGTACCTGGTCACTCAGCAGTATGTGTGTGTGTGTGTGTACCTGGTCACTCAGCAGTATGTGTGTGTGTGTGTACCTGGTCACTCAGCAGTATGTGTGTGTGTGTGTACCTGGTCACTCAGCAGTATGTGTGTGTGTGTGTGTGTGTACCTGGTCACTCAGCAGTATGTGTGTGTGTGTGTGTGTACCTGGTCACTCAGCAGTATGTGTGTGTGTGTGTACCTGGTCACTCAGCAGTATGTGTGTGTGTGTGTGTGTGTACCTGGTCACTCTAGCAGTATGTGTGTGTGTATGTGTGTACCTGGTCACTCAGCAGTATGTGTGTGTATGTGTGTACCTGGTCACTCAGCAGTATGTGTGTGTACCTGGTCACTCAGCAGTGTGTGTGTACCTGGTCACTCAGCAGTATGTGTGTACCTGGTCACTCAGCAGTATGTGTGTGTATGTGTGTACCTGGTCACTCAGCAGTATGTGTGTACCTGGTCACTCAGCAGTATGTGTGTACCTGGTCACTCAGCAGTGTGTGTGTACCTGGTCACTCAGCAGTGTGTGTGTGTACCTGGTCACTCAGCAGTGTGTGTGTGTACCTGGTCACTCAGCAGTGTGTGTGTACCTGGTCACTCAGCAGTGTGTGTGTACCTGGTCACTCAGCAGTATGTGTGTACCTGGTCACTCAGCAGTGTGTGTGTACCTGGTTACTCAGCAGTGTGTGTGTACCTGGTCACTCAGCAGTATGTGTGTGTATGTGTGTACCTGGTCACTCAGCAGTGTGTGTGTACCTGGTCACTCAGCAGTGTGTGTGTACCTGGTCACTCAGCAGTGTGTGTGTACCTGGTCACTCAGCAGTGTGTGTGTGTATGTGTGTACCTGGTCACTCAGCAGTATGTGTGTGTATGTGTACCTGGTCACTCAGCAGTGTGTGTGTACCTGGTCACTCAGCAGTGTGTGTGTACCTGGTCACTCAGCAGTGTGTGTGTACCTGGTCACTCAGCAGTGTGTGTGTACCTGGTCACTCAGCAGTGTGTGTGTACCTGGTCACTCAGCAGTGTGTGTGTACCTGGTCACTCAGCCGTGTGTGTGTGTACCTGGTCACTCAGCCGTGTGTGTGTGTACCTGGTCACTCAGCCGTGTGTGTGTGTACCTGGTCACTCAGCCGTGTGTGTGTGTACCTGGTCACTCAGCCGTGTGTGTGTGTACCTGGTCACTCAGCCGTGTGTGTGTGTACCTGGTCACTCAGCCGTGTGTGTGTGTACCTGGTCACTCAGCCGTGTGTGTGTGTACCTGGTCACTCAGCCGTGTGTGTGTGTACCTGGTCACTCAGCCGTGTGTGTGTGTACCTGGTCACTCAGCCGTGTGTGTGTGTACCTGGTCACTCAGCCGTGTGTGTGTGTACCTGGTCACTCAGCCGTGTGTGTGTGTACCTGGTCACTCAGCCGTGTGTGTGTGTACCTGGTCACTCAGCAGTGTGTGTGTGTACCTGGTCACTCAGCAGTGTGTGTGTGTACCTGGTCACTCAGCAGTGTGTGTGTACCTGGTCACTCAGCAGTGTGTGTGTACCTGGTCACTCAGCAGTATGTGTGTACCTGGTCACTCAGCAGTATGTGTGTACCTGGTCACTCAGCAGTATGTGTGTACCTGGTCACTCAGCAGTATGTGTGTACCTGGTCACTCAGCAGTATGTGTGTACCTGGTCACTCAGCAGTATGTGTGTACCTGGTCACTCAGCAGTATGTGTGTACCTGGTCACTCAGCAGTATGTGTGTACCTGGTCACTCAGCAGTGTGTGTGTGTGTGTGTACCTGGTCACTCAGCAGTGTGTGTGTGTGTGTGTACCTGGTCACTCAGCAGTGTGTGTGTGTGTGTGTACCTGGTCACTCAGCAGTGTGTGTGTGTGTGTGTGTGTGTGTGTGTGTGTGTGTACCTGGTCACTCAGCAGTGTGTGTGTGTGTGTGTACCTGGTCACTCAGCAGTGTGTGTGTGTGTGTGTGTGTGTACCTGGTCACTCAGCAGTGTGTGTGTGTGTGTGTGTGTGTACCTGGTCACTCAGCAGTGTGTGTGTGTGTGTGTGTACCTGGTCACTCAGCAGTATGTGTGTGTGTACCTGGTCACTCAGCAGTATGTGTGTGTGTACCTGGTCACTCAGCAGTATGTGTGTGTGTACCTGGTCACTCAGCAGTATGTGTGTGTGTACCTGGTCACTCAGCAGTATGTGTGTGTGTGTGTACCTGGTCACTCAGCAGTGTGTGTGTGTGTGTGTACCTGGTCACTCAGCAGTGTGTGTGTGTGTGTGTGTACCTGGTCACTCAGCAGTGTGTGTGTGTGTGTGTGTACCTGGTCACTCAGCAGTGTGTGTGTGTGTGTGTGTACCTGGTCACTCAGCAGTATGTGTGTGTGTACCTGGTCACTCAGCAGTATGTGTGTGTGTACCTGGTCACTCAGCAGTATGTGTGTGTGTACCTGGTCACTCAGCAGTATGTGTGTGTGTACCTGGTCACTCAGCAGTATGTGTGTGTGTACCTGGTCACTCAGCAGTATGTGTGTGTGTACCTGGTCACTCAGCAGTGTGTGTGTGTGTGTGTACCTGGTCACTCAGCAGTGTGTGTGTGTGTGTGTACCTGGTCACTCAGCAGTGTGTGTGTGTGTGTGTGTACCTGGTCACTCAGCAGTGTGTGTGTGTGTGTGTGTACCTGGTCACTCAGCAGTGTGTGTGTGTGTGTGTGTACCTGGTCACTCAGCAGTGTGTGTGTGTGTGTGTGTACCTGGTCACTCAGCAGTGTGTGTGTGTGTGTGTGTACCTGGTCACTCAGCAGTGTGTGTGTGTGTGTGTGTACCTGGTCACTCAGCAGTATGTGTGTGTTGTACCTGGTCACTCAGCAGTATGTGTGTGTGTACCTGGTCACTCAGCAGTATGTGTGTGTGTACCTGGTCACTCAGCAGTATGTGTGTGTGTACCTGGTCACTCAGCAGTATGTGTGTGTGTACCTGGTCACTCAGCAGTATGTGTGTGTGTACCTGGTCACTCAGCAGTATGTGTGTGTGTACCTGGTCACTCAGCAGTATGTGTGTGTGTACCTGGTCACTCAGCAGTATGTGTGTGTGTACCTGGTCACTCAGCAGTATGTGTGTGTGTACCTGGTCACTCAGCAGTATGTGTGTGTGTACCTGGTCACTCAGCAGTATGTGTGTGTGTACCTGGTCACTTCAGCAGTATGTGTGTGTGTACCTGGTCACTCAGCAGTATGTGTGTGTGTGTGTGTGTGTGTGTGTGTACCTGGTCACTCAGCAGTATGTGTGTGTGTGTGTGTGTGTGTGTGTGTGTACCTGGTCACTCAGCAGTATGTGTGTGTGTACCTGGTCACTCAGCAGTGTGTGTGTGTGTGTGTGTGTGTGTGTGTGTACCTGGTCACTCAGCAGTATGTGTGTGTGTGTGTGTGTGTGTGTGTGTACCTGGTCACTCAGCAGTATGTGTGTGTGTACCTGGTCACTCAGCAGTATGTGTGTGTGTGTATACCTGGTCACTCAGCAGTGTGTGTGTGTGTGTGTGTACCTGGTCACTCAGCAGTGTGTGTGTGTGCACCTGGTCACTCAGCAGTGTGTGTGTGTGTGTGTATACCTGGTCACTCAGCAGTGTGTGTGTGTGTGTGTGTGTGTACCTGGTCACTCAGGAGTGTGTGTGTGTGCACCCGGTCACTCAGCAGTGTGTGTGTGTGTATACCTGGTCACTCAGCAGTGTGTGTGTGTGTGTGTGTGTGTGTGTGTGTGTGTGTGTGTGTGTACACCTGGTCACTCAGCAGTATGTGTGTGTTTACCTGGTCACTCAGCAGTATGTGTGTACCTGGTCACTCAGCAGTATGTGTGTGTGTGTGTGTACCTGGTCACTCAGCAGTATGTGTGTGTGTGTGTGTGTGTGTGTACCTGGTCACTCAGCAGTATGTGTGTGTGTGTGTGTACCTGGTCACTCAGCAGTATGTGTGTGTGTGTGTGTACCTGGTCACTCAGCAGTATGTGTGTGTGTGTGTGTACCTGGTCACTCAGCAGTATGTGTGTGTGTGTGTACCTGGTCACTCAGCAGTATGTGTGTGTGTGTGTACCTGGTCACTCAGCAGTATGTGTGTGTGTGTGTGTGTGTGTGTACCTGGTCACTCAGCAGTATGTGTGTGTGTGTGTGTGTACCTGGTCACTCAGCAGTATGTGTGTGTGTGTGTACCTGGTCACTCAGCAGTATGTGTGTGTGTGTGTGTGTGTACCTGGTCACTCTAGCAGTATGTGTGTGTGTATGTGTGTACCTGGTCACTCAGCAGTATGTGTGTGTATGTGTGTACCTGGTCACTCAGCAGTATGTGTGTGTACCTGGTCACTCAGCAGTGTGTGTGTACCTGGTCACTCAGCAGTATGTGTGTACCTGGTCACTCAGCAGTATGTGTGTGTATGTGTGTACCTGGTCACTCAGCAGTATGTGTGTACCTGGTCACTCAGCAGTATGTGTGTACCTGGTCACTCAGCAGTGTGTGTGTACCTGGTCACTCAGCAGTGTGTGTGTGTACCTGGTCACTCAGCAGTGTGTGTGTGTACCTGGTCACTCAGCAGTGTGTGTGTACCTGGTCACTCAGCAGTGTGTGTGTACCTGGTCACTCAGCAGTATGTGTGTACCTGGTCACTCAGCAGTGTGTGTGTACCTGGTTACTCAGCAGTGTGTGTGTACCTGGTCACTCAGCAGTATGTGTGTGTATGTGTGTACCTGGTCACTCAGCAGTGTGTGTGTACCTGGTCACTCAGCAGTGTGTGTGTACCTGGTCACTCAGCAGTGTGTGTGTACCTGGTCACTCAGCAGTGTGTGTGTGTATGTGTGTACCTGGTCACTCAGCAGTATGTGTGTGTATGTGTACCTGGTCACTCAGCAGTGTGTGTGTACCTGGTCACTCAGCAGTGTGTGTGTACCTGGTCACTCAGCAGTGTGTGTGTACCTGGTCACTCAGCAGTGTGTGTGTACCTGGTCACTCAGCAGTGTGTGTGTACCTGGTCACTCAGCAGTGTGTGTGTACCTGGTCACTCAGCCGTGTGTGTGTACCTGGTCACTCAGCCGTGTGTGTGTGTGTACCTGGTCACTCAGCCGTGTGTGTGTGTACCTGGTCACTCAGCCGTGTGTGTGTGTACCTGGTCACTCAGCCGTGTGTGTGTGTACCTGGTCACTCAGCCGTGTGTGTGTGTACCTGGTCACTCAGCCGTGTGTGTGTGTACCTGGTCACTCAGCCGTGTGTGTGTGTACCTGGTCACTCAGCCGTGTGTGTGTGTACCTGGTCACTCAGCCGTGTGTGTGTGTACCTGGTCACTCAGCCGTGTGTGTGTGTACCTGGTCACTCAGCCGTGTGTGTGTGTACCTGGTCACTCAGCCGTGTGTGTGTGTACCTGGTCACTCAGCCGTGTGTGTGTGTACCTGGTCACTCAGCAGTGTGTGTGTGTACCTGGTCACTCAGCAGTGTGTGTGTGTACCTGGTCACTCAGCAGTGTGTGTGTACCTGGTCACTCAGCAGTGTGTGTGTACCTGGTCACTCAGCAGTATGTGTGTGTGTGTGTACCTGGTCACTCAGCAGTATGTGTGTGTGTGTGTGTGTGTGTGTGTACCTGGTCACTCAGCAGTATGTGTGTGTGTGTGTGTGTACCTGGTCACTCAGCAGTATGTGTGTGTGTGTGTGTGTACCTGGTCACTCAGCAGTATGTGTGTGTGTGTGTACCTGGTCACTCAGCAGTATGTGTGTGTGTGTGTGTGTACCTGGTCACTCAGCAGTATGTGTGTGTGTGTGTGTGTACCTGGTCACTCTAGCAGTATGTGTGTGTGTATGTGTGTACCTGGTCACTCAGCAGTATGTGTGTGTATGTGTGTACCTGGTCACTCAGCAGTATGTGTGTGTACCTGGTCACTCAGCAGTGTGTGTGTACCTGGTCACTCAGCAGTGTGTGTGTACCTGGTCACTCAGCAGTATGTGTGTACCTGGTCACTCAGCAGTATGTGTGTGTATGTGTGTACCTGGTCACTCAGCAGTATGTGTGTACCTGGTCACTCAGCAGTGTGTGTGTACCTGGTCACTCAGCAGTGTGTGTGTACCTGGTCACTCAGCAGTGTGTGTGTACCTGGTCACTCAGCAGTATGTGTGTACCTGGTCACTCAGCAGTGTGTGTGTACCTGGTTACTCAGCAGTGTGTGTGTACCTGGTCACTCAGCAGTATGTGTGTGTATGTGTGTACCTGGTCACTCAGCAGTGTGTGTGTACCTGGTCACTCAGCAGTGTGTGTGTACCTGGTCACTCAGCAGTGTGTGTGTACCTGGTCACTCAGCAGTGTGTGTGTACCTGGTCACTCAGCAGTGTGTGTGTACCTGGTCACTCAGCAGTGTGTGTGTGTATGTGTGTACCTGGTCACTCAGCAGTGTGTGTGTGTATGTGTACCTGGTCACTCAGCAGTATGTGTGTGTATGTGTACCTGGTCACTCAGCAGTGTGTGTGTACCTGGTCACTCAGCAGTGTGTGTGTACCTGGTCACTCAGCAGTGTGTGTGTACCTGGTCACTCAGCAGTGTGTGTACCTGGTCACTCAGCAGTGTGTGTGTACCTGGTCACTCAGCCGTGTGTGTGTGTGTACCTGGTCACTCAGCCGTGTGTGTGTGTACCTGGTCACTCAGCCGTGTGTGTGTGTACCTGGTCACTCAGCCGTGTGTGTGTGTACCTGGTCACTCAGCCGTGTGTGTGTGTACCTGGTCACTCAGCCGTGTGTGTGTGTACCTGGTCACTCAGCCGTGTGTGTGTGTACCTGGTCACTCAGCCGTGTGTGTGTGTACCTGGTCACTCAGCCGTGTGTGTGTGTACCTGGTCACTCAGCAGTGTGTGTGTGTACCTGGTCACTCAGCAGTGTGTGTGTGTACCTGGTCACTCAGCAGTGTGTGTGTACCTGGTCACTCAGCAGTGTGTGTGTACCTGGTCACTCAGCAGTGTGTGTGTACCTGGTCACTCAGCAGTGTGTGTGTACCTGGTCACTCAGCAGTGTGTGTGTACCTGGTCACTCAGCAGTGTGTGTGTACCTGGTCACTCAGCAGTGTGTGTGTACCTGGTCACTCAGCAGTGTGTGTGTACCTGGTCACTCAGCAGTGTGTGTGTACCTGGTCACTCAGCAGTATGTGTGTACCTGGTCACTCAGCAGTGTGTGTGTACCTGGTCACTCAGCAGTATGTGTGTACCTGGTCACTCAGCAGTGTGTGTGTACCTGGTCACTCAGCAGTGTGTGTGTGTGTACCTGGTCACTCAGCAGTATGTGTGTACCTGGTCACTCAGCAGTGTGTGTGTGTGTACCTGGTCACTCAGCAGTATGTGTGTACCTGGTCACTCAGCAGTATGTGTGTACCTGGTCACTCAGCAGTATGTGTGTACCTGGTCACTCAGCAGTGTGTGTGTACCTGGTCACTCAGCAGTGTGTGTGTACCTGGTCACTCAGCAGTGTGTGTGTACCTGGTCACTCAGCAGTGTGTGTGTGTGTACCTGGTCACTCAGCAGTGTGTGTGTGTGTACCTGGTCACTCAGCAGTATGTGTGTACCTGGTCACTCAGCAGTATGTGTGTACCTGGTCACTCAGCAGTATGTGTGTACCTGGTCACTCAGCAGTGTGTGTGTACCTGGTCACTCAGCAGTGTGTGTGTACCTGGTCACTCAGCAGTGTGTGTGTACCTGGTCACTCAGCAGTGTGTGTGTACCTGGTCACTCAGCAGTATGTGTGTACCTGGTCACTCAGCAGTGTGTGTGTACCTGGTCACTCAGCAGTGTGTGTGTACCTGGTCACTCAGCAGTGTGTGTGTACCTGGTCACTCAGCAGTGTGTGTGTACCTGGTCACTCAGCAGTGTGTGTGTGTGTATACCTGGTCACTCAGCAGTGTGTGTGTGTGTGTGTGTGTACCTGGTCACTCAGCAGTGTGTGTGTGTGTGTACCTGGTCACTCAGCAGTGTGTGTGTGTGTGTGTGTGTGTGTACCTGGTCACTCAGCAGTATGTGTATTCCTGTGGGTCCTTGTCGGTAGACCTGGTTGATCTGTCCCAGTGGAACACTACACACACACGCCATCTTCCTGATCAACTCAGCTGCAGTCAGCTCCTCCAGGTACAGAGCATGGTACACTGCACACACACACACACACACACACACACACACACACACACACACACACACACACACACAGAGATTAAAAGATGTGTATACAGTAAAATGGAGACACACACAGAGGTGTATACAGTAGAATGGAGACACACACAGAGGTGTATACAGTAGAATGGAGACACACACAGAGGTGTATACAGTAAAATGGAGACACACACAGAGGTGTATACAGTAGAATGGAGACACACACAGAGGTGTATACAGTAGAATGGAGACACACACAGAGGTGTATACAGTAGAATGGAGACACACACAGAGGTGTTTACAGTAGAATGGAGACACACAGAGGTGTTTACAGTAGAATGGAGACACACACAGAGGTGTTTACAGTAGAATGGAGACACGCAGAGGTGTATACAGTAGAATGGAGACACACAGAGGTGTATACAGTAGAATGGAGACACACAGAGGTGTATACAGTAGAATGGAGACACACAGAGGTGTATACAGTAGAATGGAGACACACAGAGGTGTTTACAGTAGAATGGAGACACACAGAGGTGAATACAGTAGAATGGAGACACACAGAGGTGTATACAGTAGAATGGAGACACACAGAGGTGTATACAGTAGAATGGAGACACACAGAGGTGAATACAGTAGAATGGAGACACACAGAGGTGTATACAGTAGAATGGAGACACACAGAGGTGTATACAGTAGAATGGAGACACACAGAGGTGTATACAGTAGAATGGAGACACACAGAGGTGTTTACAGTAGAATGGAGACGCAGGCTTTAACATTTCTGTTTATACATGCTCTTTCTGAGTAAGTACAAACAGTATATTTAAAAGGGTCCATCTGCATTTCAAACCCTGCCACTGTTTTGAGAAAAAGGGCTGGATAAATTCACCTATGGATGCACGGGCTGACCATCCATGACCATGTTTCCAGGCTAAACTGTGTTTGCAAACATTGGAGTAAAACAAGCATAAATCCTGGGTTTTGATGGGGATTTAAAAGTGGATGTGAAAACTGCAGATTGGCCATTTAAACATAAACACAAACCAACAGACCGTATAAATGAGGTGTGTCACTGCGCTCTCTGTTCTGGCTGTCACTGCGTCTCTCCAGCAGGGGGCTCTCTACCTCACACTCCTGACACACATAGAGGGTCAACCTGGGACACACCGACCTGCAGGAACACAGAGACATGTTAGAAACACATACACATTTCCATACACCCCCGTCTCACATACGCCCCTCTCTCTCATACACCCCCGTCTCTCATACGCCCCTCTCTCTCATACACATACACGCCCCTCCCTCACATACACCCCCCCCTCTCTCTCACACATACACCCCCCCCCTCTCTCACCCCCCCATCTCTCTCTCTCACCCCCCCCCCCCCTCTCTCACCCCCCCTCCCTCTCTCACACCCCCCTCCCTCTCTCACACACCCCCCTCTCTCTCACACACACACCCCTCTCTCTCACACACACACCCCTCTCTCTCACACACACACCTCTCTCTCACACACACACCCCTCTCTCTCACACACACACACCCCTCTCTCTCACACACACACCCCTCTCTCTCTCTCACACACACACACCCCTCTCTCTCACACACACCCCTCTCTCTCACACACACCCCTCTCTCTCTCTCACACACACACACACACCCCTCTCTCTCTCTCACACACACACACACACACACACACACACACACACACACACACACACACACACACACACACACCCCTCTCTCTCACACACACACACACACCCCTCTCTCTCACACACACACACACACCCCTCTCTCACACACACACACCCCCCTCTCTCACACACACACACCCCCCTCTCTCACACACACACACACACACCCCTCTCTCACACACACACACACACACCCCTCTCTCACACACACACACACACCAGTCCCTCTCTCACACACACACACACACCCCTCTCTCACACACACACCCCCCCCCTCTCTCACACACACACCCCCTCTCTCACACACACACCCCCCCTCTCTCACACACACCCCCCCCTCTCTCACACACACCCCCTCTCTCACACACACCCCCCCTCTCTCACACACACCCCCCCTCTCTCACACACACCCCCCCTCTCTCACACACACCCCCCTCTCTCACACACACACACCCCCTCTCACACACACACACCCTCTCTCACACACACACCCCCTCTCTCACACACACCCCCTCTCTCACACACACCCCCCCTCTCTCACATACACCCCCCCTCTCTCACATACACCCCCCCTCTCTCGCTCTCACACCCCGTCTCTCGCTCTCACACCCCGTCTCTCGCTCTCACACCCCGTCTCTCGCTCTCACACCCCGTCTCTCGCTCTCACACCCCGTCTCTCGCTCTCAAATACCCCCCCCCTCTCAAATACCCCCCCCTCTCAAATACCCCCCCCCTCTCAAATACCCCCCCCCTCTCAAATACCCCCCCCCCTCTCAAATACCCCCCCCCCCCTCTCAAATACACCCCCCCCTCTCAAATACACCCCCCCTCTCAAATACCCCCCCCTCTCAAATACCCCCCCCCCTCTATTCAATGGACTTTATTGACATGGGAAACATATGTTTACATTGAAAAAAACAAGTGAAGTAGATTATAAACAATAAAAAATTAACAGTAAACATTACACTCAGAAGTTCCAAAAGAATAAAGACATTACAAATGTCATATTATGTATATATACACAGTGTTGTAATGATGTGTAAATAGTTCAAGTACAAATAAATAAACATAAATATGGGTTGTATTTACAATGGTGTTTGTTCTTCACTGGTTGCCCTTTTCTTGTGGCAACAGGTCACAAATATTGCTGCTGTGATGGCACACTGTGGTATTTCACCCAGTAGATATGGGAGTTTATCAAAATTGGCTTTGTTTTCAAATTCTTTGTGGATCTGTGTAATCTGAGGGAAATATGTGTCTCTAATATGGTCATATGGCAGGAGGTTAGGAAGTGCAGCTCAGTTTCCACCTCATTTTGTGGGCATTTTGCACATAGCCTGTCTTCTCTTGAGTGCCAGGTCTGCCTACGGCGGCCTTTCTCAATAGCAAGGCAATGTTCACTGAGTCTGTACATAGTCAAAGCTTTCTATAAGTTTGGGTCAGTCACAGTGGTGAGGTATTCTGACATGTGTACTCTCTGTTTAGGGCCAAATAGCATTCTAGTTTGCTCTGTTTTTTGGTTAATTCTTTCCAATGAGTCAAGTAATTATCTTTTTGTTTTCTCATGTTTTGGTTGGGTCTAACTGTGTTCTCCCTCCCCCCTCCCTCCCACCTCCTCACCCCCCCCCCCCCCCCCCTCTCTCCCTCACCCCCCTCCCTCCCTCACCCCCCTACCTGGATCTGAGTGTGTAGAAGAGTCTGATTCCATCAGCAGCTCCACAGATCTGAACCAGGTCATCCCGGGTCAACTTTAGTAAGTCAAAACCTACACAACACAACAGGTTGTCTTTAACAACTCAACAGGCTGTCCTTTAACAACTCAACAGGCTGTCCTTTAACAACTCAACAGGCTGTCCTTTAACAACTCAACAGGCTGTCTTTAACAACTCAACAGGCTGTCTTTAACAACTCAACAGGCTGTCTTTAACAACTCAACAGGCTGTCTTTAACAACTCAACAGGCTGTCTTTAACAACTCAACAGGCTGTCTTTAACAACTCAACAGGCTGTCTTTAACAACTCAACAGGCTGTCTTTAACAACTCAACAGGCTGTCTTTAACAACTCAACAGGCTGTCTTTAACAACTCAACAGGCTGTCCTTTAACAACTCAACAGGCTGTCCTTTAACAACTCAACAGGCTGTCCTTTAACAACTCAACAGGCTGTCCTTTAACAACTCAACAGGCTGTCCTTTAACAACTCAACAGGCTGTCCTTTAACAACTCAACAGGCTGTCCTTTAACAACTCAACAGGCTGTCCTTTAACAACTCAACAGGCTGTCCTTTAACAACTCAACAGGCTGTCCTTTAACAACTCAACAGGCTGTCTTTAACAACTCAACAGGCTGTCTTTAACAACTCAACAGGCTGTCTTTAATAACTCAACAGGCTGTCTTTAACAACTCAACAGGCTGTCTTTAACAACTCAACAGGCTGTCTTTAACAACTCAACAGGCTGTCTTTAACAACTCAACAGGCTGTCTTTAATAACTCAACAGGCTGTCTTTAATAACTCAACAGGCTGTCTTTAATAACTCAACAGGCTGTCTTTAATAACTCAACAGGCTGTCTTTAACAACTCAACAGGCTGTCTTTAACAACTCAACAGGCTGTCTTTAATAACTCAACAGGCTGTCCTTTAACAACTCAACAGGCTGTCTTTAACAACTCAACAGGATGTCTTTAACAACTCAACAGGATGTCTTTAACAACTCAACAGGCTGTCTTTAATAACTCAACAGGCTGTCCTTTAACAACTCAACAGGCTGTCTTTAATAACTCAACAGGCTGTCTTTAACAACTCAACAGGCTGTCTTTAACAACTCAACAGGCTGTCTTTAACAACTCAACAGGCTGTCTTTAACAACTCAACAGGCTGTCTTTAACAACTCAACAGGCTGTCTTTAACAACTCAACAGGCTGTCTTTAACAACTCAACAGGCTGTCTTTAACAACTCAACAGGCTGTCTTTAATAACTCAACAGGCTGTCTTTAACAACTCAACAGGCTGTCTTTAACAACTCAACAGGCTGTCTTTAACAACTCAACAGGCTGTCTTTAACAACTCAACAGGCTGTCTTTAATAACTCAACTTACACTAGGGACCAGGGAAAGAGTGGGTACCTGAGAAGTGGGAGAAGAGCCGCGCGTAGCTGTTGAAGCGGTTTTTGACAAGCCACTTCTGAGTCTCCGGGATGGTGGCTGTAGGACTGAGTTGCTGGAGAGAAAGACAGAGAGAGAGTGTGAGTTGGGGGGATTGATTTTCAACATGAGAAGTTTTTACAGGATTTGAGACACGTCCATGAGAATGTGTGTGGTGTGTACTGACCTCTGTGACGACTTGGCTGACAGGGTCTGCCTGGTGATTGGGCGACGATGAGCCACTGGAATACAACAGTCACAGTCAGCATTATCTCACTATGTCCACACAGACAGAGTTCCTTTCTCTCTATCCCTGAACGCTCACACACACCTGTCGGGTACGGAGGAGGCAGTGTACGTGGAGAGGGGTGTGGAGGTGAAGGAGGGACCAGCCGTCCGGGGAGAGCCGACGTAAGCATCAGGCCACGGAGAACACTGACCAGAGAGAAGAGAGAGACGTCACAACAACGCACTACCATAAAGCATTGCTGTCACCACCTACTAAGCAGGGTTTCCGTTTGGAAAATGTGGCGCCGGACATTTGAACGGCACCATTTTAATTGAGACATTTACCATATGAGTTGGGTGACTAACCCGATTAGGGCGTCCACTCACTGTCTGTCAGAATGACAGAAATCACATTTTAGATGATAGTAATTCATACGAACTGAACCTGCGGGGATGCAATGACGTGTGTCCTTCCTACACTTTAAAGATGTTGGAATAACTGTCCACGTGTACTTTCCCTCAGGTCAACAAGACGAGTAACGAACAGCAAAATCACTAGTCTGTAAATCTACTGTACCTCATAGTAGAACAGTTGACCTATTCTATTGGTCAGCTTGTCGAGAAAGATATAGCCTATTTCCAAACAGACTCTGGGACGACAGATCCCAAATTCATTCAACCAGTAGACCTTGGTTACATACAAACATGCTAAAAAAGCAATGAGTCTGACTCAACAGATCAGAACGTTTAGCTTAATGTTGATAAACTACTATTTCACATTATAGGCAGTAGGCTACGTAGCAGCCGTAGCAGCGATGAGACAAGATTGTAACTACTACCAATTGGATACCCGAAATTGGGGGGGAAAAAAAGAGAGAGAAAAAAAAAAAAAAGTTTGAAACACTGAAGCATCTGTAGGTTTCCAGAAAGCTCCCTCCAGCTCAAAGTGACGCGCTGGTGAAGCCAGACTTTTGTTAATTTATTTATTTAACCAGGTAGGCTAGTTGACAACAAGTTCTCATTTACAACTGCGACCTGACCAAGAATAAAGCAAAGCAGTGTGACACATACAACAACACAGAGTTACACATGTAATAAACAAAACATAGTCAATAATACAGTAGAACAAAAGAAAACAAAAAGTCTATGTACAGTGAGTGAAAATGAGGTAAGATAAGAGAGTTAAGGCAATAAATAGGCCATGGTGGCGAAGTAATTACATTATAGCAATTAAACACTGGAATGGTAGATGTGCAGAAGATGAATGTGCAAGTAGAGATACTGGGGTGCAAAGGAGCAAGATAAATAAATACAGTACAGCCTTCCGTTGCCTACCTACGCATTTGAATGGTGAATGGGAAGCGCGCTTCAGTTACCAGTTGAGAAATAACAACAGTTGCCATTTTTAATGTTGGTCCCTCAAAAAAACCTTAACACACGAATGCATTTAGAATTGTTGCGCCATGATTGGACTTATAAAAGTGCTGTCTGATCAATTTTCCACTCAAAGGCTCCGTATCTGTAGTATCTGTAGTCTCCGTATCTGTAGTATCTGTAGGCTCCGTATCTGTAGTATTTGTCGGCTCCGTATCTGTAGTATCTGTCAGCTCCGTATCTGTAGTATCCGTAGGCTCCGTATCTGTAGTATTTGTCGGCTCCGTATCTGTCGGCTCCGTATCTGTCGGCTCCGTATCTGTCGGCTCCGTATCTGTCGGCTCCGTATATGTCGGCTCCGTATCTGTAGTATCTGTCAGCTCCGTATCTGTAGGCTCCGTATCTGTAGTATCTGTCAGCTCCGTATCTGTAGGCTCCGTATCTGTAGTATTTGTCGGCTCCGTATCTGTAGGCTCCGTATCTGTAGGCTCCGTATGTGTAGTATTTGTCGGCTCCGTATCTGTCAGCTCAGATGGTACATAAACTGTAGTATCTGTCGGCTCCGTATCTGTAGGCTCCGTATCTGTAGTATCTGTCGGCTCCGTATCTGTAGGCTCCGTATCTGTAGTATTTGTCGGCTCCGTATCTGTCGGCTCCGTATCTTTAGTATCTGTAGGCTCCGTATCTGGCGGCTCCGTATCTGTCGGCTCCGTATCTGTCAGCTCCGTATCTGTCAGCTCAGATGGTACATAAACTGTAGTATCTGTAGGCTCCGTATCTGTCAGCTCAGATGGTACATAAACTGTAGTATCTGTAGGCTCCGTATCTGTAGTATCTGTAGGCTCCGTATCTGTAGTATTTGTCGGCTCCGTATCTGTAGGCTTCGTATCTGTAGTATCTGTAGGGTCCGTATCTGTAGGCTCCGTATCTGTCGGCTCCGTATCTGTAGGCTTCGTATCTGTAGTATCTGTAGGGTCCGTATCTGTAGGCTTCGTATCTGTAGTATCTGTAGGGTCCGTATCTGTAGGCTCCGTATTTGTCGGCTCCGTATCTGTAGGCTTCGTATCTGTAGTATCTGTAGGGTCCGTATCTGTAGGCTCCGTATCTGTCGGCTCCGTATCTGTAGGCGTATGCTGTGCACGTGTGATAAGTACATAACGAATATAAAACGCATGTCAATTTAATTCCACTAAATGAACCTATAGACTGATAAGCATGACCAGTCAAATGTATTTCCATCAACTGGTATTCCCATCAATGAACAGCCTAAACAGCATTATTTTGCTATTCGATTTTTCTTATTTTCCCAGACAATTGGAGGGTAGCAATATTATTTATTGGCTGAAAGAAAAAAAATAAAAAATGACCGGCTGACGGAAACCCTGTTACCAAGCATCATACAACTACATATTCAGTACCTGAACAGGAGGAGAGGAACATTCAACTATATATTCACTACCTGGACAGGAGGAGAGGAACATTCAACTACATATTCACTACCTGGACAGGAGGAGAGGAACATTCAACTACATATTCACTACCTGGACAGGAGGAGAGGAACATTCAACTACATATTCACTACCTGGACAGGAGGAGAGGAACATTCAACTACATATTCACTACCTGGACAGGAGGAGAGGAACATACAACTACATATTCACTACCTGGACAGGAGGAAAGGAACATTCAACTACATATTCACTACCTGGACAGGAGGAGAGGAACATTCAACTACATATTCACTACCTGGACAGGAGGAGAGGAACATTCAACTACATATTCACTACCTGGACAGGAGGAGAGGAACATTCAACTACATATTCACTACCTGGACAGGAGGAGAGGAACATTCAACTACATATTCACTACCTGGACAGGAGGAGAGGAACATACAACTACATATTCACTACCTGGACAGGAGGAGAGGAACATACAACTACATATTCACTACCTGGACAGGAGAGGAACATACAACTACATATTCACTACCTGGACAGGAGGAGAGGAACATACAACTACATATTCACTACCTGGACAGGAGGAGAGGAACATTCAACTACATATTCACTACCTGGACAGGAGGAGAGGAACATACAACTACATATTCACTACCTGGACAGGAGGAGAGGAACATACAACTACATATTCACTACCTGGACAGGAGGAGAGGAACATACAACTACATATTCACTACCTGGACAGGAGAAGAACATACAACTACATATTCACTACCTGGACAGGAGGAGAGGAACATACAACTACATATTCACTACCTGGACAGGAGGAGAGGAACATACAACTACATATTCACTACCTGGACAGGAGGAGAGGAACATACAACTACATATTCACTACCTGGACAGGAGGAGAGGAACATACAACTACATATTCACTACCTGGACAGGAGAGGAACATTCAACTACATATTCACTACCTGGACAGGAGAGGAACATACAACTACATATTCACTACCTGGACAGGAGAGGAACATTCAACTATATATTCACTACCTGGACAGGAGAGGAACATTCAACTACATATTCACTACCTGGACAGGAGAGGAACATACAACTACATATTCACTACCTGGACAGGAGGAGAGGAACATACAACTACATATTCACTACCTGGACAGGAGAGGAACATACAACTACATATTCACTACCTGGACAGGAGGAGAGGAACATACAACTACATATTCACTACCTGGACAGGAGAGGAACATTCAACTACATATTCACTACCTGGACAGGAGGAGAGGAACATACAACTACATATTCACTACCTGGACAGGAGGAGAGGACAGATATGAAAGCAGGATAAATATACACTAATATATAAAAAGGACTCTTACACTGCCTCTCTTGGCCAGCGAGTCCCCACAGTCAGCCGGCAGCGTCCTCTTGCTGGACTTCTTCAGCTCATTGTCTCCCGCTTCCTCTATGATGGGCTCCAGCCTCATCTAGACACACACACACACACAATCTGAGCCAACCCTGTTAAAGTGCTGTACAGTGTTCCAGTCCCGATTAAAACCCTGGAATGGACCAACCTCTGATAGGATGGTGGTGTTGTAGGAGGATTGGTACTTCTCCTTCTCTTGAGACGTTCGTTTCTCCATCTTCTCTCTGTCCGTCTTCTGTTTCCTGTCTGCCCCCTTTGGCTGGGAGGAGGAGGGAGAGAGCAAGAGAGGAATGATGAAAGGAAAAGGGGGGGATACCTAGTCAATTGTACAACAATGTATTCAACTGAAATGTGTCTTCCGCATTGAACCCCTCAATAAGGTGATGTGACTTGGTGTCAGTGTGACGTCTGTGTGTGGGTACCTTGAAGACTTTGATTTGACAGGAAGCAGAGTGGAGGTGTTCGGTGTACTCGCCGTCGTCTCCCTGTCTGAAAGTGTCCAGCTGGATCCTGAAGGGAACTCCCTTCTCTCCTCCATGCTTCCTAGGGGTGAACTCTGTACTGATGCAGTGAACCTACACACACACACACACACACACACGAGGATGGTTAGGTTGAAAGATGGAGAGAATAGAGTGAGTTAATGTGACTACAGGGGAGTGAGTGTTACCTGCACAAACACAGAGGCTCTCCTGCTGAGGTCCCAGAGGAACTCGGCAGCGTTGAGCTGGGAGGGGTTGGCCTTGGGCTCCATGATACCCACTGACAAGGGGATGTCTACACACACACACACACACACACACATTACATACATATACTGTCAGAGAAATACACACACACACATACTTGTGTGTTCTTACCGATGTCTAGGAGACGGTCTCCAGGGCGATTCCACTTCCACCCCTCCAGCTGCCGATGCTCTGTGTACTGGAGTCTCCTGTCATGGAACACCACCCTAACGATGCTCTATACACACACACACACACACACACACACACACACACACACACACACACACACGTTACGAAACACCACCCTAGCAACGCTCTAAAAACAACCGCAACATCCATAACACAGCCACAAAGAAACAACGAGACACAGACCGACAGACAAGCTGAACATACTGACCTTCACACTCCTGTTGTTTATCTCTGATAACTCCAGCTTCCTGTTGTCCAGCATACGGATCTCATAAGACTGGCCTGAGAGACAGCGAGGGGGAGAGACAGCGAGGGGGAGAGACATCGAGGGGGAGAGACATCGAGGGGGAGAGACATCGAGGGGGAGACACAGCGAGGGGGAGACACAGCGAGGGGGAGAGACAGCGAGGGAGAGACACAGCGAGGGGGAGACACAGCGAGGGAGAGACACAGCGAGGGAGAGACACAGCGAGGGGGAGACACAGCGAGGGAGAGACACAGCGAGGGAGAGACACAGCGAGGGAGAGACACAGCGAGGGAGAGAGACAGCGATGGGGAGACACAGCGAGGGAGAGACAGCGAGGGGGAGAGACAGCGAGGGGGAGAGACAGCGAGGGAGAGACAGCGATGGGGAGAGACAGCGAGGGGGAGAGACAGCGAGGGGGAGAGACAGCGAGGGGGAGAGACAGCGAGGGAGAGAGACAGCGAGGGGGAGAGACAGCGAGGGGGAGACACAGCGAGGGGGAGAGACAGCGAGGGGGAGAGACAGCGAGGGGGAGAGACAGCGAGGGGGAGACACAGCGAGGGGGAGACACAGCGAGGGGGAGACACAGCGAGGGGGAGAGACAGCGAGGGAGAGAGACAGCGAGGGGGAGAGAAACAGAGTAAAGAGGAGGAAGTCTGAGTGATTGAGTATCTCTGCTGTTTGAAAACATACAACATCCCTTCTTGCTGTTGAGAGAGCGC
>NC_052338.1:32926157-32946157 GCF_016432855.1 Salvelinus namaycush
TAGCTAACTGGGACACTCCCCTAATAACTAGCTACCTAGCTAACTGGGACACTCCCCTAATAACTAGCTACCTAGCTAACTGGGACACTCCCCTAATAACTAGCTACCTAGCTAACTGGGACACTCCCCTAATAACTAGCTACCTAGCTAACTGGGACACTCTTCACGCCATTTCGATACAAAGTGATTTCTGTAGCAGGTTAGGAGAGCATTTTCGCTAACCCCTTTTCCTAACCTTAACCTCAGACTCTAGCCGGCAGATCCGACTCGCTTGCTTACAGCTGCACTAGGGTCGGACAGGCTTCTTGTGTACATTAAGACATGGCAGAGCAGGAACGTGATATGACTCCAAAACGTACTTCAATCCAGGGAGGAGAAACGCATTGTACTTCGAATTGTATCATTATCCCAACTGTTAGACCGAAAACAGTGGCAGGTAGACTGGGTAAGTAACCGAAAGGTCGCTGGTTTGAATCCCCAAGCCGACTAGTTGAAAAATATGTCTGTGCCCTTGGCGTCTGCTAAATGCACATGTAAACGTAATATGTAGAAAAAACTAAATTTCCTGGTTGTTAACATTCTACTAGTTCACTGAATTTCAGTTTGTGAGACAAAACAAGCAGTCATTGTATCGAGAATCATTGTACCATCTTTACCCTCTGTGAAATACACTCAGTGGCCAGTTTACTAGGTAAATCAAAATGGTTCGCTCCTACACACAGTGAGTCACGTGGCCGTGGCTTGCTATATAAAGCAGGCAGACAGGCATTGAGGCATTCAGTTACAGCTCGATTTAACGTTAGATTGGGCAAAAGTAGTGACCGAAGAGATTCTGAGCATGGTATGATTGTCGATGCAAGACGCACCGGTTCAAGTATCTCAGAAATGGCCCGGCCTCCTGGGCTTTTCAAACACGACAGAGTCGAGGGTTTACAGAGAACGGTGCGACAAACACAAAACATCCAGTCAGCGGTAGTCATCTGAGTCAAAACAGCTTGTTACTGAGAGGTCGAAGGAGAACGGAAAGAATCGTGCAAGCTAACAGGAGGGCCACAAACAGGCAAATAACGGCACAATACACCAGTGCTGTGCAGAACAGCATCTTGGAACGCAACACGTTGTCCGTTCTTGTCACGGATGGGCTATTTGCAGCAGATGACCACACAGGGTTCCACTCCTATCAGATAAAAACAAGAAGAAGCGGCTCCAGTGGGCGCGCCATCATCAACAGGAGACAATTGAAAAGTGGAAAAACATTGCCTGGTCCGACAAATCCCAGTTCCTGTTGAGGCATGCAGTGGCAGAGTCAGGATTTGGCATAAGCAGCATGAGTCCATGGCCCATCCTGCCTGTTGTCAACGGTACAGGCTGGTGGCAGTGGTGTAATGGTGTGGGGGATGTTTTCCTGGCACAAGTTATGTCCCTTGATACCAATTGAGCAACATGTCCATGCAACGAAGAATTCAGTCTTTTCTGGGTACTAGATTTTTATTTAATCTTTATCAGATGGGTGTACCTAATAAACTGTCCGCCTGTATATTTTCCATAACCAATAATATTGTATTTTCAGCTGTTTGAAGCTGGTATACAAAACTTAAAAGTACAAGACGCAAAAACTAAACTTAAGCATGGGAAGCATAGAATGTGCACATAGAACAGATCTACCGCTGCTTTCAATGAGAATGACAAGATCTATAACCCCCCCCCTTTTCTCCCCATCCAATTACAATCTTGTCTAATCGCCGCAACTCCCCAAAGGGGCTCGGGAGAGGCGAAAGTCGAGTCATGTGTCCTACAAAACATGACCTGCCAAACCCGCCCGCTTAAGCCGGAAGCCACCGCAATGTGACGGAGGTAACACAGTTTCCACCTACCGAAGTCAGCCTGCTGGTGCCTGGCCCGCCACAAGGAGTCGCTAGACCGCGATGAGCCAAACCCTCTACTAGCACGGAAGACACTGCGCCAATTGTGTGCCGCCCTATGTGACTCCCGGTTGGTTGTGACACAGTCTGGGATCGATCCTGAGTCTGTAGTGACGCCTCAAGCACTGCGACGCGCCTATTACTCACATTTCTATGTGAATTTAATTAGTTCGCCCAAAAAGTTATATTGCAGCTTTAAGTAAACTGCTGTATTGAACAACAATGGAGCTGATTGGCTGACTTCCATTCAAAAATGGCTTCTGCTATCTAACATGAGAACCAAAAGGACAGTTTTCCGGAAAAATAGCAGTTGTTCAATCTTCTCGGCGTAAGAGTTGGGATAATGGGACAATTCGTAGTACAACACATTTGTCATTCCCTGGATTGAGGTACGTTTTCCGAGCCATATCTCGCTGTGTCTTTTAATCTTCATGGGAAGGCTGTCTGACCCTAGTGCAGCTGTAAGCAAGCGGGTCGGATCTGCTGCCTACTCCTAACCTGATACGAGAAAGGTCACTAAATGTATCTCAGTTGCGTGAAAATTGTATTTCCCCTAGATAACTAGCGCGAGTTAGCTCACTTTCTGTCCTCAAAAGTAAATTTTGCTGGCGACATGGCACAACGTCGCATGCCATAGCTAGCTAGCTAACTAGCAACATTACGTAAATGCAGGGAGGATGTTGTTGAGTCCACACCACATTCACACGCCATGTCCGTCTGAACTAGTGAGCTAGCATTAGCAGTCTAGTAGCATTATAAAACTTCACTTGCATTTGATTCACGGATGTTTGGAATCCTCCTATGAGAAGCTCGCAGCCAGCGCTTCCTGTGCCCTCCGAAACCTCTCTCCTTTTTTCATCGCGGACTCGTGTGACCAGGGCTACAGTTCCCGGTCGGTTAAATAAGACTCTTTAACGATCAGAACAGTAGCGGTTGACACATATGCAGGCAGCACGAACATGGCTTCTCATCAGACAGAGCCCTCTCAAAACCTTGCGGACTGTCGCCAGTCGCAGGGGGAGATGTCGCGGGGCCAATCAGAAAGCCGCTCTGTTGCCAAGCGCACCCAGCTCAGCCAATGGGCTCCGTCAGAGCTTTTGCCAAACCCTTCTACGTTATAACGCCGATGTGACCAGTTCATATCATGTTCACTCACCCCATCACATACAGAGACATATTCACAATACACAAATGCATAATTCAAACGAGATAACAAAAATCTGTTAAAAATACTCTGATAGACTAGCAGGCTCACAGGCTGGTACCCCTCTGCTTCCAGAGAACAGTGTGTTCCTACTGTAGAAAATAGAGGGGGGAGGGGTTAGATGTGTGAAACCACAAGCCAACAGCCAGATGTGAAGTTGGATGTATTTAGTGGGAATGATTGTAATGTGCATGTGATTTAGGACAGGGACACAGATGCTCTTTAGGCCACTTGCAACAACCCTTCTGTGTCTGGATGTCAAGCTACCAGAGTTCCGTTTGCATTTATAGAAGACACAAATTACAGTCATAAATCTTCAGTCCTGCAATAGCAGAACTACCCACCCGTACCTTTTTTGAGTTGATCATGTTACATATTAACCTGTGAATCGGACACTGCTATTTACTTTGGCCACCAACATTGTGTCATTACAATATCCCATGCCTCACACATTTGATAATCGGACTGAATCAAAATAGACAAGAGAATTCCATGAAGTTTGAGAGGAAATGTGAAGAGACAACACCCACTAGTGCCTGATCCACATTACTGGGTTGACCTGAACCCTTCTCAGCTGGCACTGGTGTTTCTTTCACGTTGTCAGTTCCAGCACAGTTCCACTATGGTGGCTCCATAACCACACAGACCAGCCCAGTACAGTTTGGCTCTGGCCCTATGGTGTGAATCAGCCTTATGTGTCTTGTCCGAATAGGACCACACCGTGTGGTGCTGGTGCTACAGCTGGTCTGGTGTGTCCCGGCAGAGGGCTGGGTGCTGCAGCTGGTCTGGTGTGTCCCGGCAGAGGGCTGGGTGCTGCAGCTGGTCTGGTGTGTCCCGGCAGAGGGCTGGGTGCTGCAGCTGGTCTGGTGTGTCCCGGCAGAGGGACGGAAGTCCTCTGTGTTGTATGACTGCCAGAACACTCAGCCAGTTCCTGTCACCCGATCCCAGTGCCAAACACTCACCCACCCACCCAATCAATCACTCACTCACTCACTCACTCACTCATACTACAACTGCTACAATTATTACTACAATTATTACGACTAATACAATTACTACAGCTACAATTATTACTACTGGTACAATAATTACCACTGCTACAATAAGTACTACAATTATTACTACAGCTACAATTAATACTACTGCTACAATTATTACAACAGCTACAATTATTACTACAGCTACAATTATTACCACAGTTATTACTACAATTATTACTACTGCTGCAATTAAGACTACGATTAATACTACCGCTACAATTAATACTACATTTATTACTACGGCTACAATTAATACTACAATTATTACTGCTGCTGCAATTATTACTACAGCTACAATTATTACTACTGCCGCTACAATTATTACTACAGCTACAAGTAATACTACAATTATTACTACAGCTACAGTTATTACTACAGCTACAAGTATTACTACTGCTACAATTATTACTACAGCTACAATTAATACTACTGCTACAATTATTACCACAGCTACAATTATTACCACAGCTACAATTAATACTACAATTATTACTACTGCTAAACTTATTACTACAGCTACAATTATTACTACTGCCGCTACAATTATTACTACAGCTACAAGTAATACTACAATTATTACTACAGCTACAGTTATTACTACAGCTACAAGTATTACTACTGCTACAATTATTACCACAGCTACAATTATTACCACAGCTACAATTATTACCACAGCTACAATTATTACCACAGCTACAATTAATACTACAATTATTACTACTGCTAAACTTATTACTACAGCTACAATTATTACTACAGCTACAATTAATACCATCGCTACAATTATTACTACAGCTACAATCAATACTACAATTATTACTGCCACTACAATTATTACTACTGCTACAATTATTACTGCCACTACAATTACTACTACTGCTACAATTATTACTATCGCTACAATTATTACTACAGCTACAATAATTACTAATTATTACTACTGCTACAATTAATACTACAATTATTACTACTGCTACAATTATTACCACAGCTACAATTATTACTACAGCTACAATTATTACCACAGTTATTACTACGGATATTACTACTGCTACAATTAATACTACTGCTGCAATTAAGACTATGATTAATAGTACTGCTACAATTAATACTACAATTATTACTACGGCTACAATTAATACTACAATTATTACTACTGCTGCAATTGATGCTACAGCTACAATTATTACTACAATGATTACTGCTGCTGCTACAATTATTACTACTTCTGCTACAATTATTACTACTGCTACAATTATTACTACAACTACAATTAATACAATTATTACTACGGCTACAATCATCACTACTGCTACAATTAATACTACAGTTATTACTACTGCTACAATTATTACTACAGCTACAATTAATACAATTATTACTACGGCTACAATTATTACTACAGCTACAATTATTACTACAGCTACAATTATTACTACAATTATTACTACGGCTACAATTATTACTACAGCTACAATTATTACTGCAGCTACAATTAATACAATTATTACTACGGCTACAATTATTACCACTGCTACAAGTAATACTACAATTATTACTACAGCTACAATTATTACTGCCACTACAATTATTACCACAGCTACAATTATTACTACAGCTACAATTATTAACACCGTTATTACTACGGATATTACTACGGATATTACTACTGCTGCAATTAATACTACAATTATTACTACGGCTACAATTAATACTACAATTATTACTACTGCTGCAATTGTTGCTACAGCTACAATTATTACTACAATGATTACTGCTGCTGCTACAATTATTACTACTGCTGCTACAATTATTACTACTGCTACAATTACTACAACTACAATTAATACAATTATTACTACGGCTACAATTATCACTACTGCTACAATTAATACTACAGTTATTACTACTGCTACAATTATTACTACAGCTACAATTAATACAATTATTACTACAGCTACAATTATTACTACAGCTACAATTATTACTACAGCTACAATTATTACTACAATTATTACTACAGCTACAATTATTACTGCAGCTACAATTAATACAATTATTACTACGGCTACAATTATTACCACTGCTACAAGTAATACTACAATTATTACTACAGCTACAATTATTACTGCCACTACAATTATTACCACAGCTACAATTATTAACACAGTTATTACTACGGATATTACTACGGATATTACTACTGCTGCAATTAATACTACAATTATTACTACGGCTACAATTAATACTACAATTATTACTACTGCTGCAATTGTTGCTACAGCTACAATTATTACTACAATGATTACTGCTGCTGCTACAATTATTACTACTGCTGCTACAATTATTACAACTACAATTAATACAATTATTACTACGGCTACAATTATCACTACTGCTACAATTAATACTACAGTTATTACTACTGCTACAATTATTACTACAGCTACAATTAATACAATTATTACTACAGCTACAATTATTACTACAGCTACAATTAATACAATTATTACTACGCCTACAATTATTACTACTGCTACAAGTAATACTACAATTATTACTACAGCTCCAATTATTACTACAGCTAAGCTACAATTATTACTACAGCTAAGCTACAATTATTACTGCCACTACAGTTATTACCACAGCTACAATTATTACTACAGCTACAATTATTACCACAGTTATTACTACGGTTATTACTACGTATATTACTACTGCTACAATTAATACTACTGCTGCAATTAAGACTATGATGAATACTACTGCTACAATTAATATTACAATTATTACTACGGCTACAATTAATACTACAATTATTACTACTGCTGCAATTGCTGCTACAGCTACAATTTTTACTACAATTATTACTGCTGCTGCTACAATTATTACTACTGCTGCTACAATTATTACTACTGCTACAATTATCACTACTGCTACAATTAATACTACAGCTACAATTAATACAATTATTACTTCGGCTACAATTATTACTACAACTACAATTATTACTACAGCTACAATGAATACAATTATTACTACGGCTACAATTATTACTACAGCTACAATTAATACAGTTATTACTACGGCTACAATTATTACTACTGCTACAAGTAATACTACAATTATTACTACAGCTACAATTATTACTACAGCTAAGCTACAATTATTACTGCCACTACAATTATTACTACAGCTACAATTATTACTACGGATATTACTACTGCTGCAATTAATACTACAAGTATTACTACGGCTACAATTTTTACTACAATTATTACTGCTGCTGCTACAATTATTACTACTGCTGCTACAATTATTACTACTGCTACAATTATTACTACGGCTACAATTATCACTACTGCTACAATTCATACTACAGCTACAATTAATACAATTATTACTTCGGCTACAATTATTACTACAACTACAATTATTACTACAGCTACAATGAATACAATTATTACTACGGCTACAATTATTACTACAGCTACAATTATTACCGCAGCTACAATTAATACAGTTATTACTACGGCTACAATTATTACTACTGCTACAAGTAATACTACAATTATTACTACAGCTACAATTATTACTACAGCTAAGCTACAATTATTACTGCCACTACAATTATTACTACAGCTACAATTATTACCACAGTTATTACTACGGATATTACTACGGATATTACTACTGCTGCAATTAATACTACAAGTATTACTACGGCTACAATTAATACTACAATTATTACTACTGCTGCAATTGCTGCTACAGCTACAATTTTTACTACAATTTTTACTGCTGCTGCTACAATTATTACTACTGCTGCTACAATTATTACTACTGCTACAATTATTACTACAGCTACAATTAATACAATTATTACTACGGCTACAATTATCACTACTGCTACAATTAATACTACAATTATTACTACGGCTACAATTATCACTACTGCTACAATTAATACTACAGCTACAATTAATACAATTATTACTACGGCTACAATTATTACTACAACTACAATTATTACTACAGCTACAATGAATACAATTATTACTACGGCTACAATTATTACTACAGCTACAATTATTACTGCAGCTACAATTAATACAGTTATTACTACGGCTACAATTATTACTACTGCTACAAGTAATACTACAATTATTACTACAGCTACAATTATTACTACAGCTAAGCTACAATTATTACTGCCACTACAATTATTACCACAGCTACAATTATTACTACAGCTACAATTATTACCACAGTTATTACTACGGATATTACTACAGATATTACTACTGCTACAATTAATACTACTGCTGCAATTAATACTACAAGTATTACTACGGCTACAATTAATACTACAATTATTACTACTGCTGCAATTGCTGCTACAGCTACAATTTTTACTACAATTTTTACTGCTGCTGCTACAATTATTACTACTGCTGCTACAATTATTACTACTGCTACAATTTACTACAGCTACAATTAATACAATTATTACTACGGCTACAATTATCACTACTGCTACAATTAATACTACAGTTATTACTACTGCTACAATTATTACTACAGCTACAATTAATACAATTATTACTACGGCTACAATTAATACTACAGCTACAATTATTACTACAGCTACACTTATTACTACGGCCACAATTATTACTACAGCTACAATTATTACTGCAGCTACAATTATTACAATTATTACTACAGCTATAATTATTACTACTGCTACAAGTAATACTACAATTATTACTACAGCTACAATTATTACTGCCGCTACAATTATTACTACAGCTACAGTTATTACTACAGCTACAATTATTACCATTACTACAATTAATACTACAAGTGATACTATTGTTACAATTAATACTATCGCTACAATTAATAATACTGCTACAATTAATACTACAATTATTGCTACGGCTACATTTGTTACTACGGCTACAATTATTACTACAATTACTGCTGCTGCTACAATTACTACTGTACCACAATTACTGCTACTACTACCTTCTGCTACTATAGCCTATTCTGTAGTTCCTTCTAAACACACATTCAGAGCCTAATACGAGGCTATAGTTCATCTTCAGGTAGAATCAGGTAGTGCCTGTAGGAAGTCTACACCCACTTGAACTTCTTTCACATTTTGCTTCCTTAAAAATCTAAAAAGGGATTATATTTAGATGTTTTTCCCTCCTCTACTCAACCTACTCCACATTTTCAAAGTAAAAGAAAGTTAAAGAACATTTAACAAATTAAGAAAGAAAAAAATACAAAACAGAAATATCATAATTAGATAAGTCTCCACCTACCTGAGTAAATACTTAGTGGAGGCAGCCATTACAGCTGTGAATTATTTGGAATAAGATTCTACTAACGTTGCTCAACTCTTGGGGCAACGTATATCCATTGTTTTTGTCAGAATTGCTCAAGCTCATTTACATTTGGTTGAGAATCATTGATGGAAAGCAATATTCAAACTCTGATTAAAAAAAATAAAGAAAAAAGCTGATTTAAGTCAGGGCTGAGACTTGACCACTCAGGGACACAACACCTCTTTGAAAGACATTCTAGTGTGTATTTAGCAAAAAAAGTGTAATTGTCCCACAGAAAAATAAAACCCTGTCTCAGGATTAGGTTGTCAGAAGACTGAGGTGAGTTTTCCTCTTTACCTGGGTTCCTTTCATAAGCATACCCATAACATGATGCTGCCACCACAATACTTCAAAATACAAAAGGGATCAACATTCCATTCCCTCCATATTACTGGCCTGTATGATAAATTGAAAATAAATAAACCTGTGTTAAATAATCCACTCCAAATCATCCATTCTGTTTTCAACAAGACCGTTAATACTGCAAGACACCACGGCAAATAAATTAACTTTTTAGGCCTAAATTAAAAACTACAGGGTTGAGTCAAATCCAATACAACTGAGTGAAACCCTCTCTATTTTCAAGCATTGTGTTGGCAGCATCATGTCATGGGTATGCTTGTCATAAGCAGGGACTGGGGAGTTTGTTAGGATCAAAATAAATATGAAAGGAGCAAAGCCCAGGCAATAAATTAGAGGAAAACTCGACTGAGTCTAATGAAAACCTAAGCCTAGAATAGTTGTATTTTTTTAGAGTGAGAATTACACATATTTTAATGCCAGACACCTGAATGGCTTTCCAAGAGGTGTTGAGTTTCTGTGTGGTCTAGTCTCACTCCTGACTTTAATCTGCTAAAAAAAAAAAATAGGAGACAAGGTTTGGATATTGCTGTCCATCAATGATTCCCAAACAAACCTAATGACCTTGAGCAATTCTGACAAAAACAATGGATATATACTATATACTAAAGTATATGGACACCCCTTCAAATTAGTAGATTCGGCTAGTTCAGCCACACCCGTTGCTGACAGGTGTATAAAATTCGAGCACACAGCCATGCAATCTCCAGTTCGTCAAACTTATTCCCTGCTAAAGCTGCCTCGTCAACTATAAGTGCTGTTATTGTGAAGTGGAACAGTCTAGGAGCAACAACGGCTGAGCCACGAAGTGGTAGGCCACACAAGCTCACAGAACGGGACCGCCGAGTGCTGAAGCACGTAAAAAAAGTCTGTCCTTGGTTGCAACACTCACTACCGAGTTCCAAACTGCCTCTGGAAGCAACGTCAGGCACAATAACTGTTAGTCTGGAGCTTCATGGAATGAGTCCACGGCCGAGCAGCCGCACACAAGCCTAAGCTCATGGCGCAATGCCAGGCGTTGGCTGGAATGTTGTAAAGCTCGCCGCCATTGGACTCTGGAGCAGTGGAAATTAGTTCTGGAGCAGTGGAGGGATGAATCAAGTTTCACCATCTGGCAGTCCTACGGACGAATCTGGGTTTGGCGGATGCCAGGAGAAGACTACATGACCGAATGCATAGTGCCTACTGTAAAGTTTGGTGGAGGAGGAATAATAGCCTGGGGCTTTTTCATGGTTCGGGCCCCTTAGTTACAGTGAAGGGAAATCTTAACACTACAACATACAATGACATTCTAGATGATTATGTGCTTCCAACTTTGTGGCATGTTTGGAGAAGGCTCTTTCCTAATTCAGCATGACAATGCCCCTGTGCACAAACTGAGGTCCATACATAAATGCTTTGTCGAGATCAGTGTGGAATGAACTTCACTGGCCTGCACAGAGCCCTGACATCAACCCCATCGAACACCTTTGGGATGATTTGGAACACCGACTGCGAGCCAGGCCTAATCGCCCAACATCAGTGCCCGACCTCACTAATGCTCGTGGCTGAATGTAAGCAAGTCCCCACAGCAATGTTCCAACATCTAGTGGAAAGCCTTCCCAGAAGGTTGGAGTGGAGGCTGTTATAGTAGCAAAGGGGGGCCCAACTTCATATTAAATGCCCATGATTTTGTAAGGAGATGTTTGACGAGCAGGTGTCCACATACTTTTGGTGATGTAGTGCATGTTGCCTTAACATGCTGACTAGACTGCCATGTTGATTTTGTCCGGGGCGGCAGGTAGGCTAGTGGTTAGAGCGTTGGACTAGTAACCGAAAGGTTGCAAGATCGAATCCCCAAGCTGACAAGGTACAAATCTGTCGCTCTGCCCCTAAACAAGGCAGTTAACCCACTGTTCCTAGGCCGTCATTGAAAATAAGAATTTGTTCTTAACTGACTTGCCTGGTTAAATAAAGGTTAGATTAAACATTTATGGTAATTTAGCTAGCTAGCTTGCTGTTGCGGGCCAATTTGTCCTGGGATATAAACATTGTGCTGTTATTTTACCTGAAATGCACAAGGTCCTCTACTCTGACAATTAATCCACAGATAAAAGGGTAAACGTTTGTTTTCTAGTAATCTCTCCTCCTTCAGGCTTCTTCTTCTTCATTGGACTTTATATGGAGGTTGGCAACCAACTGGACTGGAGTGTGGACCTCAGTTCATCTGTCAATCACCCACGTGGGTGTATGCTCCTAAAAACCAATGAGGAGATGGGAGAGGCGGAACTTGCAGTGCATCAAGCGTCACAAATAGAACAAAGTTATATTTTAGCGCCTGGCTACGCAGACGCTTGTGAGCAGTGTGGGATGCAATGATTGAATAACATGTATGTGTAAATGTATTTTGCAACGCTCGCGCATGCTACACGGGCGGTGTGGTCAGCATGTAAGAGTTGTGCAAAGTTCTTAGAATCTTATTTCAAATTATTAACAGCTGTAATGGCTGCCAAAGGTGTTCCACCAAGTATTAACACAGGGGGGTGGAAAGAAATTTCAGGACGTCCGACTGGGACGAAGGTTCACCTTCCAACAGGACAATGACCCTAAGCACACAGCCAAGACAACGCAGGAGTGGCTTCAGGACAAGTATCTGAATGTCCTTGAGTGGCCAAGCCAGAGCTCGGACTTGAACTCGATCGAATATCTCTGGAGAGACCTGAAAATAGCTGTGCAGCAACGCCTGATAGAGCTTGAAAGGATCTGCAGAGAAGAATGGGAGAAACTCACCAAATACAGGTGTGCCAAGCTTGTAGCGTCATACCCAAGAAGACTCGAGGCTATAATCGCTGCCAAAGATGCTTCAACAAAGTACTTAGTAAAGGGTCTGAATATTTATGTAAATGTAATTTTCCGATATTTTTTGTAATACATTTTCAAAAATGTCTAAAAACCTGTTTTTGCTTTGTCATTATGGGGTATTGTGTGTAGTCTGATGAGGAAAAAAACAAAACAATTTTAGAATAAGGCTGTAACATAACAAAATGTGGAAAAAGTAAAGTGGTCTGAATACTTTCCGAATGTACTGTATACTCAGTGTACATTCCGCAGCGTCAGGTAGACTGTATATTCTGCAGCGTCAGGTAGACTGTATATTCTGCAGCGTCAGGTAGACTGTATATTCTGTAGCGTCAGGTAGACTGTATATTCTGCAGCGTCAGGTAGACTGTATATTCTGCAGCGTCAGGTAGACTGTATATTCTGCAGCGTCAGGTAGACTGTATATTCCGCAGCGTCAGGTAGACTGTATATTCTGCAGCGTCAGGTAGACTGTATATTCTGTAGCGTCAGGTAGACTGTATATTCTGCAGCGTCAGGTAGACTGTATATTCTGCAGCGTCAGGTAGACTGTATATTCCGCAGCGTCAGGTAGACTGTATATTCCGCAGCGTCAGGTAGACTGTATATTCCGCAGCGTCAGGTAGACTGTATATTCTGCAGCGTCAGGTAGACTGTATATTCTGCAGCGTCAGGTAGACTGTATATTCTGCAGCTTCTGGTAGAGTGTATATTCTGCAGCGTCAGGTAGACTGTATATTCTGCAGCGTCAGGTAGACTGTATATTCTGCAGCGTCAGGTAGACTGTATATTCCGCAGCGTCAGGTAGACTGTATATTCCGCAGCGTCAGGTAGACTGTATTAGTGGTCGACCGATTAATCGGAATGGCCGATTAATTAGGCCGATTTCTAGTTTTCATAACAATTGGTAATCGGCATTTTTGGACACCGTTCATGGCCGATTACACTGCACTCCACGAGGAGACTGCGTGGCAGGCTGACTACCTGTTATGCGAGTGCAGCAAGGAGCCAAGGTAAGGTGCTAGCTAGCATTAAACTTATCTTATAAAAAAAACAATAAAATCTTAACATAATCACTAGTTAACTACACATGGTTGATGATATTACTAGTTTATCTAGCTTGTCCTGCGTTGCATATAATCGATGCGGTGCCTGTTACTTTATCATTGAATCATAGCCTACTTCGCCAAACGGGTGATTTAACAAGCGCATTCACGAAAAAAGCACTGTCGTTGCACTAATGTGTACCTAACCATAAGCATCCACGCCTTTCTTAAAATCAATGCACAAGTATATATATTTTAAACCTGCATATTTAGTTAATATTGCCTGCTAACATGAATTTCTTTTAACTAGGGAAATTGTGTCACTTCTCTTGCGTTCTTGCGTTCTGTGCAACAGAGTCAGGGTATATGCAGCAGTTTGGGCCGCCTGGCTCGTTGCGAACTGTGTGAAGACCATTTCTTCCTAACAAAGACAGCCAACTCCGCCAAACGGGGATGATTTAACAAAAGCGCATTTGCGAAAAAAGCATAATCGTTGCACGAATGTACCTAACCATAAACATCAATGCCTTTCTTAAAATCAATACACAGAAGTATATTTTTAAAAACCTGCATATTTAGTTAAAAGAAATTCATGTTAGCAGGCAATATTACCTAGGGCAATTGTGTCACTTCTCTTGCGTTCATTGCACGCAGAGTCAGGGTATATGCAACAGTTTGGGCCGCCTGGCTCGTTGCAAACTAATTTGCCAGAATTTTACATAATTATGACATAACATTGAAGGTTGTGCAATGTAAGAGCAATATTTAGATTTAGGGTTGCCACCCGTTAGATAAAATACGGAACGGTTCCGTATTTCACTGAAAGAATAAACGTTTTGTTTTCGAAATGATAGTTTGCGGATTTGACCATATTAATGACCTAAGGCTCGTATTTCTGTGTGTTATGTTATAACTAAGTCTATGATTTGATATTTGATAGAGCAGTCTGACTGAGCGGTGGTAGGCGGCAACAGGCTCGTAAGCATTCAAACAGCTCTTTCGTGCGTTTGCCAGCAGCTCTTCGCTGTGCTTCAAGCATTGAGCTGTTTATGACTTCAAGCCTATCAACTCCCGAGATTAGGCTGGTGTAACCGATGTGAAATGGCTAGCTAGTTAGCAGGGTGCGCGCTAATGTTTCAATCGGTGACGTAACTCGCTCTGAGACCTTGAAGTAGTTGTTTCCCTTGCTCTGCAAGGCCCGCGGCTTTTGTGGAGCGATGGGTAGCGATGCTTCGAGGGTGGCTGTTGTCGTTGTGTTCCTGGTTCGAGCCCAGGTAGGGGCGAGGAGAGGGACGGAAGCTATACTGTTACACTGGCAATACTAAACATCCAATAGTCAAAGGTATATGAAATACAAATGGTATAGAGAGAAATAGTCCTATAATTCCTATAATAACTACAACCTAAAACTTCTTACCTGGGAATATTGAAGACTCATGTTAAAAGGAACCACCAGCATTCATATGTTCTCATGTTCTGAGCAAGGAACTTAAACGTTAGCTTTTTTACATTGGCACATATTGCACTTTTACTTTCTTCTCCAACACTTTGTTTTTGCATTATTTAAACCAAATTGAACATGTTTCATTATTTATTTGAGGCTAAATTGATTTTATTGATGTATTATATTAAGTTAAAATAAGTGTTCATTCAGTATTGTTGTAATTGTCATTACATTTTTTTTTAATAAATAGAAATCGGCCGATTAATCGGTATCGGCTTTTTTTGGTCCTACAATAATCGGAATCGGCGTTGAAAAATCATAATCGGTCGACCTCTAGACTGTATATTCTGCAGCTTCAGGTAGACTGTATATTCTATAGCTTCAGGTAGACTATATATTCTGCAGCTTCTGGTAGACTGTATATTCTACAGCTTCTGGTAGACTGTATATTCTGCAGCTTCTGGTAGACTGTATATTCTACAGCTTCTGGTAGACTGTATATTCGGCAGTGTCAGGTAGACTGTATATTCTACAGCTTCTGGTAGACTGTATATTCTGCAGCTTCTGGTAGACTGTATATTCTGCAGCTTGTGGTAGACTGTATATTCTGCAGCTTCTGGTAGACTGTATATTCTGCAGCTTCTGGTAGACTGTATATTCTGCAGCTTCAGATAGACTGTATATTCTGCAGCGTCAGGTAGACTGTATATTCTGCAGCGTCAGGTAGACTGTATATTCTGCAGCTTCAGTTAGACTACAGTTGAATTCAGAACTTTACATACATCTTAGCCAAATACATTTAAACTCAGTTTATCACAATTCCTGACATTTATTCCTAGTAAAAATTCGCTCTTAGGACAGTTAGGATCACCACTTTATTTTTAGAATGTGAAATGTCAGAATAATAGTAGAGAGAATGTTTTATTTCTTTTATCACATTCCCAGTGGGTCAGAAGTTTACATACACTCAATTAGTATTTGGTAGCATTGCCTTTAAATTGTTTAACTTGGGTCAAACGTTTCAGGTAGCCTTCCACAAGCTTCCCACAATATGTTGGGTGAATTCTGGCCCATTCCTCCTGACAGAGCTGGTGTAACTGAGTCAGGTTTGTAGGCCTCCTTGCTCACACACGCTTTTTCAGTTCTGCCCACAAATTTTCTATGGGATTGAGGTCAAGGCTTTGTGATGGCCACTCCAATACCTTGACTTTGTTGTCCTTAAGCCATTTTGCCACAACTTTGGAAGTATGCTTGGGGTCATTGTCCATTTGGAAGACCCATTTGCGACCAAGCTTTAACTTCCTGACTGATGTCTTGAGATGTTGCTTCAATATATCCACATCATTTTCCACCCTCGTGATGTCATCTATTTTGTGAAGTGCCCCAGTCCCTCCTGCAGCAAAGCACCCCCACAACATGATGCTGCCACCCCCCGTGCTTCACGGTTGGGATGGTGTTCTTCGGCTTGCAAGCATCCCCCTTTTTCCTCCAAACATAACGATGGTCATTATGGCCAAACAATTCTATTTTTGTTTCATCAGACCAGAGGACATTTCTCCAAAAAGTACAATCTTTGTCCCCATGTGCAGTTGCAAACTGTAGTCTGGCTTTTTGATGATGGTTTTGGAGCGGTGGCTTCTTCCTTGCTGAGCGGCCTTTCAGGTTATGTCGATATAGGACTTGTTTTACTGTGGATATAGATACTTTTGTACCGGTTTCCTCCAGCATCTTAACAAGGTCCTTTGCTGTTGTTCTGGGATTGATTTGCACTTTTCGCACCAAAGTGCGTTCATCTCTAGGAGACAGAACGCGTCTCCTTCCTGAGCGGTATGATGGCTGCGTGGTCCCATGGTGTTTATACTTGCGTACTATTGTTTGTACAGATGAACGTGGTACCTTCAGGCATTTGGAAATTTCTCCCAAGGATGAACCAGACTCGTGGAGGTCTACAATTTTTTTTCGGAGGTCTTGGCTGATTTCTTTTGATTTTCCCATAATGTCAAGCAAAGAGATGCTGAGTTTGAAGGTAGGCCTTGAAATACATCCACAGGTACACCTCCAATTGACTCAAATGATGTCAATTAGCCTATCAGAAGCTTCTAAAGCCATGACATCATTTTCTGGAATGTTCCAAGCTGTTTAAAGGCACAGTCAACTTAGTGTATGTTAACTTCTGACCCACTGGAATTGTGATGCAGTGAATTATAAGTGAAATAATCTGTCTGTAAACAATTGTTGGAAAAATTACTTGTGTCATGCACAAAGTAGATGTCCTAACCGACTTGTCAAAACTATAGTTTGTTAACAAGAAATTTGTGGAGTGGTTGAAAAACGAGTTATAATGATTCCAACCTAAGTGTATTTAAACTTCTGACTTCAACTGTATATATTCTGCAGCTTCCATGTTCAGACACATTCACACACTGAGTATCTTCCGTGCTGTGCTCTGGCCAATAAATACCAGTTGATTCCGGTCAGTGCACAAGGGGCGCAACATTGGTTAATTGTAGACCCTGTGTGTGGCAGACCAGGTGCCCCCGCTCCCACTGACTGAGACAGAAACCCGTGTTTATTATGGTCTGTACAAGTTATTTTTCTTTTTTCTTCATTTTATTGTAAGCACAGCTTTGTAAATGCACAAAGGAAAACAAACCCAGTGACAGCCAGACTGTTACAAGAAGAGGAAGAAGAGGGGGCAGTTTCTCAGATCACTAAATAATACATTTGTCCAAAACGTCTCCCCGGAGAGAAACCAAAGTAGAGAGACTATGGCACACGCAACAGAAAACAAAACTGATCAGGACGCAGAGCACCTCCTTTAAGGACTCTTCTAAATGACGTCGTTATTGGATATTATTCCATGTTATCATGTGTAGAGGCATATCCATTAGGTGATTATAATAAGCCATGTCTCCCCCCCCCCCTTTGTCTGAAATGTGCTCATCCAAGACATGGCAGGAAAACAGTGGAAGGTACCATGGACTTCTCTGAAAGGGGTGGACATGGTTAACTAATGTCACCCTCTCCCTTCCACTGGGACAGTAAATAGGCTCTGGATAAAGAGTTAAAATCACCGTCATGTATAGCTAAGCACATTCCGCCTCCCATACCTGACACTCATTGCCTATGTAGTCGTTATGAACAGTTATGACCTAACTGCTCATGGGGGAGGACCCTACTCCCTATATAGATTGACCAGAGGCGTATGTAGTGGCCAAAAGTAGTGCACTACGTAGGGATTAATGTGCCTTCAGAGTTTCAGGGGTTAAAACACACTCGACCACCATGACAGACAGATGGACTGACTGACCTCAGAAATATACACCCCCCCTCTCCACTCTCTGTCGCAGACATAAACACACCGGTCTGCAGAATGCACATACCTAGCCTCTTCCTCTCTAGCCATCCTGGCTGGGGGTGTGTGGCTAGTGCATCATCAGAGGGTGTGGTTAGGTGTGTAGAGATCAGGGGTGAGTCTCAGAGAACAGGGTGGATCTTCAATGTTTGTGAAGGGAACTACAACAATCCTCTCTTCTGCACCGTATCCCAGAGTGCATTGTAGTAGGCAACAAAGAGGCAATGGGAGGTTGTGTCCAGGACAGTGTGTGTGTGTCAGTCTGTGCCTTCATATTAGCATGTTCATGTAAGCATGTCAGTAAGCGTGTGTGTGTTCATGTAAGCGTGTGAGTGTGTGTTTATCCATCCATGTAAGAGTGTGTCCGTGTGTGTTAAGTCTCCGGAGGGAGAGTGCAGTTCCATGGTTGTCCTGTGGGGGCGCTGTCCATCTGTCTGTTCTATAGGCTGTCTGGTGGGGGCTCACCACCACTGGAGCCGGACTGGGCACGCTTGATGTACAGATTCAACAACTTCAACTGGAGAGAGAGAGAGAGGGGGGGGGGGGGGGGGGGGGGGGGGGGGTTAGTTACTACAGGGTTGTAGAAGTGAAACAGTTCTTCATGAATCCTCCTGATCCAGTAATCTACACTGAACATGAATATAAACTCAACATGTAAAGTGTTGGTCCCATGTTTCATAAACTGAAATAAAAAAAGCCAAGAAATGTTCCACACACACAAAAAGCTTATTTCTGTCAAATTGTGCGCACAAATGTGTTTACATCTGTCAGTGAGCATTTCTCCTTTGCCAAGATTATTTATCCATCCGACAGGTGTGGCATATTAAGAAGCTGATTAAACAACATGATCATTACACAGGTTAACCTTGTGCTGGCGACAATAAAAGGCCACTAATGTGCAGTTTTATCACACAACGCCACAGATATCAAGTTGAGGGAGTGTCCAATTGCAATGCTGACTGCATGAATGTCTACCTGAGAATTTAATGTTAATTTCTACCATAAGCCGCCTCCAACATAATTTTTGAGAATTTGGCAGTACGTCCGACTGACCTCACAACCTCAGACCACGTGTAACTACGCCAGCCCAGGACCTCCACATCCGGTTTCTTCACCTGCGGCATCATCTGAGACCAGCCACCGGGACAGCTGATGAAACTGTGGGTTTACACAATCAAAGAATTTCTGCACAAACTGTCAGAAACCATCTCAGGGAAGCTCATCTGCATACTCATCGTCCTCACCAGGGTCTTGATCTGACTGCAGTTCGGTCGTTGTAACCGACTTCAGTGGGCAAATGCTCACCTTGGATGGCCACTGGCACGCTGGAGAAGTGTTCTCTTCACGGATGAATCCCGGTTTCCGCTGTACTGGGCAGATGGAAGACGTATGGTG
>NC_052338.1:32951157-32972054 GCF_016432855.1 Salvelinus namaycush
GAGAGAGAGAGGGAAACGGAGAGAGAGAAAGGGAAACGGAGAGAGAGAGAGGGAAACGGAGAGAGAGAAAGGGAAACGGAGAGAGAGAAAGGGAAACGGAGAGAGAGAGGGGGAAACAGAGAGAGAGAGGGGGAAACAGAGAGAGAGAGAGAGGGAAACGGAGAGAGAGAGAGGGAAACGGAGAGAGAGAGAGGGAAACGGAGAGAGAGATGGAAACGGAGAGAGAGATGGAAACGGAGAGAGAGAGAGAGGGAAACGGAGAGAGAGAGAGAGGGAAACGGAGAGAGAGAGAGAGGGAAACGGAGAGAGAGAGGGAAACAGAAAGACAGAGAGAGGGAAACAGAAAGACAGAGAGAGGGAAACAGAAAGACAGAGGGAGAGAGAGAGACACACAGGGTTAGGGTGTTGTATGAATCTTGAAGATAATTTTAGACAGAAATGGGTCATGTGACAGGTAGGTGACAAGTCAGGTGAGCTCTGATTGGCAGGTTGATGATGGGTGGGTGGGTCAGGTTTCAAACCGACCTATAGAGATGTCAGCTTGGACATAGCCCCTCTTTGGAACATACCATGTCCTTGTGCAGGACAGGGGTGTTGGCTGGGCTGATGTTGCTTATTGTACACAGCCCTTACAGCTCACACTGTACATATTCACATCACAACCCATTGTTGACCTGTAAAAATACTACATGTCCCAATTTTCCCTGATATTAGCTTATCCCCCAGCAGATAAAAAGCTATTTCCTGTTAGATCCACATTGTAAGAATGGTAGTTACAGTTGAGGTCGGAAGTTTACATACACTTAGGTTGGAGTCATTAAAATTTGTTTTTCAACCACTCCACAAATTTCTTGTTAACAAACTATAGTTCTGGCAAGTCGGTTAGGACATCTACTTTGTGCATGACAGAAGTCATTTTTCCCAACAATTGTTTACAGACAGATTTCACTTATTATTCACTGTATCACAATTCCAGTGGGTCAGAGGTTAACATACACTAAGTTGACTGTGTCTTTCAACAGCTTGGAAAATTACAGAAAATTATGTCATGGCTTTAGAAGCTTCTGATAGGCTAATTGACATCATTTGAGTCAATTGGAGGTGTACCTGTGGATGTATTTCAAGGCCTACCTTCAAACTCAGCATCTCTTTGCTTGACATCATGGGAAATTCAAAAGAAATCAGTCAAGACCTCAAAAAAATTGTAGACCTCCACAAGTCTGGTTCATCCTTGGGAGCAATTTCCAAACGCCTGAAGGTACCACGTTCATCTGTACAAACAATAGTACGCAAGTATAAACACCATGGGACCACGCAGCCGTCATACCACTCAGGAAGGAGACGCGTTCTGTCTCCTAGAGATGAACGTACTTTGGTGCGAAAAGTGCAAATCAATCCCAGAAAAACAGCAAAGGACCTTGTGAAGATGCTGGAGGAAACAGGTACAAAAGTGTCTATATCCACAGTAAAACGAGTCCAATATCGACATAACCTGAAAGGCCGCTCAGCAAGGAAGAAGCCACTGCTCCAAAACCATCATCAAAAAGCCAGACTAGGATTTACAACTGCACATGGGGACAAAGATCGTACTTTTTGGAGAAATGTCCTCTGGTCTGATGAAACAAAAATAGAACTGTTTGGCCATAATGACCATCCTTATGTTTGGATGAAAAGGGGGGCGGTTTGCAAGCTGAAGAACACCATCCCAACCGTGGAGCACGGCGGTGGCAGCATCATGTTGTCGGGGTGCTTTGCTGCAGGAGGGACTGGTGCACTTCCCAAAATAGATGGCATCGTGAGGCAGGAAAATTATGTGGATATATTGAAGCAACATCTCAAGACATCAGTCAGGAAGTTAAAGCTTGGTCGCAAATGGGTCTTCCAAATGGACAATGACCCCACACATACTTCCAAAGTTGTGGCAAAATGGCTTAAGGACAACAAAGTCATGGTATTGGAGTGGCCATCACAAAGCCCTGAGCTCAATCCTATAGAAAATTTGTGGGCAGAACTGAAAAAGCGTGTGCGAGCAAGGAGGCCTACAAACCTGACTCAGTTACACCAGCTCTGTCAGGAGGAATGGGCCAAAATTCACCCAACATATTGTGGGAAGCTTGTGGAAGGCTACCCGAAACGTTTGACACAACTTAAAGAATTTAAAGGCAATGCTACTAAATACTAATTGAGTGTATGTAAACTTCTGACCCACTGGGAATGTGATGAAAGAAATAAAACATTCTCTCTACTATTATTCTGACATTTCACATTCTTAAAATAAAGTGGTGATCCTAACTGACCTAAGACAGACATTTTTTACTAGGATTAAATGTCAGGAATTGTGAAAAACTGAGTTTAAATGTATTTGGCTAAGGTTTATGTAACTTCCGACTTTAACTGTATATGTGATGCTTTGACCCCAGACACTCACTGTCTGTCTTCTCTCTCTCTCCCATATCCCTCTCTCTTCCATATCTCTCTCTCTCTCTTCCATATCTCTATCTCTCTCTTCCATATCTCTCTCTCTCTCTTCCATATCTCTCTCTCTCTCTTCCATATCTCTCTCTCTTCCATATCTCTCTCTCTCTCTCTTTTCCATATCTCTCTCTCTCTTTTCCATATCTCTCTCTCTCTCTCTTCCATATCTCTCTCTCTCTCTTTTCCATATCTCTCTCTCTCTCTTTTCCATATCTCTCTCTCTCTCTTTTCCATATCTCTCTCTCTCTCTTTTCCATATCTCTCTCTCTCTCTTTTCCATATCTCTCTCTCTCTCTTTTCCATATCTCTCTCTCTCCCTCTTCCATATCTCTCTCTCCCTCTTCCATATCTCTCTCTCCCTCTTCCATATCTCTCTCTCCCTCTTCCATATCTCTCTCTCCCTCTTCCATATCTCTCTCTCCCTCTTCCATCTCTCTCTCTCCCTCTTCCATCTCTCTCTCTCCCTCTTCCATCTCTCTCTCTCCCTCTTTTCCATATCTCTCTCTCTCTTTTCCATATCTCTCTCTCTCTCTTCCATATCTCTCTCTCTCTTTTCCATATCTCTCTCTCTCTTTTCCATATCTCTCTCTCTCTTTTCCATATCTCTCTCTCTCTCTTTTCCATATCTCTCTCTCTCTCTTTTCCATATCTCTCTCTCTCTCTTTTCCATATCTCTCTCTCTCTCTTTTCCATATCTCTCTCTCTCTCTTTTCCATATCTCTCTCTCTCTCTTTTCCATATCTCTCTCTCTCTCTTTTCCATATCTCTCTCTCTCTCTTTTCCATATCTCTCTCTCTCTCTTTTCCATATCTCTCTCTCTCTCTTTTCCATATCTCTCTCTCTCTCTTTTCCATATCTCTCTCTCTCTCTTTTCCATATCTCTCTCTCTCTCTTTTCCATATCTCTCTCTCTCTCTTTTCCATATCTCTCTCTCTCTCTTTTCCATATCTCTCTCTCTCTCTTTTCCATATCTCTCTCTCTCTCTTTTCCATATCTCTCTCTCTCTCTTTTCCATATCTCTCTCTCTCTCTTTTCCATATCTCTCTCTCTCTCTTTTCCATATCTCTCTCTCCCTCTTTTCCATATCTCTCTCTCCCTCTTTTCCATATCTCTCTCTCCCTCTTCCATATCTCTCTCTCCCTCTTCCATATCTCTCTCTCCCTCTTCCATATCTCTCTCTCCCTCTTCCATATCTCTCTCTCCCTCTTCCATCTCTCTCTCTCCCTCTTCCATCTCTCTCTCTCCCTCTTCCATCTCTCTCTCTCCCTCTTCCATCTCTCTCTCTCCCTCTTCCATCTCTCTCTCTCCCTCTTCCATCTCTCTCTCTCCCTCTTCCATCTCTCTCTCTCCCTCTTCCATCTCTCTCTCTCCCTCTTCCATCTCTCTCTCTCCCTCTTTCCAATCTCTCTCTCTCCCTCTTTCCAATCTCTCTCTCTCCCTCTTTCCAATCTCTCTCTCTCTCTTTCCATATCTCTCTCTCTCCCTTCCATATCTCTCTCTCCCTTCCATATCTCTCTCTCCCTTCCATATCTCTCTCTCCCTTCCATATCTCTCTCTCCCTCTTCCATCTCTCTCTCTCCCTCTTCCATCTCTCTCTCTCCCTCTTCCATCTCTCTCTCTCCCTCTTCCATCTCTCTCTCTCCCTCTTCCATCTCTCTCTCTCCCTCTTCCATCTCTCTCTCTCCCTCTTCCATCTCTCTCTCTCCCTCTTCCATCTCTCTCTCTCCCTCTTCCATCTCTCTCTCTCCCTCTTCCATCTCTCTCTCTCCCTCTTCCATCTCTCTCTCTCCCTCTTCCATCTCTCTCCCTCTTCCATATCTCTCTCTCTCTTTTCCATATCTCTCTCTCTCTTTTCCATATCTATCTCTCTCTCTCTCTCTCTCTTCCATATCTCTCTCTCTCTTTTCCATATCTCTCTCTCCCTCTTCCATATCTCTCTCTCCCTCTTCCATATCTCTCTCTCCCTCTTCCATATCTCTCTCTCCCTCTTCCATATCTCTCTCTCCCTCTTCCATATCTCTCTCTCCCTCTTCCATATCTCTCTCTCCCTCTTCCATCTCTCTCTCTCCCTCTTCCATCTCTCTCTCTCCCTCTTCCATCTCTCTCTCTCCCTCTTCCATCTCTCTCTCTCTCTCCCTCTTCCATCTCTCTCCCTCCCTCTTCCATCTCTCTCCCTCTTCCATATCTCTCTCTCTCTTTTCCATATCTCTCTCTCTCTTTTCCATATCTATCTCTCTCTCTCTCTCTCTCTTCCATATCTCTCTCTCTCTTTTCCATATCTCTCTCTCCCTCTTCCATATCTCTCTCTCCCTCTTCCATCTCTCTCTCTCCCTCTTCCATCTCTCTCTCTCCCTCTTCCATCTCTCTCTCTCCCTCTTCCATCTCTCTCTCTCCCTCTTCCATCTCTCTCTCTCCCTCTTCCATCTCTCTCTCTCCCTCTTCCATCTCTCTCCCTCTTCCATATCTCTCTCTCTCTTTTCCATATCTCTCTCTCTCTTTTCCATATCTATCTCTCTCTCTCTCTCTCTCTTCCATCTCTCTCTCTCTCTCTTTTCCATATCTCTCTCTCTCTCTTCCATATCTCACCCCCCAAGGTGGATTCAGGCGTAACACCTGAATCCACCTGACAGACTACACATTATCAAGAAAACGAGCTCGCATTTATAAGACACATTCCATCGTGTAGGGAGGGTTCACATTCCCAGTCTCTCTCTCCTCACCGTTTCGTTCATGTCTTCCTGGCTGCGGACGGAGAAGTTTTGAATGGCCTCTGTAACTCCTCTCAGACTACTGTAGATGTCGTCTGAGTTCATGTTCTCTGTGTCGTAGTCAAACTCACTGCACACGACAAAAACATCATATTACCATCACAATAGGTCAACATTATGATAAGTGTGGAAGGTGTTAACTTGGTGTGTTCTGGGAGGTTTGTGTATGCATTTACCCGAGTGTGGATGTGTTCTGTGACGTGTTGGTAGGAGAGGTGAGGGGGCTGGACCAGCTGGCAGGAGAGCGGGGGGTGTGGCGTGCCAGGGGGCTTCCCATCGGGGCCTGGGGGGGAAGAGAGCATCAAATTGTCAGAACATTCTTGTGTCTTTTAGTGTTCCACCAGCCTTATCAGTTCTTACAGTGTCGATAAGTACATCAAATCAAAACTTTATTAGTCACATGCGCCGAATACAACAGGTGTAGACCTTACCGTGAAATGCTGAATACAACAGGTGTAGTAGACCTTACAGTGAAATGCTGAATACAACAGGTGTAGTAGACCTTACCGTGAAATGCTGAATACAACAGGTGTAGTAGACCTTACCGTGAAATGCTGAATACAACAGGTGTAGTAGACCTTACAGTGAAATGCTGAATACAACAGGTGTAGTAGACCTTACCGTGAAATGCTGAATACAACAGGTGTAGACCTTACCGTGAAATGCTTACTTTACAAGCCCTTAACCAACAATGCAGTTCAAGAAATAGAGTTAAGAAAATATTTACTGAATAAACTAAAGTAAATTTTTTTTATCAAAAAGTAACAAGAAAATTACACAATAATGAGGCTATATACAAGGGGTACAGTCAATGTGTGGGGGTACAGGTTAGTCGAGGTAATTTGTACATGTAAGTAGGGGTAAAGTGACTGTTCATAGATAATAAACAGCAAGTAGCAGCAGTGTAAAAAAAACAGGGGGGGGGGGGGGGGGGGGCGATGCAAATAGTCCAGTGGCCATTTGATTAATGGTTCAGCAGTTTTATGGCTTGGGGGTAGAAGCTCTTAAGAAGCCTTTTGGACCTAAACTTGGCGCACGGTAGCAGAGAGAACAGTCTATGACTTGGATGGCTGGAGTCTGACAATTTTATGGGCTTTCCTTTGACACAGCCTATTATAGGTCCTGGATGGCAGGAAGCTTGGCCCCAGTGGTGTGCTGGGCCGTCCGCACTACCCTCTGTGGTGCCTTGCGGTCGGAGGCCGAGCAATTGCCATACCAGGTGATGCAACAGGTCAAGATGCTCTCGATGGTGCAGCTGTAGAACGTTTTGAGGATCTGAGGACCCATGCCAAATATTTTCAGTCTCCTGAGGGGGGAGAAGGTTTTTGTCGTGCCCTCTTCACAACTGTCTTGGTGTGTTTGGACCATGATAGTTTGTTGGTGATGTGGACACCAAGGAACTTGAAACTCTCAACCTGCTCCATTACAGCCCCGTCGATGTTAATAGGGGCCTGTTCGGCCCTCCTATTCCTATAGTCCACAATCATCTCCTTTGTCTTGCTCTCATTGAGGAAGATGTTGTCCCGGCACCACACTGTCAGGTCTCTGACCTCCTCCCTATAGGCTGTCTCATCGTTGTCGGTGATCAGGCCAACCACATTGTGTCGTCAGCAAACTTGATGGTGTTGGGAGTCATGTTTGGCCACGCAGTCGTGGGTGAACAGGGAGTACAGGAGAGGATAAGAACACACCCCTGAGGGGCCCCAGTATTGAGGATCAGCATCGCAGATGTGTTGTTATCTACCCTCACCACCTGGTGGCGGCCCGTCCGGAAGTCCAGGATCCAGTTTCAGAGGGAGGTGTTTAGTCCCAGGGCACTTAGCTTAGTGATGAGCTTTGTGGGCACTATGGTGTTGAACGCTGAGCTGTAGTCAATGAACAGCATTCTCACATAGGTTTACCTTCTGTCCAGGTGGGAAAGGGAAGTTTGGAGTGCGATTGCATCATCTATGGATCTGTTGGGGCGGTATGCAAATTGGAGTGTGTCTAGGGTGTTGATGTGAGCCATGACCAGCCTTTCAAAGCACTTCATGGCTAACGACGTGAGTGCTACAGGACGGTAATCATTTAGGCAGGTTACCTTTGCTTTCTTGGTCACAGGGACTATGGTGGTCTGTTGAAAATGTCAGTGAATGCAACTGCCAGTTGGTCCGTGCATGCTCTGAGTACACATCCTCGTAATCCGTCTGGCTCAGCGGCTTTGTGAATGTTGACCTGTTTAAAGGTCTTGCTCACATCGGCTATGGAGAGCATGATCACACAGTCGTTCGGAACAGCTAGTGCTCTCATGCATGCTTCAGCGTTGCTTGCCTTGTAGCGAGCATAAAAGGCATTTAGCTCGTCTGACAGGCTTCCGTCACTGGGCAGCTCGCGGCTGGGTTTCCCTTTTTTACCCGCTGGGAGGGATACAGCTAAGACCAGGTGTAGTTACCTGCTGCGAGGGCTACAGCTAAGGCCAGGTGTAGTTACCTGCTGGGAGGGATACAGCTAAGACCAGGTGTAGTTACCTGCTGGGAGGGATACAGCTAAGACCAGGTGTAGTTACCTGCTGGGAGGGATACAGCTAAGGTCAGGTGTATGTACCTGCTGGGAGGGATACAGCTAAGACCAGGTGTAGTTACCTGCTGGGAGGGATACAGCTAAGACCAGGTGTAGTTACCTGCTGGGAGGGATACAGCTAAGGTCAGGTGTAGTTACCTGCTGGGAGGGATACAGCTAAGACCCGGTGTAGTTACCTGCTGGGAGGGCTACAGCTAAGACCAGGTGTATGTACCTGCTGGGAGGGATACAGCTAAGGTCAGGTGTAGTTACCTGCTGGGAGGGATACAGCTAAGACCAGGTGTAGTTACCTGCTGGGAGGGATACAGCTAAGGTCAGGTGTATTTACCTGCTGGGAGGGATACAGCTAAGACCAGGTGTAGTTACCTGCTGGGAGGGATACAGCTAAGGTCAGGTGTAGTTACCTGCTGGGAGGGCTACAGCTAAGACCAGGTGTAGTTACCTGCTGGGAGGGATACAGCTAAGGTCAGGTGTAGTTACCTGCTGGGAGGGATACAGCTACGGTCAGGTGTAGTTACCTGCTGGGAGGGATACAGCTAAGGTCAGGTGTATTTACCTGCTGGGAGGGATACAGCTAAGGTCAGGTGTAGTTACCTGCTGGGAGGGCTACAGCTAAGACCAGGTGTAGTTACCTGCTGGGAGGGATACAGCTAAGGTCAGGTGTAGTTACCTGCTGGGAGGGATACAGCTACGGTCAGGTGTATTTACCTGCTGGGAGGGATACAGCTAAGGTCAGGTGTAGTTACCTGCTGGGAGGGATACAGCTAAGGTCAGGTGTAGTTACCTGCTGGGAGGGATACAGCTAAGACCAGGTGTAGTTACCTGCTGGGAGGGATACAGCTAAGACCAGGTGTATTTACCTGCTGGGAGGGATACAGCTAAGACCAGGTGTAGTTACCTGTTGGGAGGGATACAGCTAAGACCAGGTGTAGTTACCTGTTGGGAGGGATACAGCTAAGACCAGGTGTAGTTACCTGCTGGGAGGGATACAGCTAAGACCAGGTGTAGTTACCTGCTGGGAGGGATACAGCTAAGGTCAGGTGTAGTTACCTGCTGGGAGGGATACAGCTAAGACCAGGTGTAGTTACCTGCTGGGAGGGATACAGCTAAGACCAGGTGTATTTACCTGCTGGGAGGGATACAGCTAAGACCAGGTGTAGTTACCTGTTGGGAGGGATACAGCTAAGACCAGGTGTAGTTACCTGTTGGGAGGGATACAGCTAAGACCAGGTGTAGTTACCTGTTGGGAGGGATACAGCTAAGACCAGGTGTAGTTACCTGCTGGGAGGGATACAGCTAAGACCAGGTGTAGTTACCTGCTGGGAGGGATACAGCTAAGGTCAGGTGTAGTTACCTGTGCAGACCAGGTGTAGTTACCTGTGCAGACCAGGTGTAGTTACCTGTGCAGACCAGGTGTAGTTACCTGTGCAGACCAGGTGTAGTTACCTGTGCAGACCAGGTGTAGTTACCTGCTGGGAGGGATACAGCTAAGACCAGGTGTAGTTACCTGCTGGGAGGAATACAGCTAAGACCAGGTGTAGTTACCTGCTGGGAGGGATACAGCTAAGACCAGGTGTAGTTACCTGCTGGGAGGGATACAGCTAAGGTCAGGTGTAGTTACCTGCTGGGAGGGCTACAGCTAAGACCAGGTGTAGTTACCTGCTGGGAGGGATACAGCTAAGGTCAGGTGTAGTTACCTGCTGGGAGGGATACAGCTAAGACCAGGTGTAGTTACCTGCTGGGAGGGATACAGCTAAGACCAGGTGTAGTTACCTGCTGGGAGGGATACAGCTAAGACCAGGTGTAGTTACCTGCTGGGAGGGATACAGCTAAGACCAGGTGTAGTTACCTGCTGGGAGGGATACAGCTACGGTCAGGTGTAGTTACCTGCTGGGAGGGATACAGCTACGGTCAGGTGTATTTACCTGCTGGGAGGGATACAGCTAAGGTCAGGTGTAGTTACCTGCTGGGAGGGATACAGCTAAGGTCAGGTGTAGTTACCTGCTGGGAGGGATACAGCTAAGACCAGGTGTATTTACCTGCTGGGAGGGATACAGCTAAGACCAGGTGTATTTACCTGCTGGGAGGGATACAGCTAAGACCAGGTGTAGTTACCTGCTGGGAGGGATACAGCTAAGACCAGGTGTAGTTACCTGCTGGGAGGGATACAGCTAAGGTCAGGTGTAGTTACCTGCTGGGAGGGATACAGCTAAGACCAGGTGTAGTTACCTGCTGGGAGGGATACAGCTAAGACCAGGTGTAGTTACCTGCTGGGAGGGATACAGCTAAGACCAGGTGTAGTTACCTGCTGGGAGGGATACAGCTAAGACCAGGTGTAGTTACCTGCTGGGAGGGATACAGCTAAGACCAGGTGTATTTACCTGCTGGGAGGGATACAGCTAAGACCAGGTGTAGTTACCTGCTGGGAGGGATACAGCTAAGGTCAGGTGTAGTTACCTGCTGGGAGGGATACAGCTAAGACCAGGTGTAGTTACCTGCTGGGAGGGATACAGCTAAGACCAGGTGTATTTACCTGCTGGGAGGGATACATCTAAGACCAGGTGTAGTTACCTGTTGGGAGGGATACAGCTAAGACCAGGTGTAGTTACCTGTTGGGAGGGATACAGCTAAGGTCAGGTGTAGTTACCTGCTGGGAGGGATACAGCTAAGACCAGGTGTAGTTACCTGCTGGGAGGGATACAGCTAAGACCAGGTGTATTTACCTGCTGGGAGGGATACAGCTAAGACCAGGTGTAGTTACCTGCTGGGAGGGATACAGCTAAGGTCAGGTGTAGTTACCTGCTGGGAGGGATACAGCTAAGACCAGGTGTAGTTACCTGCTGGGAGGGATACAGCTAAGACCAGGTGTATTTACCTGCTGGGAGGGATACAGCTAAGACCAGGTGTAGTTACCTGTTGGGAGGGATACAGCTAAGACCAGGTGTAGTTACCTGTTGGGAGGGATACAGCTAAGACCAGGTGTAGTTACCTGCTGGGAGGGATACAGCTAAGACCAGGTGTAGTTACCTGCTGGGAGGGATACAGCTAAGGTCAGGTGTATGTACCTGCTGGGAGGGATACAGCTAAGACCAGGTGAAGTTACCTGCTGGGAGGGATACAGCTAAGACCAGGTGTAGTTACCTGCTGGGAGGGATACAGCTAAGACCAGGTGTAGTTACCTGTTGGGAGGGATACAGCTAAGACCAGGTGTAGTTACCTGCTGGGAGGGATACAGCTAAGACCAGGTGTAGTTACCTGTTGGGAGGGATACAGCTAAGACCAGGTGTATGTACCTGCTGGGAGGGATACAGCTAAGGTCAGGTGTATGTACCTGCTGGGAGGGATACAGCTAAGGTCAGGTGTATGTACCTGCTGGGAGGGATACAGCTAAGACCAGGTGTAGTTACCTGTGCAGACCAGGTGTAGTTACCTGTGCAGACCAGGTGTAGTTACCTGTGCAGACCAGGTGTAGTTACCTGTGCAGACCAGGTGTAGTTACCTGTGCAGACCAGGTGTAGTTACCTGTGCAGACCAGGTGTAGTTACCTGCTGGGAGGGATACAGCTAAGACCAGGTGTAGTTACCTGCTGGGAGGAATACAGCTAAGACCAGGTGTATGTACCTGCTGGGAGGGATACAGCTAAGGTCAGGTGTAGTTACCTACTGCGAGGGATACAGCTAAGACCAGGTGTAGTTACCTGCTGGGAGGGATACAGCTAAGGTCAGGTGTAGTTACCTACTGGGAGGGATACAGCTAAGACCAGGTGTAGTTACCTGCTGGGAGGGATACAGCTAAGGTCAGGTGTATTTACCTGCTGGGAGGGATACAGCTAAGACCAGGTGTAGTTACCTGCTGGGAGGGATACAGCTAAGGTCAGGTGTAGTTACCTGCTGGGAGGGCTACAGCTAAGACCAGGTGTAGTTACCTGCTGGGAGGGATACAGCTAAGGTCAGGTGTATTTACCTGCTGGGAGGGATACATCTAAGACCAGGTGTAGTTACCTGCTGGGAGGGATACAGCTAAGGTCAGGTGTAGTTACCTGCTGGGAGGGCTACAGCTAAGACCAGGTGTAGTTACCTGCTGGGAGGGATACAGCTAAGGTCAGGTGTAGTTACCTGCTGGGAGGGATACAGCTACGGTCAGGTGTAGTTACCTGCTGGGAGGGATACAGCTAAGGTCAGGTGTATTTACCTGCTGGGAGGGATACAGCTAAGGTCAGGTGTAGTTACCTGCTGGGAGGGATACAGCTAAGGTCAGGTGTAGTTACCTGCTGGGAGGGCTACAGCTAAGACCAGGTGTAGTTACCTGCTGGGAGGGATACAGCTAAGGTCAGGTGTAGTTACCTGCTGGGAGGGATACAGCTAAGGTCAGGTGTAGTTACCTGCTGGGAGGGATACAGCTACGGTCAGGTGTATTTACCTGCTGGGAGGGATACAGCTAAGGTCAGGTGTAGTTACCTGCTGGGAGGGATACAGCTAAGGTCAGGTGTAGTTACCTGCTGGGAGGGATACAGCTAAGACCAGGTGTAGTTACCTGCTGGGAGGGATACAGCTAAGACCAGGTGTATTTACCTGCTGGGAGGGATACAGCTAAGACCAGGTGTAGTTACCTGCTGGGAGGGATACAGCTAAGACCAGGTGTATTTACCTGCTGGGAGGGATACAGCTAAGACCAGGTGTAGTTACCTGCTGGGAGGGATACAGCTAAGACCAGGTGTATTTACCTGCTGGGAGGGATACAGCTAAGACCAGGTGTAGTTACCTGTTGGGAGGGATACAGCTAAGACCAGGTGTAGTTACCTGTTGGGAGGGATACAGCTAAGACCAGGTGTAGTTACCTGCTGGGAGGGATACAGCTAAGACCAGGTGTAGTTACCTGCTGGGAGGGATACAGCTAAGGTCAGGTGTATGTACCTGCTGGGAGGGATACAGCTAAGGTCAGGTGTATGTACCTGCTGGGAGGGATACAGCTAAGACCAGGTGTAGTTACCTGTGCAGACCAGGTGTAGTTACCTGTGCAGACCAGGTGTAGTTACCTGCTGGGAGGGATACAGCTAAGACCAGGTGTAGTTACCTGCTGGGAGGAATACAGCTAAGACCAGGTGTAGTTACCTGTGCAGACCAGGTGTAGTTACCTGCTGGGAGGGATACAGCTAAGATCAGGTGTAGTTACCTGCTGGGAGGGATACAGCTAAGACCAGGTGTAGTTACCTGCTGGGAGGGATACAGCTAAGACCAGGTGTAGTTACCTGTGCAGACCAGGTGTAGTTACCTGCTGGGAGGGATACAGCTAAGACCAGGTGTAGTTACCTGCTGGGAGGAATACAGCTAAGACCAGGTGTAGTTACCTGTGCAGACCAGGTGTAGTTACCTGCTGGGAGGGATACAGCTAAGACCAGGTGTAGTTACCTGTGCAGACCAGGTGTAGTTACCTGTGCAGACCAGGTGTAGTTACCTGTGCAGACCAGGTGTAGTTACCTGTGCAGACCAGGTGTAGTTACCTGTGCAGACCAGGTGTAGTTACCTGTGCAGACCAGGTGTAGTTACCTGTGCAGACCAGGTGTAGTTACCTGTGCAGACCAGGTGTAGTTACCTGTGCAGACCAGGTGTAGTTACCTGTGCAGTGTTGCCGGTGATCCTCAGGTGGTTCTGCAGCAGTTTGGTGGCTCCGTCCTGGAAGGTCTTGGGCAGAGCTGCCAGCAGCATGGTGAACTCGGGAGTATTCAACTGGAACAAGGAGATCAGTACCGACTGGGCCGCCTGCAACACAGCGGGAGAGAGAGAGGAAGAGAAACACACTTTCCCTTTTTGTAACATGTGCACATACAACATAACACGCACCAAACACATGCATCAGGAACCAATCAGTTTGCTACAACCAATAATCAACCATTTGCAGCTCCCAGAAGTGTGTGTGTGTGTGTGTGTGTACAGTACCTTCCTGACGTCGGAGCTCTTGGGCTCTGTGGTCCAGGTGATGATGCGAGACACAGCCAGACGTGTCTCACTGGAGTTTACAAAGTCCTGAGGCTCCATCTGCAGGGTCAAGGTCTCAATGTACTTTAGAACAGCCACCTTCACCTGGAAACACACACACACACACACACACACACACACACACACACACACACACACACACACACACAGTATAAAACGTTAGACAACTTACTCACACAGTCAAGTGTGACATTGTCTGTCTGTGTGGATCATAGATCATCCTAGGAGTTCCTCAAGTCTGAACTGAAACGACTTCTAGTTAGAGCTACTCAGAGATACAAAGTCAACAGTAGTAGTTTCAGCCAGACATCTGCAACCACGGCGGGTGCAGTAGGACGCTAATCTCCTTCACAGCTGTAGTCACGCAGCTATCATGGAGGGAGGAACCAATATACTTGAAACCGTTCCCCAGTTCACTTTTTCATTCCTTTTCATTTCATTCTTTCCTTTTCATTAATTCTCTCCATCTGTCTCTCTCTATTCCAAACACCTCATCGACCGCCTGTCTCCTCAGTGTGCGCGTCATAAAATTGCTTCCCCCTGAGCACACTGACCTGGGAAGATTGGCTCCAGGCTGAGACCTGCTCGTTCAGAGAGCAGCAAGCGTGGTGCCTTGGGGCTCTCGTGGCAGAGGGGAGCAATTTAACGTCGCGCCGCGTGACTCTCGAAGTAGGGGGAAGCAATTGAACGCTGCGCCGCCCACAACACGTTCCCCTCCTCTCCACAGGCTTAGAGAGAGAGAGGAGAGCACCGCGTCAGAGAGGGGGAGGGAGGGGTGAGAAAGAAAGAGGGAGGGAGATAAAGGACAGACAGACAACAGTCCGGCAGATGGCTGTTGATGGTCCATCTTACCATCCAAACGCATTGTATACAGCCGGCAATACACTCATATCCCTGTGGACCAGTTCGTACCCAAAACATTCTACATTCAGGCAGCAACGGTGTCAATTCCCTCAACTAGATGTGATGGCGAGAAGGCTGAGAAAAACTTTACGGAACAATGTTCCACCATCATGCTAGAGTGGCTAATGCCTAGGAATGATGGTCCCGGATGTTGCGTATTGCGTTCAGCCAATCAGGTTGCAGCAATCTGTTGTTTACCCCTGGCTGAATGCAGGGCCTAACATCAGGAAGTAGCATTAGCCACTCTAGCATGGTGGTGGAAAATGGTGGAACGTAAAGAAAGTAGGCATATTTTCCCAGTTTTTCTCAGCCTTCTCGCCATCACATCTAGTTGAGGAGGAAATTGACACCGTTGCTGCCTGAATGTAGAATGTTTTGGGTACGAACTGGTCCACAGGGATATGAGTGTATTGCCGGCTGCATACAATGCGTTTGGACGGTAACATTGCGATGTTGACCTGGTAAAGATGGTCAATCTGCCGGCCTGTGGGTTAGAAGGGGAGTTGGAGAGGATAGAGAGAGGAAGGGGAGAGGATAGAGGGAGGAAGGGGAGAGGATAAAGGGAGGAAGGGAAGAGGGGATAGAGTGAGGGAGGGGAGAGGGGATAGAGTGAGGGAGGGGAGAGGATAGATGGAGGAAGGGGAGAGGATAGATGGAGGAAGGGAAGGGGGGATAGAGTGAGGGAGAGGATAAAGGGAGGAAGGGAAGGGGGGATAGAGTGAGGGAGGAAAGGAAGGGAAGGTAGGGGAGTAGAGTGAGGGAGGAAGGGGAGGTGGGGGGGTAGAGTGAGGGAGAAGGGAAGGTGGGGGGGTAGAGTGAGGGAGGAAGGGAAGGTGGGGGGGTAGAGTGAGGGAGGAAGGGGAGGTGGGGGGGTAGAGTGAGGGAGGAAGGGGAGGTGTGGGGGTAGAGTGAGGGAGGAAGGGGAGGTGGGGGGATAGAGTGAGGGAGGAAGGGGAGGTGGGGGGGTAGAGTGAGGGAGGAAGGGGAGGTGGGGGGGTAGAGTGAGGGAGGAAGGGGAGGTGTGGGGGTAGAGTGAGGAGGAAGGGGAGGTGGGGGGGTAGAGTGAGGGAGGAAGGGGAGGTGGGGGGGTAGAGTGAGGGAGGAAGGGGAGGTGGGGGGGTAGAGTGAGGGAGGAAGGGGAGATGTGGGGGTAGAGTGAGGGAGGAAGGGGAGGTGGGGGGGTAGAGTGAGGGAGAAAGGGGAGGTGGGGGGGTAGAGTGAGGGAGGAAGGGAAGGTGTGGGGATAGAGTGAGGGAGGAAGGGAAGGTGGGGGGATAGAGTGAGGGAAGGGAAGGTGGGAGGGTAGAGTGAGGGAGTAAGGGAAGTTGGGGGGGTGGAGTGAGGGAAGGGAAGGTGTGGGGATAGAGTGAGGGAGGAAGGGGAGGTGGGGGGTAGAGTGAGGGAAGGTGTGGGGATAGAGTGAGGGAAGGGAAGATGGGAGGGTAGAGTGAGGGAGGAAGGGGGGGTAGAGTGAGGGAGGAAGGGGAGGTGGGGGGGTAGAGTGAGGGAGGAAGGGAAGGTGGGGGGGGTGGAGTGAGGGAGGAAGGGAAGGTGGGGGGGGTGGAGTGAGGGAGGAAGGGAAAGTGGGGGGGGTGGAGTGAGGGAGGAAGGGGGGGTGGGGGGGTAGAGTGAGGGAGGAAGGAGAGGTGGGGGGGTAGAGTGAGGGAAGAAGGGGAGGTGGGGGGGTAGAGTGAGGGAGGAAGGGAAGGTGGGGGGGTAGAGTGAGGGAGGAAGGGAAGGTGTGGGGATAGAGTGAGGGAGGAAGGGGAGGTGGGGGGGTAGAGTGAGGGAGGAAGGGGATAGGTGGGGGGGTAGAGTGAGGGAGGAAGGGGGGGGGGGGTAGAGTGAAGGGGAGGGAGTGGGGGGGTAGAGTGAGGGAAGAAGGGAGGTGGGGGTAGAGTGAGGGAGGAAGGGGGGGTGGGGGGGTAGAGTTGAGGGAGGAAGGGGAGGTGGGGGGGTAGAGTGAGGGAAGGAAGGGGGAGGTGGGGGGGTAGAGTGAGGGAGGAAGGGGAGGTGGGGGGGTAGAGTGAGGGAAGAAGGGGAGGTGGGGGGTAGAGTGAGGGAGGAAGGGGTGGAGGTAAGTGAGGGAGGAAGGGAAGGTGGGGGGTAGAAGAGGAGGAGAGAGTGAGGGGGAAGGGAAAGGTGGGGGGTGGTAGAGTGAGGGAGAGGAAGGGGAGGTGGGGGGGGTGAGGGAGGAAGGGGAGGTGGGGGGGTAGAGTGAGGGAGTAAGGGAAGTTGGGGGGGTGGAGTGAGGGAGGAAGGGAAGATGGTGGGGTAGAGTGAGGGAGGAAGGGAAGGTGGGGGGGTAGAGTGAGGGAGGTGGGGGGTGGAGTGAGAGAGGAAGGGGAGGTGGAATGAGGGAGGAAGGGGATCAGACTGCAGAGAGCAAAGCCAGTGGTTGGTGAATGTAATTGGAGGCGTGTCAGTTGTATCCAATCAGAGTCCAGGGATCGGGTGGGAAGAACCAGCGTTAAACCGCCGTGAGGTCAGAACAGCGTTACCTTGGTCACTGAGACAGTATGAGGTCAGAACAGTGTTTACCGTGGTCACTGAGACAGTATGAGGTCAGAACAGTGTTACCGTGGTCACAGACAGTATGAGGTCAGAACAGTGTTACCGTGGTCACTGAGACAGTATGAGGTCAGAACAGCGTTACCTTGGTCACTGAGACAGTATGAGGTCAGAACAGTGTTACCGTGGTCACAGACAGTATGAGGTCAGAACAGTGTTACCGTGGTCACTGAGACAGTATGAGGTCAGAACAGCGTTACCGTGGTCACTGAGACAGTATGAGGTCAGAACAGTGTTTACCGTGGTCACTGAGACAGTATGAGGTCAGAACAGCGTTACCTTGGTCACTGAGACAGTATGAGGTCAGAACAGTGTTACCGTGGTCACAGACAGTATGAGGTCAGAACAGTGTTACCGTGGTCACTGAGACAGTATGAGGTCAGAACAGTGTTTACCGTGGTCACTGAGACAGTATGAGGTCAGAACAGTGTTACCGTGGTCACAGACAGTATGAGGTCAGAACAGTGTTACCGTGGTCACTGAGACAATATGAGGTCAGAACAGTGTTACCGTGGTCACTGAGACAGTATGAGGTCAGAACAGTGTTTACCGTGGTCACTGAGACAGTATGAGGTCAGAACAGTGTTACCGTGGTCACAGACAGTATGAGGTCAGAACAGTGTTACCGTGGTCACTGAGACAGTAGGAGGTCAGAACAGTGTTTACCGTGGTCACTGAGACAGTATGAGGTCAGAACAGTGTTTACCGTGTCACAGACAGTATGAGGTCAGAACAGTGTTTACCGTGGTCACTGAGACACGTATGAGGTCAGAACAGGCGTACACTTGGTCACTGAGACAGTATGAGGTCAGAACAGTGTTACCGTGGTACAGACAGTATGAGGTCAGAAACTGTTACCGTGGTCACTGAGACAGTATGAGGTCAGAACAGTGTTACCGTGGTCACTGAGACAGTATGAGGTCAGAACTGTTACGTGGTCACAGACAGTATGAGTCAACAGTGTTACCGTGGTCACTGAGACAGTATGAGGTCAGAGCAGCGTTACCTTGTCCTGAGACAGTATGAGGTCAGAACAGTGTTACCGTGGTCACTGAGACAGTATGAGGTCAGAACAGTGTTACCGTGGTCACTGAGACAGTATAGGTCAGAACAGTGTTACCGTGGTCACAGACAGTATGAGTCAGAACAGTGTTACCGTGGTCACTGAGACAGTATGAGGTCAGAACAGTGTTACCGTGGTCACTGAGACAGTATGAGGTCAGAACAGTGTTACCGTGGTCACTGAGACAGTATGAGGTCAGAACAGTGTTACCGTGGTCACTGAGACAGTATGAGGTCAGAACAGTGTTACCGTGGTCACAGACAGTATGAGGTCAGAACAGTGTTACCGTGGTTCCGAGACAGTATGAGGTCAGAGCAGCGTTACCTTGGTCACTGAGACAGTATGAGGTCAGAACAGTGTTACCGTGGTCACTGAGACAGTATGAGGTCAGAACAGTGTTACCGTGGTCACTGAGACAGTATGAGGTCAGAACAGCGTTACCTTGGTCACTGAGACAGTATGAGGTCAGAACAGTGTTACCGTGGTCACTGAGACAGTATGAGGTCAGAACAGCGTTACCTTGGTCACTGAGACAGTATGAGGTCAGAACAGTGTTACCGTGGTCACAGACAGTATGAGGTCAGAACAGTGTTTACCGTGGTCACTGAGACAGTATGAGGTCAGAACAGTGTTACCGTGGTCACTGAGACAGAATGAGGTCAGAACAGTGTTACCGTGGTCACAGACAGTATGAGGTCAGAACAGTGTTACCGTGGTCACTGAGACAATATGAGGTCAGAACAGTGTTACCGTGGTCACTGAGACTAGGTCAGAACAGTGTTACCGTGGTCACTGAGACAGTATGAGGTCAGAACAGTGTTTACCGTGGTCACTGAGACAGTATGAGGTCAGAACAGTGTTACCGTGGTCACTGAGACAGTATGAGGTCAGAACAGTGTTTACCGTGGTCACTGAGACAGATGAGGTCAGAACAGTGTTACCGTGGTCACAGACAGTATGAGGTCAGAACAGTGTTACCGTGGTCACTGAGCAGTATGAGGTCAGAACAGTGTTACCGTGGTCACAGACATATGGGTCAGAACAGTGTTACCGTGGTCACTAGACAGTATGAGGTCAGAACAGTGTTACCGTGGTCACTGAGACAGTATGAGGTCAGAACAGTGTTACCGTGTCACAGACAGTATGAGGTCAGAACAGTGTTACCGTGGTCACTGAGACAGTATGAGGTCAGAACGTGTTACCGTGGTCACTGAGACAGTATGAGGTCAGAACAGTGTTACCGTGGTCACTGAGACAGTATGAGGTCAGAACGGTGTTACCGTGGTCACAGACAGTATGAGGTCAGAACAGTGTTACCGTGGTCACAGACAGTATGAGGTCAGAACAGTGTTACCGTGGTCACTGAGACAGTATGAGGTCAGAACAGTGTTTACCGTGGTCACTGAGACAGTATGAGGTCAGAACAGTGTTACCGTGGTCACAGACAGTATGAGGTCAGAACAGTGTTACCGTGGTCACTGAGGCAGTATGAGGTCAGAACAGTGTTACCGTGGTCACAGACAGTATGAGGTCAGAACAGTGTTACCGTGGTCACTGAGACAGTATGAGGTCAGAACAGTGTTTACCGTGGTCACTGAGACAGTGTGAGTCTTGCGACCGAAAGGCAGTCCCCGCCTTTCAACCCTCCCTATATCTCTCTCTCTCCCTCCATCTTCTATTATTGTTTCATCTCACTCTGTTCATCTCTTTCTTCATATGTAAAGGACACACATATAAAACAACCTCCCTACACACACACATAAAACAACCCCCCCTACAGACAGACAGACAGACACACACACACAGCTGTGTACCTTGAGGTTAGGCGTCTGCGTCTGGTCTACAGTGAACCTCATGAGGATAGTGAACTGGAGGTCGTTGGGGAAAGACTCTCTGTAGAGGAGAGACACACTTTAAGTTACACACACACACGTTAAATACACCACTCGAAACACACTTTACACACACACCAAGACTGACCGTGTGATGTCCAGTGCTCTCTGGACCTTGGCCTGTACTGATCCCAGCAGGTCAGCTCCCATCTTCTTCAGCAGCTGGGTGAGCAGGACGAACAGCCAGTCCTGCAGGTCTTCTCTGTGCACCAGAACAAAGTCCACTAGGGTCTCCAAGAACATACTGAACACCTGGCGAGAGACAGGGGACACAGGGTTACACACACACACACACACACACACACACACACACACACACACACACACACACACACACACACACACACACACACACACACACACACACACACTCATGTACACAAGCGCACACGCATACACAAATAGACTCCTGTACTATGGGACAGGCTGAGGGGAGCTCAGAGTCCCATGCATCAGACAACTACGCTCACTTATCAACCAATCAATCACTCCAATCAGCGTGCAGCAAGCTGAATTATGTTTACCAATACACAATCAATATTCAGAAATTCACTAAACACACATGCTGATTGGCTGACGCCTGCAGAACAGCACCAATCACAGGAGGGTGCGATGATGTCATAGTGATGTCACATCTGTGAGGGGTGACATCACCGGGTCGATTAGGGGG
>NC_052338.1:32972154-32999654 GCF_016432855.1 Salvelinus namaycush
CTCCACAGCCTCCACAGTGTAATAACGACCTCCACAGCCTCCACAGTGTAATAACGACCTCCACAGCCTCCACAGTGTAATAACGACCTCCACAGTGTAATAACGACCTCCAAAGCCTCCAGTGTAATAACGACCTCACAGCCTCCAGTGTAATAACGACCTCCACAGCCTCCACAGTGTAATAACGACCTCCACAGCCTCCACAGTGTAATAACGACCTCCACAGCCTCCACAGTGTAATAACGACCTCCACAGCCTCCACAGTGTAATAACGACCTCCAAAGCCTCCAGTGTAATAACGACCTCCAAAGCCTCCAGTGTAATAACGACCTCCACAGCCTCCACAGTGTAATAACGACCTCCAAAGCCTCCACAGTGTAATAACGACCTCCAAAGCCTCCACAGTGTAATAACGACCTCCAAAGCCTCCACAGTGTAATAACGACCTCCAAAGCCTCCACAGTGTAATAACGACCTCCACCGTCTAATAACGACCTCCAAAGCCTCCAGTGTAATAACGACCTCCACCGTCTAATAACGACCTCCAAAGCCTCCACAGTGTAATAACGACCTCCACAGCCTCCACAGTGTAATAACGACCTCCAAAGCCTCCACAGTGTAATAACGACCTCCACAGCCTCCACAGTGTAATAACGACCTCCAAAGCCTCCACAGTGTAATAACGACCTCCAAAGCCTCCACAGTGTAATAACGACCTCCAAAGCCTCCACAGTTTAATAACGACCTCCAAAGCCTCCACAGTTTAATAACGACCTCCAAAGCCTCCAGTGTAATAACGACCTCCAAAGCCTCCAGTTTAATAACGACCTCCAAAGCCTCCACAGTTTAATAACGACCTCCAAAGCCTCCAGTGTAATAACGACCTCCAAAGCCTCCACAGTCTAATAACGACCTCCAAAGCCTCCAGTGTAATAACGACCTCCAAAGCCTCCACAGTGTAATAACGACCTCCAAAGCCTCCAGTGTAATAACGACCTCCAAAGCCTCCACAGTGTAATAACGACCTCCACAGCCTCCACAGTGTAATAACGACCTCCAAAGCCTCCACAGTGTAATAACGACCTCCACAGCCTCCACAGTGTAATAACGACCTCCAAGCCTCCAGTGTAATAACGAACTCCAAAGCCTCCACGTGTAATAACGACCCTCAAAGCCTCCACAGTGTAATAACGACCTCCAAAGCCTCCACAGTGTAATAACGACCTCCAAAGCCTCCACAGTGTAATAAAGACCTCAAAGCCTCAGTGTAATAACGACCTCCAAAGCCTCCACAGTGTAATAACGACCTCCAAAGCCTCCACAGTGTAATAACGACCACCAAAGCCTCAGTGTAATAACGACCTCCAACCTCCACAGTGTAATAACGACCTCAAAGCTCCAGTGTAATAAGACCCCAAAGCCTCCACATGTAATAACGACCTCCAAAACCTCCACAGTGTAATAACGACCTCCAAAGCCTCCACAGTGAATAAAAGACCTCCAAAGCCCCACAGTGTAATAACGACCTCCAAAGCCTCCACAGTGTAATAACGACCTCCAAAGCCTCCACAGTGTAATAACGACCTCCAAAGCCTCCACAGTGTAATAACGACCTCCAAAGCCTCCAGTGTAATAACGACCTCCAAAGCCTCCACAGTGTAATAACGACCTCCAAAGCCTCCAGTGTAATAACGACCTCCAAAGCCTCCAGTGTAATAACGACCTCCAAAGCCTCCAGAGTGTAATAACGACCTCCACAGCCTCCACAGTCTAATAACGACCTCCACAGCCTCCACAGTCTAATAACGACCTCCAAAGCCTCCACAGTGTAATAACGACCTCCACAGCCTCCACAGTGTAATAACGACCTCCACAGCCTCCACAGTGTAATAACGACCTCCACAGCCTCCACAGTGTAATAACGACCTCCACAGCCTCCACAGTGTAATAACGACCTCCAAAGCCTCCACAGTGTAATAACGACCTCCACAGCCTCCACAGTGTAATAACGACCTCCACAGCCTCCACAGTGTAATAACGACCTCCACAGCCTCCAGTGTATAAGACTCCACAGCTCACAGTGTAATAACGACCTCCACAGCCTCCACAGTGTAATAACGACCTCCACAGCCTCCACAGTGTAATAACGACCTCCACAGCCTCCAGTGTAATAACGACCTCCAAAGCCTCCACAGTGTAATAACGACCTCCAAAGCCTCCAAGGTCTAATAACGACCTCCAAAGCCTCCAAGGTCTAATAACGACCTCCAAAGCCTCCACAGTGTAATAACGACCTCCAAAGCCTCCAGTCTAATAACGACCTCCAAAGCCTCCACAGTGTAATAACGACCTCCAAAGCCTCCACAGTGTAATAACGACCTCCAAAGCCTCCACAGTGTAATAACGACCTCCAAAGCCTCCACAGTGTAATAACGACCTCCAAAGCCTCCACAGACTAATAACGACCTCCAAAGCCTCTACAGTGTAATAACAACCTCCAAAGCCTCCACAGTGTAATAACGACCTCCAAAGCCTCCAGTGTAATAACGACCTCCAAAGCCTCCACAGTGTAATAATGACCTCCACAGCCTCTACAGTGTAATAACGACCTCCAAAGCCTCCACAGTGTAATAACGACCTCCAAAGCCTCCACAGTGTAATAACGACCTCCAAAGCCTCCACAGTGTAATAACGACCTCCAAAGCCTCCACAGTGTAATAACGACCTCCAAAGCCTCCACAGTGTAATAACGATCTCCAAAGCCTCCACAGTGTAATAACGATCTCCAAAGCCTCCACAGTGTAATAATGACCTCCAAAGCCTCCACAGTGTAATAACGACCTCCAAAGCCTCCAGTTAATAAGAACTCCAGCTCCACAGTGTAATAACGACCTCCAAAGCCTCCACAGTGTAATAACGATCTCCAAAGCCTCCACAGTGTAATAACGATCTCCAAAGCCTCCACAGTGTAATAACGATCTCCAAAGCCTCCACAGTGTAATAACGACCTCCAAAGCCTCCACCGTCTAATAACGACCTCCAAAGCCTCCACAGTGTAATAACGATCTCCACAGCCTCCACAGTGTAATAACGACCTCCAAAGCCTCCACAGTGTAATAACGACCTCCACAGCCTCCAGTGTAATAACGACCTCCAAAGCCTCCACAGTGTAATAACGATCTCCAAAGCCTCCACAGTGTAATAACGACCTCCAAAGCCTCCACAGTGTAATAACGACCTCCAAAGCCTCCACAGTGTAATAACGACCTCCAAAGCCTCCACAGTGTAATAACGACCTCCAAGCCTCCGTCTAATAACGACCTCCAAAGCCTCTACAGTGTAATAACGATCTCCACAGCCTCCACAGTGTAATAACGACCTCCACAGCCTCCACAGTGTAATAACGACCTCCAAAGCCTCCACAGTGTAATAACGACCTCCACAGCCTCCACAGTGTAATAACGACCTCCAAAGCCTCCAGTGTAATAACGACCTCCAAAGCCTCCACAGTCTAATAACGACCTCCAAAGCCTCCACAGTGTAATAACGACCTCCAAAGCCTCCACAGTGTAATAACGATCTCCACAGCCTCCACAGTGTAATAACGACCTCCAAAGCCTCCAGTGTAATAACGACCTCCAAAGCCTCCACAGTGTAATAACGACCTCCAAAGCCTCCAGTGTAATAACGACCTCCAAAGCCTCCAGAGTGTAATAACGACCTCCAAAGCCTCCACAGTGTAATAACGACCTCCAAAGCCTCCAGTGTAATAACGACCTCCAAAGCCTCCACAGTGTAATAACGACCTCCAAAGCCTCCACAGTGTAATAACGACCTCCAAAGCCTCCACAGTGTAATAACGACCTCCACAGCCTCTAGTCTAATAACGACCTCCAAAGCCATCTACAGTGTAATAACGACCTCCAAAGCCATCTACAGTCTAATAACGACCTCCACAGCCTCCACAGTCTAATAACGACCTCCACAGCCTCCACAGTCTAATAACGACCTCCAAAGCCTCCACAGTCTAATAACGACCTCCAAAGCCTCCACAGTCTAATAACGACCTCCAAAGCCTCCACAGTCTAATAACGACCTCCAAAGCCTCCACAGTCTAATAACGACCTCCACAGCCTCTACAGTGTAATAACGATGGTGTAGATGTGTGTAGATAACGACATAACGATGTGTGTGTGTGTGTGTGTGTGTGTGTGTGTGTGTGTGTGTGATACTACATGGTGTAGATGTGTGTGTGTGTGTGTGTGTGTGTGTGTGTGTGTGTGTGTGTGTGTGTGTGTGTGTGTGTGAGTGATACTACATGGTGTAGATGTGTGTGTGTGTGTGTGTGTGTGTGTGTGTGTGTGTGATACTACATGGTGTAGATGATGTGTGTGTGTGTGTGTGTGTGTGTGTGTGTGTGTGTGTGTGTGTGTGATACTACATGGTGTAGATGATGTGTGTGTGTGTGTGTGTGTGTGTGTGTGTGTGTGTGTGTGTGTGTGTGTGTGTGTGTGTGTGTGTGTGTGTGTGTGTGTTACTCACCCAGAGGTGTAAAGGAACGCACAGGGCTGGTGTCTCTGCTGCTCTCTCTGCTGGCCTCCCTACTGCAGCCCTGACTCATACTGGGCCGAGGAATACGACTTCCCCGAGCTGCAGTACCATGTTAATGTACCAGGGGAGGGGAGGGGGGGGAAGAGGAAAGACAAGAGGGTAAGGGAAGCAGAAAGAGAGACAGAGACAGAGAGGACAAAGGGAAAGAGAGATAGAACAAATAAACAGAGAGAGAGAGAGAGAGAGAGAGAGAGGGGAGGAGAGAGAGATAGAGGGGAGGAGAGAGAGAGAGATAGAGGGGAGGAGAGAGAGAGACAGAGAGAGACAGATAGAGACATAAAAGTGACACTGATAGACAGGACTGAATAAGTGCACAGCTCTTCTGGCTCCATGGGTGAGTCTCAATAGTATGCAGGGTGTTACAGAGAAAACCACAGTAGACTGTTGAGACACAGCCCTAGAGAGCACAGGACTGCTGGGCTCTGAAATGACATGTTTTCACCCTCGGCTTGGGCAGTATACCGGCTAGTTGGAAATAGCCACCGGATAGTTTTTCCAAATAGCATCAAAACTATTTCTTTGATGTTTTTATTTTCATACATTTGAGTATTTACTTTAAAAGTAAATACCTGCAGTAAACTTGTACAATATGTTCGGAGATAAAACCGATCACGTTAATTTCACCCGTCACATTATGAAGATTACCGCTAGTCGCTAGTCGCTTGTCGCTAGTCGCTAGTCACGTGGTGTTTGTTCACAATCACACAACGAGAGACCGGAGCCTTGTGAGTCACTTACTGTTGCGCAGCATGCGCCAGGTGATCTAGTTACAGTATAGAAATCACAACTAAAATGTTAGCCAGCTAGATATCTTATAACTATTCAGTCAACTGTTTACAATGAGCCAAACGCTCTGCAGTTGTGCAATAGTTTTGCTAATTTAGTAGCTAGGTTGGCTTCTTGCCAAATCAAGCTTCTCTTGGTAACAGCAGAGAATCAAGAGCTCTGCTGTCTAATATGTGTTATGTGTAGCATTTTTTGTTACTTGTATAACGTTATGAGCTGGGATGTCTGTTCTGCAAATAGTTTATGCCAGAGACATTCACAGTGCGCTCGTTAGCATTTGCTATGGGATTTTACAAGTACTTGTTAGCATTCTTAACCTTTCGGGATTACAGAGGCTCAGTCAGTGGGGTTTGAAAATAGTGCCCCTTGTGTCCATTGCCGGTAGGAAAATCTGGATACTGCCCAAGCCTACTGCTGATTTTACACACACACACACACACACACACACACACACACACACACACACACACACACACACACACACACACACACACACACACACACACACACACACACACACACACACACACACACACACACACACACACACACCACACGAGGAGGAGGAAATGAGAAGCAGATGAAAGAGGGAGGTGAGGGGGGAGGATCTCTGTTTTTATCCAACAAGCATCATGCTCATCCTGACTGTTCATTGGCCAGAGCCGGCACCCACGCTCCAATCAGAGTTAACCACAGCCTAAGGAAGCGTAATGGGGAACCAATGAAGCTTCACCGATCCTATGAAGCTACATTCACATCTGCGGCCAATTTGTTAGTGGCAAAATGCAAATTCTCACCACGATTACCATGGCAACCCATCGCCATGACACACAGCCATGAGTTCGGAGGTTAGAGAGGAGGATTCTGGTATTTTGAGATAAGAGTGCTGGCGAGATAGGTGGAGGGACGGACGTATATAGAGAGACATGAAGATGGAGGGGTGGACAGATGTATATAGAGAGACCTGAAGATGGAGGGATGGAGGGGTGGACAGATGTATATAGATGGAGGGGTGGAGGGACGGACAGATGTATATAGAGAGACATGAAGATGGAGGGATGGAGGGGTGGACAGATGTATATAGAGAGACATGAAGATGGAGGGATGGAGGGGTGGACAGATGTATATAGAGAGACATGAAGATGGAGGGATGGACAGATGTATATAGATGGAGGGGTGGAGGGACGGACAGATGTATATAGAGAGACATGAAGATGGAGGGATGGAGGGGTGGACAGATGTATATAGATGGAGGGGTGGAGGGACAGACAGATGTATATAGAGAGACATGAAGATGGAGGGATGGACAGATGTATATAGAGAGACATGAAGATGGAGGGGTGGACAGATGTATATAGAGAGACATGAAGATGGAGGGGTGGAGGGATGGACAGATGTATATAGAGAGACATGAAGATGGAGGGGTGGACAGATGTATATAGAGAGACATGAAGATGGAGGGGTGGAGGGACGCAGGCAGAGGTGGAGTTGTTAGAGGGATGAGTCGGAGAGTTCTTACCTCCTCTGCTCGTTGCTTTGTAGATGGAACTAACACTGGAGGGAGCTAGAGATGACAGAGGAAGGAGGGGGGAAAGAGAGGGAGGAAAGGAAGAGGGTTAGAAAGGAAGGAGAGACACATTGGTGCGGCTGGCTTCCGGGTTGGAGGCGCGCTGTGTTAAGAAGCAGTGCGGCTTGGTTGGGTTGTGCTTCGGAGGACGCATGGCTTTCGACCTTCGTCTCTCCCGAGCCCGTACGGGAGTTGTAGCGATGAGACAAGATAGTAATTACTAGCGATTGGATACCACGAAAATTGGGGGAGAAAAGGGGATAAAATTAAAAAAAAAAAAAAAAAAGAAAAAAAAAAAAAAGAAAGGAAGGAGAGGAGAAAGAGGGAGGAGAGAAGAAAGAGAGGAAGGAGAAAGAGGGAGGAAAGGAAGAGGGAAGAAAGGAAGGAGAGGAGAAAGAGGGAGGAAAGGAAGAGGGAGGAAAGGAAGGAGAGGAGAAAGAGGGAGGAAAGGAAGAGGGAGGAAAGGAAGGAGAGGAGAAAGACCGGGAGGAAAGGCAGAGGGAAGAAAGGAAGGAGAGGAGAAAGAAGGAGAAGATGAGGAAGGAGAGGAGAAAGACAGAGGGAGGAAAGGAAGAGGGAGGAGAAAGAGAGGAAGGAGAAGAGAAAGAGAGTAAGGAGAGGAGAAAGAGAGGTAGAAAGGAAGGAGAGAAAGACAGGGAGGAGAGGAAGGAGAGGAGAAAGACAGGGAGGAAAGGAAGGAGAGGAGAAAGACAGGAAGGAGAGGAGAAAGAGGGAGGAGAGGAGAAAGAGAGGAAGGAGAGGAGAAAGACAGAGGGAGGAGAGGAGAAAGACAGGGAGGAAAGGAAGGAGAGGAGAAAGACAGAGGAAGGAGAGGAGAAAGAGAGGAAGAAGAGAAAGAGAGGAAGAAGAGGAGAAAGAGGGAGGAAAGGAGAAAGAGGGAGGAAAGGAGAAAGACAGAGGGAGGAAAGGAAGGAGAGGAGAAAGAGTGAGGAAATTAGAAAGAGAGGAAGGAGAGGAGAAAGAGAGGGAGAAAAGGAAGGAGAGGAGAAAGACAGGGAGGAAAGGAAGGAGAGGAGAAAGACAGGGAGGAAAGGAAGGAGAGGAGAAAGACAGGGAGGAAAGGAAGGAGAGGAGAAAGAGGAAGGAGAGGAGAAAGACAGGGAGGAAAGGAAGGAGAGGAGAAAGACAGGGAGGAAAGGAAGGAGAGGAGAAAGAGGGAGGAGAGGAGAAAGACAGGGAGGAAAGGAAGGAGAGGAGAAAGAGAGGGAGGAAAGGAAGGAGAGGAGAAAGAGGGAGGAGAGGAGAAAGAGAGGGAGGAAAGGAAGGAGAGGAGAAAGAGGGAGGAGAGGAGAAAGACAGGGAGGAGAGGAGAAAGACAGAAGGAGGAAAGGAAGGAGAGGAGAAAGAGGGAGGAGAGGAGAAAGAGGGAGGAAAGGAAGGAGAGGAGAAAGAGAGGGAGGAAAGGAAGGAGAGGAGAAAGAGGGAGGAAAGGAGAAAGACAGAAGGAGAAAAGGAAGGAGAGGAGAAAGAGGGAGGAGAGGAGAAAGACAGGGAGGAAAGGAAGGAGAGGAGAAAGAGGAAGGAGAGGAGAAAGAGGGAGGAGAGGAGAAAGAGAGGGAGGAAAGGAAGGAGAGGAGAAAGAGGGAGGAGAGGAGAAAGAGAGGGAGGAAAGGAAGGAGAAAGAGGGAGGAGAGGAGAAAGACAGAAGGAGTAAAATAGAGGTCAGCTTTAAAAGAGTTCCTGCTTTCAAAGTTGTTGGGAGAAACGAACGGACTGATCTGTGACATCATCACAAACCATGCGGTGATAAGGGAAGCATGCGATTGGTGGGGATTGATCAAGTTGTCACGACAACGAGAAAAGGTAGGAGGCCAGAGTGAGATGCACGCAGAACCGCTGTGTGTGTGAGAGAGAGAGAGAGCTGTCAATCTCTGGGCCTTAGCCAATCAGACGTGAGCAGGAACAAACAGAAGCAGGACAATGGGGGAGCGGATGATTTTATTGGTTTAGAAATAACAAAGATAAAAATCAATACATCCTGTGGAATAAGGAAGAGGAGGCGGCTTGGGGACCTGCTTCGGGTGTGTGTGCTCTACTCACCGACAGACAGGCGTGTAGGGGAGGAGTCTCGTGAGCAGCCCTGGCTGCGGGGGATGCGGCTACGTCTCCCCCCTGTCCCAGCTAAGACCCTCTGGGCTCCAGAACCCAGCGTACTCAGAGTGGTACTGGTCAGGACGCGACCCGGGGAACCACTCCGACTGCCGGCTAGAGAGAGACAGGGAACACAGAACACACACCAGTCATGAGACCCTGTTGTCTACGGAACAACAACAGCCCCTAGCATCATCACCATGTCTGCATCAGATCTGGGATCAATTTAACACATAAGTCAAACACTTAGAAGTACGAGGTGCGCTTGATTTAGCTTGGGAGCTTTTACCTTTTGGAAGTATTATTCCCAAGTGTAACTAAAGTCTTTGAAAGTATTTGAGTGTATTATTGACCCAGGTCTGGCTCGCAGATCAGAAGGCACTAGATGTGTGTATGAACATGGTGACTGGACTCCATGGAACGTCAGTCATTTTGATTCCAGGGTTAGGAGTTGTTTTCAACCAGACTCAGGGGACCAGCTTCGGCGGCCATCTTGGGACTGTCATCACTTTGGTGGGTCGTTTGCTTATTCCCAAATAATGACATGGAGTACAATATATCACGGCCCATAATGCCTTGTGCCTGACACAGATCTACATGTGCTTTAGTTTTGTGATGTCCTAACTCAAAGACAGATGAGAACAGGTGTGAAAGGGAAATGTGTGGAAAGAGAGGGTCATGTGACACGAGTGAGAAAACCTCTTTACTACACAACTGAAACATATCAAATTAATCTATTTCACCACAAACACACAGATTACACAGACCATACTAGAACACACACACGCAGAATACACAGACCATACTAGAATACACACACACACACGCAGAATACACAGACCATACTAGAATACACACACGCAGAATACACAGACCATACTAGAATACACAACCCATACTAGAATACACAGACCATACTAGAATACACAGACCATACTAGAATACACAGATCGGAATGGTCTGTTCTGTCAGAGCATGATGGTCACATGGCATTCCACCTCCCCTGCAGAATCACCAATGCATCGCTCCCTCTCTCCCTCCCCCGCTCTTATATCTCCCGCGTCTATCCCCTCAGCTCCCTCCTAACAGGTAGACACAGGCCTCAGCTCCCTCCTAACAGGTAGACACAGGCCTCAGCTCCCTCCTAACAGGTAGACACAGGCCTCAGCTCCCTCCTAACAGGTAGACACAGGCCTCAGCTCCCTCCTAACAGGTAGACACAGGCCTCAGCTCCCTCCTAACAGGTAGACACAGGCCTCAGCTCCCACCTTCCCTCCTAACAGGTAGACACAGGCCTCAGCTCCCACCTTCCCTCCTAACAGGTAGACACAGGCCTCAGCTCCCTCCTAACAGGTAGACACAGGCCTCAGCTCCTGCCTTCCCTCCTAACAGGTAGACACAGGCCTCAGCTCCTGCCTTCCCTCCTAACAGGTAGACACAGGCCTCAGCTCCTGCCTTCCCTCCTAACAGGTAGACACAGGCCTCAGCTCCCTCCTAACAGGTAGACACAGGCCTCAGCTCCCTCCTAACAGGTAGACACAGGCCTCAGCTCCCTCCTAACAGGTAGACAAAGGCCTCAGCTCCCTCCTAACAGGTAGACACAGGCCTCAGCTCCCGCCTTCCCTCCTAACAGGTAGACACAGGCCTCAGCTCCTGCCTTCCCTCCTAACAGGTAGACACAGGCCTCAGCTCCCTCCTAACAGGTAGACACAGGCCTCAGCTCCCTCCTAACAGGTAGACACAGGCCTCAGCTCCCTCCTAACAGGTAGACACGGGCCTCAGCTCCCTCCTAACAGGTAGACACGGGCCTCAGCTCCCTCCTAACAGGTAGACACGGGCCTCAGCTCCCTCCTAACAGGTAGACACGGGCCTCAGCTCCCTCCTAACAGGTAGACACAGGCCTCAGCTCCCTCCTAACAGGTAGACACGGGCCTCAGCTCCCTCCTAACAGGTAGACACAGGCCTCAGCTCAGAGAGTAAGGAGTCATAAGAAGGCAGACAGCCATGTTTTAGTTTGAACTAAAAGTCCCAGCATGCTTCAGCCAGATAGGGGGTGGAGCTTTAGGTGGCCAGCTTGGATGAGGGGGGAGGAGGGTGAGAGAGAGGGTGAGAGAGGGGGTGAGAACAGATGAAGGATGAGAGAGGGGGTGAGAACAAATGAAGGGTGAGAGAGGGGGTGAGAACAGATGAAAGGTTAGAGAGGGGGTGAGAACAGATGAAGGGTGAGAGAGGGGGTGAGAACAGATGAAGGGTGAGAGAGGGGGTGAGGGGGAAGGAGGGGGAGAACAGATGAAGGGTGAGAGAGGGGGTGAGGGGTGAGAGAGGGGGTGAGGGTAACAGGTAGTAGACGTTAGATTCTTACCACCAACGATGGTAGCAGACTGAGATCCTGTACCAATGAGGAGGAGGAATTGGAAATAGGGGGGAGGAGCCGTAGGACCATTGGTTGGAAAGGGAGCAGAGGCGGGGACAGGAAGTTAAACAAGATGGATTACGGTGTTAGAGCACAAAGCACCATGGACGTTAGAACAGAGAGCATCATGGGAGCATTCCGAGCGATCCTAGACGAGAAAATGAGAGCGACAATGAACACGATTCAAACACGTAAATAAATGTATCAATTAAATATTGAATAAACTGAAGGCTGACACACACGGAACCAGCTGTGATGCTCGATGGAGGAACGGTAGAGCATTGCATGATGGGTAGCCGGTGTGTGACACAGCAGTATCGCTGACGAAGCAAAGCAGCTTCACAATGGAAGAAATAAAAACACCTCAAAGTAAAAATGCTCTAAAACACACTCTCTCACAAACACACACAGCCCAAACCTGCCCCGGCACAGCTCTCTAGCACAAAGATATCTCCCCATCATTCTTCATTTTCTCAATGTTCATCTCTTGTTCCTAGAATCTCTTATTTTTTTCCTGCCAGGGGGAGTCCACACAATACTTCTTGAGAGTTAGCGCCTCCTGGTGCAGAGATAGCGAGTTAGCGCCTCCTGGTGCAGAGATAGCGAGTTAGCGCCTCCTGGTGCAGAGATAGCGAGTTAGCGCCTCCTGGTGCAGAGATAGCGACTTAGCGCCTCCTGGTGCAGAGATAGCGAGTTAGCGCCTCCTGGTGCAGAGATAGCGAGTTAGCGCCTCCTGGTGCAGAGATAGCGAGTTAGCGCCTCCTGGTGCAGAGATAGCGAGTTAGCGCCTTCTGGTGCGTGAGTTCGCTAGCGCCCCCTGGTGCAGAGTGCGTGAGTTTGCTAGCGCCCCCTGGTGCAGAGTGCGTGAGTTTGCTAGCGCCCCCTGGTGCAGAGTGCGTGCGTTAGCTAGCTCCTCCTGGTGCAGAGTGCTTGAGTTAGCTAGCTCCTCCTGGTGCAGAGTGCATGAGTTCGCTCCTCCTGGTGCAGAGTGAGTTAGCTAGCTCCTCCTGGTGCAGAGTGAGTTAGCGAGCTCCTCCTGGTGCAGAGTGAGTTAGCGAGCTCCTCCTGGTGCAGAGTGAGTTAGCGAGCTCCTCCTGGTGCAGAGTGAGTTAGCTAGCTCCTCCTGGTGCAGAGTGCGTGAGTTAGCTAGCTCCTCCTGGTGCAGAGTGCGTGAGTTAGCTAGCTCCTCCTGGTGCAAAGTGAGTTAGCTAGCTCCTCCTGGTGCAGAGTGAGTTAGCTAGCTCCTCCTGGTGCAGAGTGAGTTAGCTAGCTCCTCCTGGTGCAGAGTGAGTTAGCTAGCTCCTCCTGGTGCAGAGTGAGTTAGCTAGCTCCTCCTGGTGCAGAGTGAGTTAGCTAGCTCCTCCTGGTGCAGAGTGAGTTAGCTAGCTCCTCCTGGTGCAGAGTGAGTTAGCTAGCTCCTCCTGGTGCAGAGTGAGTTAGCTAGATCCTCCTGGTGCAGAGTGCGTGAGTTTGCGCCTCCTGGTGCAGAGTGAGTTAGCTAGCTCCTGCTGTATTTTGTCATGTTTTGGTATTACTATTGGCAGACCTGGACTCTTCACACCAACAACAAAACACTCAGCGGTGAGACAACAGAGCATGCAGAGAACACACCCCGTCTCACAAAAAACAACAGTGACCATGAGAGCAACATAATGGGTCCGTTTAACCAACACACACACACACACACACACACACACACACACACACACACACACACACACACACACACACACACACACACACACACACACACACACACACACACACACACACACACACACACACACACACACACACACACACACACACAATACCTGGTGTGCAATCTGATTCGTAGGAACCTAAGAGGTATAAAAAAAGACATGTGCAGGAGCTTACTGTCACTGTGAGGGATACCAGCAGCGACTACAGAAAGAGCGTGAATAACTTATCGCGCGCAAACACACACTCAAATACACTTATACATCCACAGCAGTGGAACACTGTGTGAGGGACGTGGTATTCATTTGAGGCTCAAAAGCTGTGTGAACGTGTGTGTATGTATACGTGTTTAAGGTATGTGTGTGTTTCTCCTTACGTTGTGACTGGGACACCATCTTGGTGCGGCTGCGTCCCCGGGAGTCCACCTGGCTGACGCTGGTTGCCGTGGTGAGAGGCTGCTTGGTCCTCAGACGACCTGAGGTCACAGGTCATACTGTTAGACCGGACACTGACTGGACACACACACTCTTCTTCTCACACTTTCTGAATAGAACAGAGCCCACCACCCTCCACTACGAAGCAATAAGCACTAGTTTAGAGAAGGTAAGAGAAGCACTATTGCAGAATACTAGTCAATATACACGTACATACCTAACTAGTCTAAACAATAACTTGTCTTACAGTCTACAGTCTAGACCTACAGTAAGTACTATTGTCTTACCATTGACTGACCTGACCCCTACAGTCAGACACAGAGAGGAAGGGGGGGGGGGGGGGGGGGGGGGGGGGCTGTGTCAGAGGTCAAAGATCATGTAATATGATTTAGCTAGGCTGACTAAAATACCCAAATAATATCTGACTTTTACTTATAACAACATTAAAATCAGAACTTTGGGATTCTCTTTCCTTATTTCATACGCTCTAGTTCCAGATACGAGATGGAATTTGTGAATTATTTCAGGAAACAAGACGTGTGTCGTACGTCACTACTTCACAGGAGAGGTATTTGAACTTAAACATTTATTTTTGCAGAAATGCCTTCTGGAACATGTGAACGTTCATGTGCCTAAACAACAAACTTGTGTAAATATGAATAAAATTGTTACAATTATGAACTTAGTTGGTTTAGCCACGGAAAAAGCCAGGAACCTTCCCGCTAGCCATGATTGGCTGAAATAATGGATGGTCTGGACATGCCTAGAGATGAGTTGGGATTGGTCAGCCATGTAACACGCTTCCGTCTATAACATGAGCTGATCAGTATGTGTAGGTAATCACTTTAAAACTCAGCTATTTTTCAAGATATCACAAAGAACTGCATTAGTGTTGACAATACTCTCCACGTTCTGGAGGACTGAGTTCTGAAATCAGTAGAATATCCGGTGGAAGCAGAGTAAGACAGATAAGGAGAAGATTCTGGTGTTTGATTGAAAATTTGCGGAGGGAGTCAAAGAGAACACACAGGAGGCTGTTGTATAAAACACCTGTCTCCGGATTACATCTTCAAACTAAGGGCAACAATGGCCTCCGTGACAGAGAAGCATTCATCAACGGGTAAGAGAGTAGCTAGCTACATTTTCAGATATGATAAGTTTCTAATTTTGTCAGAAAGTAGTTTTCTGTTAGCTAGCTAGCTAACGTTATGTGTATGATCTGTGTAGTAATATTATTCGTATCTCAGAGCCATTTGCATTGCTAGTTGTAGCCTAATGTTAGCGAGCTAGCTAATATTGAACCAACAGTAGTTGGTGCAGAGTGAGTTAGCTAACTCATTTAGGAAAATCATCCTGCAGGAACTGGAAATGTGGATTATAATTAATCCTACCTGCAGCCGATCCCTCAACGTGATCAAGTCAAAGGAGATGATTGTGGACAACAGGAAAAAGAGGACCGAGCACGCCCCCATTCTCATCGACGGGCTGCAGTGGAGCAGGTTGAGAGCTTCAAGTTCCTTAGTGTCCACATCACCAACAAACTAATATGGTCCAAGCACACCAAGTGAAGAGGGCACAACAAAACCTATTCCCCCTCAGGAGACTGAAAAGATTTGGCATGGGTCCTCAGATCCTCAAAAGGTTCTACAGCTGCACCATCGAGAGCATCCTGACTGGTTGCATCACTGCCTGGCATGGCACCTTCTCGGCCTCCGACCGCAAGGCACTACAGAGGGTAGTGCAGACGGCCCAGTACATCACTGGGGCAAAGCTTCCTGCCATCCTGGACCTCTATACCAGGCGGTGTTAGTAGAAGGCCCTAAAAATTTTCAAAGACTCCAGCCACCCTAGTCATATACAGTTCTCTCTGCTACCGCACGGCAAGCGGTACCGGAGCGCCAAGTCTACCCCCAAGCCATAAGACTCCTGAAAATCTAATCAAATGGCTACCCAGACTATTTGCATTGCCCCCTCCCTCTTTTACACCGCTGCTACTCTCAGTTGGTATCATCTAGGCATAGTCACTTTAATAACATGACCTGCACCAAAGTCAAATTAAGATATAACGTTAGGTCAACGAAACAGTGTCCAAGTTCTAAAATTCTCCGGTAGAATGCCCTGCTTTTATTTAGTCACAATCACAAGTTATTTTCTGTAATTACTATAGCTCGCAATTAACTTGTAAATAATGATCTTGTTGTGAGTTTATTTCACTGTAATATTGAATACAAATTAGCTGAAGTGAAGACGTCGTCAGCTATATGATATGGTCATTATTTGAACTGCCTAGCCAGCTAACCTGAGGTTAGCCAGCTAGCTTAAGGTTAGCCAGCTAGCTTAAGGTTAGCCAGCTAGCTTAAGGTTAGCCAGCTAGCTTAAGGTTAGCCAGCTAGCTTAAGGTTAGCCAGCTAGCTTAAGGTTAGGTAACAAGCTAGAAACAAACCAAAACATTGTTTAGAAAGTTTCTTTAGTTGCCTGGTTTGTTACATTGACATTTACTAGATTCATTTTTAAATGGATGGGTATATTGGTGTTAAAATACACCAGTTATGCCATTTTGGACCACCAGGCTGCTGGTGTCCTGCAGCCTGTCGTTTTTGGTTTAGAAAATTGTTCATAATGACAAACGACAAGTTTGATGTTGTACGACAATAGAATGTTCATGATGTCACTGCGACAAGTGTCTACAGACATGCCGAAAGACGTAGTATAGACCGTAAACCGTAGTATAGACCGTAAACCGTAGTATAGACCGTATACCGTAGTGTAGACCGTAGTATAGAGCGTAAACCATAGTATAGACCGTAAACCGTAGTATAGAGCGTACACCGTAGTATAGACCGTAAACCGTAGTATAGACCGTAGACCGTAGTATAGACCGTAAACCGTAGTATAGACCGTAAACCGTAGTATAGACCATAAACCGTAGTATAGACCGTAGACCGTGGTATAGACCGTAGTATAGACCGTAAACCGTAGTATAGACCGTAAACCGTAGTATAGACCGTAAACCGTAGTATAGACCGTAAACCGTAGTATAGACCGTAAACCGTAGTATAGACCGTAAACCGTAGTATAGACCGTAAACCGTAGTATAGACCGTAGTATAGACCGTAGTATAGACCGTAGACCGTAGCATAGACCTTTGGTTGTTTAGTACACAAGCGCACTGGGGATAAGGCTTAAGAGGGTGTGAACCACCCTAAATGGGTGTAGACAAAGAGCTCTCTAGAAGGTGGACCAAAATGTTCAAAAGCCATTTTCTCAAAAGTGTGGTTACAAGTTAATCTTTGAAAGCAGAATTACTTTCCCCATTGTTCCTCAAATTCAGTGTATGAGATACCATTTTGTAGCTCTGCTTTCATCTAAAGTAAAATATATATTTAAAAAATGTTGGTACAGAAGACCAAACTGGAATATGAGATAATGTGAGGAACAGCAGAAGACACCATGGTTACAGATTGGCTGGGGTTACAGAGTTAACTCTTTCCCTGTCCAGGGCCACTCCCAGAATACACAGGAAGGAGGAAGGGAGGAATTAAAAACATGAAGAAAAAAAGCGTGAGGAGTTTTTGAGCGGGGGAGTGAAGGAGAAGTTGATCTTACCATCTGTTTTATCTGAGGCATCATCTTTAGTGTGAGAAAAAGAAAGAGAGAGAGAAAGAGAGAGAGAGAGAGAGAGAGAGAGAGAGAGAGAGAGAGAGAGAGAGAGAGAGAGAGAGAGAGAGAGAGAGAGAGACAGAGAGAGAGAGAGAGAGAGAGAGAGAGAGAGAGATGCAGAGAGAGAGAGAGACAGAGAGAGAGAGTGAAAGAGATGCAGAGAGCGAGAGAGTGAAAGATGCAGAGAGTGATAGAGAGAGTGAAAGAGATGCAGAGAGCGAGAGAGAGTGAAAGAGATGCAGAGAGCGAAAGAGAGAGAGTGAAAGAGATGCAGAGAGCGAGAGAGTGAGTGAAAGAGAGATGCAGAGAGCGAGAGAGTGAAAGAGATGCAGAGAGTGAAAGAGAAAGAGATGCAGAGAGTGAGAGAAAGAGATGCAGAGAGTGAAAGAGAGAGAGTGAAAGAGATGCAGAGAGTGAAAGAGAGAGTGAAAGAGAGAGAGTGAAAGAGATGCAGAGAACGAGAGAGTGAAAGAGATGCAGAGAGTGAAAGAGAGAGTGAAAGAGATGCAGAAAGCGAGAGAGTGAAAGAGATGCAGAGAGTGAAAGAGAGAGAGTGAAAGAGAGATGCAGAGAGAGAAAGAGGTATAGTGTATATGTTAGTAACAGAACATAGTCCAAACAGTGAATCATGCGGAACTACTAACGTGCCTAACAAATACACACTGACAGCACATATCTACACAAACACAGGCATACAACACACATACAGGCAGGCAGCACACAGAGCCACGCTCAGACAAACACAGCCATACAACACACATACAGGCAGAAAGCACACAGAGCCACGCTCAGACAAACACGGGAGACGAGAGAGGCAGGAAGTATATTCAGAGAGATGTTCAGCCCAGGTCCTGAAGGCACTAGGAAATCATTTTAACATACAGCACCATACCTTTCTGTGTGCGTGTGTGTGTGTGTGTGTGTGCGCGCGCCTGGGTGATTGATTATTTGATAGACTATATCAGTCAGCTGTCTGTCACTCAGACTCATGTCTAAACTGCCTGTCTGATTGGTTGGCTGTCTGGTTTGATTGACAGCTTCCTTACCCAATGAGGAGTAGGAGCCGGGGGTCAGTCTCACTGGCCCCACCTGCCCGATGTGCCTCTGCTTAGCAACCGTTGCTGCATTAACATCTACATCGCTACGGGAACGCTGTAGGGAGCCCGGCGACGCCCCGCCCTTATGACCCGCCGGGACTGGGAGGGGAAGGGAGGATATATATATATATATACACACAGACACATGCACAGAACTCATCACCACGTACTATACAATCACATAACAGTGGATTCCAGAAAGTATGTGGGAAAATGAAGGAGTCTGGATACTTTCTGAATGTACTGTATATAATAAAACACAAACAAATAACGTACACGCCACAAAATCATGTCATCAATACCGGAGAAGTAGTGTGTGTGTGTGTGTGTGTCTCACCTCTTCCAGGAGCAGCTGACCATTTAGATGACAGAGGACGACTGGGAAAGAGAGGAGAGAGAGCAGAGCGAGGAGAGAGAGAGAGAGCAGAGCGAGGAGAGAGAGGAGAGAGAGAGAGAGCAGAGCGAGGAGAGAGAGAGAGAGCAGAGCGAGGAGAGAGAGAGAGAGAGCAGAGCGAGGAGAGAGAGCAGAGCGAGGAGAGAGAGAGAGAGAGCAGAGCGAGGAGAGAGAGCAGAGCGAGGAGAGAGAGAGAGAGCAGAGCGAGGAGAGAGAGAGCAGAGCGAGAGAGAGCAGAGCGAGGAGAGAGCAGAGCGAGAGAGATAGAGAGAGAGCAGAGCGAGGAGAGAGAGCAGAGCGAGGAGAGAGAGCAGAGCGAGGAGAAAGAGCAGAGCGAGGAGAAAGAGCAGAGCGAGGAGAAAGAGAGAGAGCAGAGCGAGGAGAGAGAGAGAGCAGAGCGAGGAGAGAGAGCGAGCAGAGCGAGGAGGGAGAGCAGAGCGAGAGAGGAGGGAGAGCAGAGCGAGAGAGGAGGGAGAGCAGAGCGAGAGAGGAGGGAGAGCAGAGCGAGGAGAGAGAGCAGAGCGAGGAGAGAGAGCAGAGCGAGGAGAGAGAGCAGAGCGAGGAGAGAGAGGAGAGCGAGGAGAGAGAGGAGAGCGAGCAGAGCGAGGAGAGAGAGCAGAGCGAGAGAGGAGGGAGAGCAGAGCGAGAGAGGAGGGAGAGCAGAGCGAGAGAGGAGGGAGAGCAGAGCGAGAGAGGAGGGAGAGCAGAGCGAGAGAGGAGGGAGAGCAGAGCGAGAGAGGAGGGAGAGCAGAGCGAGAGAGGAGGGAGAGCAGAGCGAGGAGAGAGAGCAGAGCGAGGAGAGAGAGCAGAGCGAGAGAGGAGAGAGAGCAGAGCGAGAGAGGAGGGAGAGCAGAGCGAGAGAGGAGGGAGAGCAGAGCGAGAGAGGAGGGAGAGCAGAGCGAGAGAGGAGGGAGAGCAGAGAGAGGAGGGAGAGCAGAGCGAGGAGGGAGAGCAGAGCGAGGAGGGAGAGCAGAGCGAGGAGAGAGAGCAGAGAGAGGAGGGAGAGCAGAGCGAGCGAGGAGGGAGAGCAGAGCGAGCGAGGAGGGAGAGCAGAGCGAGAGAGGAGGATGAGCAGAGCGAGAGCAGAGCGAGGAGGGAGAGCAGAGCAAAGAGGGAGAGCAGAGCAAAGAGGGAGAGCAGAGCAAAGAGGGAGAGCAGAGCAAAGAGGGAGAGCAGAGCAAAGAGGGAGAGCAGAGCGAGGGGAGAGCAGAGCGAGGAGAGAGCAGAGCGAGGAGAGAGCAGAGCGAGGAGAGAGCAGAGCGAGGAGAGAGAGCAGAGTGAGAGCAGAGCGAAGAGGGAGAGCAGAGCGAGAGCAGAGCGAAGAGGGAGAGCAGAGCGAAGAGGGAGAGCAGAGCGAAGAGGGAGAGCAGAGCGAAGAGGGAGAGCAGAGCGAAGAGGGAGAGCAGAGCGAGGAGAGAGCAGAGCGAGGAGAGAGCAGAGCGAAGAGGGAGAGCAGAGCGAAGAGGGAGAGCAGAGCGAAGAGGGAGAGCAGAGCGAAGAGGGAGAGCAGAGCGAAGAGGGAGAGCAGAGCGAAGAGGGAGAGCGGAGCGAAGAGGGAGAGCGGAGCGAAGAGGGAGAGCAGAGCGAGGAGGGAGAGCAGAGCGAGGAGGGAGAGCAGAGCGAGGAGGGAGAGCAGAGCGAGGAGGTAAGAGCAGAGCGAAGAGAGAGAGCAGAGCGAGGAGGGAGAGCAGAGCGAGGAGGGAGAGCAGAGCGAGGAGGGAGAGCAGAGCGAGGAGGGAGAGCAGAGCGAAGAGGGAGAGCAGAGCGAAGAGGGAGAGCAGAGCGAAGAGGGAGAGCAGAGCGAAGAGGGAGAGCAGAGCGAAGAGAGAGAGCAGAGCGAGGAGAGAGCAGAGCGAGGAGGGAGCAGAGTGAGAGCAGAGAGAGAGATCAGAGAGAGGAGAGAGAGAAGAGAGAGCAGAGAGAGCAGAGAGAGAGAGAAGAGAGAGCAGAGCAAGGAGAGAGAGCAGAGCGAGGAGGAAGAGCAGAGCGAGAACAGAGAGAGATCAGAGAAAGAGAGCAGAGAGAGAGCAGAGAGAGGAGAGCAGAGAGGAGAGAAAGAAAGGGTGAGAGAGCAGAATATTACTTTCCGGGTACCTCTGAGCCCCTCCGCTCAAAAAGGTATAGTTAAAGGTCAGGGGTCATTACTTAAGGCTCTCCTGTGATGAGGAAGAGGAGCGGTCGCTCTGAGGAAGAGACGTCACACTCCCAGAACTCTTGAGAGATGATTGGAGGCTCTTCTGATAGGACGGTTCTAACGAGTTGAACAGAGAGTCCGCCTCCCCAGGGAAATGGTTCCTAAGACCCCAGTATGCCCTGAGAGAGAGAGAGAAAGAGGGGAGGAGGGAGAGAGGGGAGGAGGGAGAGAGAGAGAGGGGAGGAGAAAGAGAGGGGAGGAAGGAAAGCGAGAGCGGAGGAGGGAGAGAGAGAAATAATGTGTGAGTATGTCTGTAGGAAAATGTGTGTGTGTGTAATGCCGAGTGTGTGTGTGTAATGCTGAGAGTGTGTGTGTAATGCCGAGTGTGTGTGTGTGTAATGCCGAGTGTGTGTGTGTAATGCCGAGTGTGTGTGTGTGTAATGCCGAGTGTGTGTAATGCCGAGTGTGTGTGTGTGTAATGCCGAGTGTGTGTGTGTGTAATGCCGAGTGTGTGTGTGTGTAATGCCGAGTGTGTGTGTGTGTGTAATGCCGAGTGTGTGTGTGTGTAATGCCGAGTGTGTGTGTGTGTAATGCCGAGTGTGTGTGTGTAATGCCGAGTGTGTGTGTGTAATGCCGAGTGTGTGTGTGTAATGCTGAGTGTGTGTGTGTGTGTGTAATGCTGAGAGTGTGTGTGTGTGTGTGTAATGCTGAGAGTGTGTGTGTGTGTGTGTAATGCTGAGAGTGTGTGTGTGTAATGCTGAGTGTGTGTGTCTTACTTGCGGGCCTCTACCCTGGCCTCTGCGTCAGCATCTGCGATTCCCTTCTTAATGCTGGCTACCATCACCGCTGTATGTCTGAGAGACAGCGAGACAAACTATTAGACCATGGTTACTGATCAAAACCTTAGAAAAACCTTGACTAAGTACAGGCTCAGTGAGCACAGCCTTGCCATTGAGAAGGGTAGACACAGGAAAACCTGGCTCCCTGTAGAGGAAAGGCTGTGCAACCACTGCACAATAGCAGAACCTGAGACGGAGCTGCATTTCCTGACTAAATGTCAAAAATATAAAACAATTGGAGAGTGTAATTTCCCCAAATTTGAAACCCTTATTCAAGGTTTCAAAGACCTCTCTGATGAGGATAGGCTACCACCCTGTTAGGGGAGGACGCAGAGAGCTGTGGGTTGGCAGCGCACTACATTGCTGCCTGCCATAAGTTGAGGGACAGTGTCTGACAGACCAATCAACGTGCTCATGTCCTCTATGCCATTGTTATTGTCCATTGTGCGGTTATTTTGACCCTTGGTTATTGTTGTTACTGATTGTCCCCCATCGACAAGCTCGATTATTACTATTTTAACGAATGTTAATATTGTAAATGAATCATTTAATTTCCAGACAACGCTTTGGCAATATGTACATTGTTACGTCATGCAAATAACATGTGAATAAGATGCTACCAAGAGTCCTTTGTATTTTGAACAGTCCCCATATCTGTGATGCTGTGGTGTTGAACTCTCACCTCTCCAGAGTCTGGGTCTGCCACTCCTGTAGCAGCAGGTCCAAGAAGTCAAAACATTTCCTGAGGGAGGAAGAAACATCATCATCATCATTACTACAATCCTCTTCAGTTTCATCATTATCATCATCATCATTACTACAACCCTCTTCAGTTTAATCTTCATCATTACTACAATCCTCTTCAGTTTCATCTTCATCATTACTACACTCCTCTTCAGTTTCATCATCTTCATCATCACTACAATCCTCTTCAGTTTCATCATCATCATCATTACTACAATCCTCTTCAGTTTCATCATCATCATCATTACTACAATCCTCTTCAGTTTCATCATCGTCATCATTACTACAATCCTCTTCATCATCATTACTACAATCCTCTTCAGTTTCATCATCATTACTACAATCCTCTTCATCATCATCATCATTACTACAATCCTCTTCAGTTTCATCATCATCATCTTCATCATTACTACAATCCTCTTCAGTTTCAACATCTTCATCATTACTACAATCCTCTTCAGTTTCATCATCATCATCACTACAATCCTCTTCAGTTTCATCATCTTCATCATTACTACAATCCTCTTCATCATCACCTTCATCATTACTACAATCCTCTTCATCATCATCATCATCACAATCCTCTTCATCATCATCATCATCAGTACTACAATCCTCTTCATCATCATCATCATCATTACTACAATCCTCTTCATCATCATCATCATTACTACAATCCTCTTCATCATCATGGTCCCGTGTGGCTCAGTTGGTAGAGCATGGCGCTTGCAACGCCAGGGTTGTGGGTTCAATTCCCACGGGGGGACCAGGGTTCAATTCCCACGGGGGGACCAGGATGAATATGTATGAACTTTCCAATTTGTAAGTCGCTCTGGATAAGAGCGTCTGCTAAAATGACTTAAATGTAAATGTTAAAAATCATCAGTACTACAATCCTCTTCATCATCATCATTACTACAATCCTCTTCATCATCATCATCATTACTACAATCCTCTTCATTACTACAATCCTCTTCATCATCATCATTACTACAATCCTCTTCATCATCATCATCATTACTACAATCCTCTTCATCATCATCATCATTACTACAATCCTCTTCATCATCATCATCATCACTACAATCCTCTTCATTACTACAATCCTCTTCATCATCATCATTACTACAATCCTCTTCATCATCATCATCATTACTACAATCCTCTTCATCATCATCATCATTACTACAATCCTCTTCATCATCATCATCATTACTACAATCCTCTTCAGTTTCATCATTATTACTACAATCATCTTCAGTTTCATCATCATCATTAATACAATCCTCTTCAGTTTCATCATCATCATCATTACTACAATCCTCTTCATCATCATCATCATCACTACAATCCTCTTCATCATCATCATCATCACTACAATCCTCTTCATCATCATCATCATTACTACAATCCTCTTCATCATCATCATCATCACAATCCTCTTCATCATCATCATTACTACAATCCTCTTCATCAGCATCATCATTACTACAATCCTCTTCTTCATCATCATCATTACTACAATCCTCTTCATCATCATCATCATTACTACAATCCTCTTCATCATCATCATCATTATTACTACAATCCTCTTCAGTTTCATCATCATCATCATCATTAATACAATCCTCTTCAGTTTCATCATCATCATCATTAATACAATCCTCTTCAGTTTCATCATCATCATTACTACAATCCTCTTCATCATGCTCACCTTCTGACGGCCACAGACTTGCATGTGCAGTTACTGGTGATCAGGGGAATGAGCCTGGGTACGTGTGTGTGCTGCAGAGAGACACATACACAGTCATTTTATTATCTGTGGTACGTGTGTGTGTGTGTGTGTGTGTGTGTGTGTGTGTGTGTGTGTGTGTGTGTGTGTGTGTGTGTGTGGGGTCTAACTCACCCGTATGATGAAGCGTATAGCAGACACCCCTGAAGTGGCCATAACCTTGGCACAGTTCGGGATGAGGTTGAACAGGACAGGAAGAATGCCCTCGGCCCCATGGTCAAACTTATTACCCAACACTGTCGACAGGTGACTGGAGAGGGGGAAAGAGAGAGGGGAGAGAGAAGGAGAGGGGGAGAGAGAGAGGGGAGAGAGAAGGAGAGAGAGAGAGGGGGAGAGAGAGAGAAAAAGAGGGAGAGAGAGAGAGAAAGAGAGAGAGAGAGAGAGGGAGAGAGAGAGGGGGAGAGAGAGAGGGGGAGAGAGAGAGGGGGGAGAGAGAGAGGGGGAGAGAGAGAGGGGGAGAGAGAGGGGGAGAGAGAGAGAGAGGGAAAGGGAGAGAGAAAGAGGGAGAGAGAAAGAGGGAGAGAGAGGGAGAGAAAGAGGGGGAGAGAGAGAGAGGTGGGAGAGAGAGCGAGAGAGAGGTGGGAGAGAGAGAGAGGAAGAAAGAGGGGGGAAAGAGAGGGAGAGATATATTAAGTGTCACTTCCATTTTTTCCCCCATTTTTTTTTTTGAGAAGTAATGTACAAAGATGTGGAAAAGTGTGTGTGTGGTACTCACGCCACAGTGATGCAGGCCTCTCGTACCACCTGTGATCGGAGGTCTTTAGCTGACAGTTTGAACGCTCCGTCCAACAGCCTCAGGTGTTGGTAGAAACACTCGTACTCCGTCGCCCCGGCAACAATCAGCGAGCGGATCTTCTTCATTGCGGCAGCTCTCTGGTCCCAGTCATGTTTGTCATCAGAACAGATCTCTCTGATCTTATTCAGGTTATCCTCCAGGTCACGAGATGAGTAGATCTGACACAGAGAGAGACAGACAGACGAGACAAGAGACAGACGAGACAAGAGACAGGCGAGACAAGAGACAGACGAGACAAGAGACAGACGAGACAAGAGACAGACGAGACAAGAGATAGACAAGAGACAGACGAGACAAACGAGACAAGAGATAGACAAGAGACAGACGAGACAGGAGATAGACGAGACAAGAGACAGACAAGAGACAAGAGACAGACGAGACAAACGAGACAAGAGATAGACGAGACAAGAGACAGACGAGACAAACGACACAAGAGATAGACAAGACAAGAGACATACAAGAGACAAGAGACAGACGAGACAAGAGACAAGAGACAGACGAGACAAGAGACAAGAGACAGACGAGACAAGAGATAGACGAGACAAGAGATAGACGAGACAAGAGATAGACGAGACAAGAGATAGACGAGACAAGAGATAGACGAGACAAGAGATAGACAAGAGACAGACAAGAGACAGACGAGACAAGAGATAGACAAGAGACAGACGAGACAGGAGATAGACGAGACAAGAGACAGACAAGAGAGACGAGACAAACGAGACAAGAGATAGACAAGAGACAGACGAGACAAGAGATAGACGAGACAAGAGACAGACAAGAGACAAGAGACAGACGAGACAAACGAGACAAGAGATAGACGAGACAAGAGATAGACGAGACAAGAGACAGACGAGACAAGAGATAGACAAGAGACAGACGAGACAAACGAGACAAGAGATAGACAAGAGACAGACGAGACAGGAGATAGACGAGACAAGAGACAGACAAGAGAGACGAGACAAACGAGACAAGAGATAGACAAGAGACAGACGAGACAAGAGACAGACAAGAGACAAGAGACAGACGAGACAAGAGACAGACAAGAGACAGACAAGAGACAAGAGACAGACAAGAGACAAGAGACAGACAAGAGACAAGAGACAGACGAGACAAGAGACAGACGAGACAGAGACAGACGAGACAAGCGAGAGAAGAGAGAGACAGAGAGATTTATTTCACACTAGTGATGGTATACAAACTGTCTTGTCTACATTGCTTGCAGTCCTGGTACTAATCTATACTAGTGTGTAATACCTGTACTGTGGGGACGTCAGTGAAAGCTTTGATGAAGTCTTCCTCATCAATGCCCCCGGTTCCATCCTTAGACGCACCTAGAGACATAGGTCAGAGGAGGTCAGAGGTCAGAATACATGTATCCCCCAGTCTGAGTGACACTATAAGTTGTCCCTCCCAAGCACTATCTGACTTGATTCAACAATACTATTAATGTACTAGAGCAGGGCTGTCCAACCCTGTTCCTGGAGAGAGACCCTCCTGTAGGTTTTAACTCCAACCCTGTTCCTGGAGAGATACCCTCCTGTAGGTTTTCACTCCAACCCTGTTCCTGAAGAGAGACCCTCCTGTAGGTTTTAACTCCAACCCTGTTCCTGGAGAGATACCCTCCTGTAGGTTTTAACTACAACCCCACTAACCTGATCGTAACTAAACTGATTCAGCTAATTATTCTAATCAGGTCCTCTAGATTAGGATTGGAGTTGAAACGTGACTGATGATGACAGATAGAGCCACAGAGACGTGACTGATGATGACAGATAGAAGAGCAGAGACATGACTGATGATGACAGATAGAAGAGCAGAGACATGACTGATGATGACAGATAGAAGAGCAGAGACATGACTGATGATGACAGATAGAAGAGCAGAGACGTGACTGATGATGACAGATAGAAGAGCAGAGACGTGACTGATGATGACAGATAGAGCCACAGAGACGTGACTGATGATGACAGATAGAGCCACAGAGACGTGACTGATGATGACAGATAGAGCCACAGAGACGTGACTGATGATGACAGATAGAAGAGCAGAGATGTGACTGATGATGACAGATAGAAGAGCAGAGACGTGACTGATGATGACAGATAGAGCCACAGAGACGTGACTGATGATGACAGATAGAGCCACAGAGACGTGACTGATGATGACAGATAGAAGAGCAGAGACGTGACTGATGATGACAGATAGAAGAGCAGACAGATGACTGATGATGACAGATGGAAGAGCAGACAGATGACTGATGATGACAGATGGAAGAGCAGAGACGTGACTGATGATGACAGACAGAAGAGCAGAGACGTGACTGATGATGACAGACAGAAGAGCAGAGACGTGACTGATGATGACAGATAGAAGAGCAGAGACGTGACTGATGATAACAGATAGAAGGGCAGAGATATGAA
>NC_052338.1:33004654-33009654 GCF_016432855.1 Salvelinus namaycush
CAGTTTTGCTTTACACAAAATATATTTGTGCAACACATTCGGCAGAAAATCGTTTAGCAGATGACAACATAAGTGCAACTATTTGGCTAGCAGCCAAGATGATGAGCTTACAACAAAGAAAACAAGGTCATTTTTGCAAAAACGATGCATGGCCAGGTTTATCATTGAAAGAATGTAGCCAGATACATTTTCAAATGTTTTGCTTGTAGTTAATGTTGCATTTTAACTTGTTACCGGAGAAAATCTACACTGGAGACAAAAACTACACTGGAGACAAGTAGCCTCCACATCAGTCAGAGCTGTCTGGTGATCCAACGATGACAGCAAAGATATTTCCTCAGAGTGGAAAAGTGTAAATGAAGCACAAAATGAGTCCTACCTTCATGGTTTGGAGCGAACACGGACTGAAGCAGAATTTACAACAACAAGCATTTTATATCTGCTTTTAAAAAACGCAGCAAGTTATTTTTTATGTTATTTTCTGCATGAAAAAAATGCAGTCCTGCATTAAAAACATGATCCCTGGCACAACCAACACACAAATCACCCAAACACACCCAACCAACCCCCCCCCCCCACCATCACCCAAACACACCCAAATAACCCCCCCACAACATCATCCAAACACACCTAGTCAACCCCCCCCCCCCCCCACACCATCAAACACAGCCAACCCCCCCCCCCCCCCACACCATCAAACACAGCCAACCCCCCCAACAACATCAAACACCCCCACCATCAAACACAGCCAACCCCCCCCACACCATCAAACACAGCCAACCAACCCAGCCCTTATTCACACAAAATGAAGCCAGCACTAATGTATGCTCTTTCAGAAACACACAGAGGGCCCAGCCCTGCACTCACAGTCACAGATGCGTTTGCAGATGAGGCGCCGCATGCCTCCAGTAGGGCGTGGTTTTGGGGCGCCACCTTCTTCTCAGACCCGTACCCCAACACACCCTCCCACCCCATACACACACCTTTCAAAATGGATCTACACACACTTTACTGCCATCCGAAAAACCCTCCACCCATATCACTGATGGCATTTTCTCTCTCTCTCTCTCTCCCTTCCTCTCTCTCAATCCCTCTTCTCTCCTCCTTCCCTCTGCGGCCAGGCAGCCAATCGGCGCAGCGACGACATCATGCTGTAGCAGTCAGTGCGGAGGAAGAGGAGTGTGTGTGTGTGTGTTTGTGAGAGTGTGTGTGTGAGTGTGTGTGTGTGTGAGAGTGTGTGTGTGAGAGTGAAGCCCCTGGTATACTAACATGGTTTATCTAGCCTCCCTCACAGCAGCTAACCTAAGCTCATTACCATCAACACACACACACACACACACACACACACACACACGAGGCAATGATAACTTCACATACACACACACTACAAAGTGCCTCATCATATTTCACATACTCTGATATCCATAGAACTAAGACCTCCACACACACAGAGAACACAAGGCTGAGTGGGCTGTGGTGGTGTAGAGATCAGATCAGGAGGGAGAGGAGACAGAGGGGAGGTGGGGGGGGACGGGACACCCCTCCAGCTGAGACCTGATCTTTACAAACATCCACAAACACACCCCTGAGTTCCATCTCAGGACGGAGTGTGTGCAAAGCTGTCATCAAGGCAAAGGGTGGCTTACTTTAAAGAATCTCAAATATAAAATATATTTTGATTTGTTTAACCCTTTTTGGGGTTACTACATGATTCCATATGTGTTATTTCATAGTGTTGATGTCTTAACATTTATTCTACAATGTAGAAAATAGTAAAATAAAGAAAAACCCTGGAGTGAGTAGGTGTGTCCAAACTTTTGACTGGTACTGTAAAATATGTATTTGATTAAACATTATTTATTTTGGGGCCTTTTTTCTGCAATTAGCTCACACAAACACATTGAATAACAGATTGACTACATGGAACAGATAGTACCAAAAAAATATAAAAAATAAAGAAATGTCTGAAATGTCTCTCCGATATCTGAGCGATATAAGAAAGATCCAATTTTTTTTTTTTTGTACATGTATTTAATCCCATATTATTGGCATTAAACAGTCTCCGCATGACTCGTTTCAGGAAACTAGGCATATTTCATGGCTCACTACTTCACAGGAGAGGCATTTGAAAGTAAAATTTGTATATATATATATATATTTTTTTTTTAAATCAAAATACGTTTTTTTTTGTTGGCAGAAATGACTTCTGGAACATGTGAACTTTCATGTGTCTTAACAACAAACTTGTGTAAATATGAATAAAATTGTTACAATTATGAACTTAGTTGGTTTGGCCACAGAAAAAGCCAGGAATCTTCCCGCTAGCCATGATTGGCTGAGTTAATGAGTGGGCTGGAGATGCCGTGAGAGGAGAGAGGATTGGTCTGCCATGTAGCCCGCTTCTGTCTATTTGAGCTGGTCAGTATGTCTAGGTAATCCTGTCTAACGCAGCTTTAAAAAAAAATCTATATATCACGTAATAGAACTGCATAACATGCTGACCAGACCGGACACGTCGCAAAATAAATGTAGAAATCCATTTTATTCAATTATTGCGCCAACGAACGTCTGCGATGCCAAGGGCTAAAATAGAACTCCTTTCTATTTCTGACGCATATCGCGCTGAAAGTCCTGCCTCTCCCATCTCCTCATTGGTTTATAGAAGCAGGTACCCACGTGCCATCTCCTCATTGGTTATACCAACGTGGGTGATTGAAAGACAAACTGTTTTGCCGGTAGTTGTGGTAATACTATGAAAGATGCCAATCACCATATAAGTTCAAAGATGAAAAAGCCTGGAAGGAGGAGAGATGACTAGAAACGATTTGGTTGGCAGTTTTATGTGTGGATTAATTGGCGGAGTAGAGGAGCTTGTGCATTTCAGGTAAAATAACTCAATGTTTAGATCCCAGGACAAATTAACTAGCAACAGCAAGCTAGCTAAATAGGACAAATTAGCTAGCAAATGCAAGCTAACTAGCTAAATTGACATACATGTTTAATGCTTTTCGACCTGTCCCCAAATTAATGTAATTGGTTCAGAGTTTGTTTTGCTATTTTAACCTGCGTGTCGTCATCACGTTTAGTGTAGGGGGACAAAATAAATGTATGCACGACAGCGAACGATGGCGCACGCGCACAGCCGGTTTGGGTTCCTTGTCAGTGTCCACTTTCTGGAGGACTGAGTTTTGAAACCAGTTGAATTATAGTATGATAGCTAAGGAGATGGAGAAAACACCTGTCTCATGATTACATCTTCAAACTAAAGGGCAACCTGGCATCGTTGACAGGGAGAAGCATTCATCCATGATGTACACGGGTAAGAAAGTCTAACTAGCTACATTTTCAGATATTTCACATTTCTAAATTGGACAGAAAGTCATTTTCCTTTCAAGTTAACGTGTACTGTTAGCTAGCTAGCTAACGCTACGAGTATGATCTCATTATTTGTATCTCGGAGCCGTTTGCGTCGCTCTGGCTATCTACTCCGATTTCAGAGCACTCTCATCTGAGTGTGCCAGAGTGCAGAATAACTGACGAATTTATGAACGCTCAACACATGTTGAATATGGCCGGTGTCAGTAAACGTTGGCAAATAAGCATAAATTGTTGCCAGCAGCACAATTGCAGTCACCAATGCTCTGGATAACATGTAAACAGCCTAACCAGCTCTGCTAGGGCGAGTCAAATGGTCAGAGTGAGGTGTTCTCTCATTTGTATCATTTCATTTCTCTCATTTGTAGCAAGCTAGCCAACTTGCCAGTTAGCGTGGGTGCTTGACTGCTGTTGTCAGTATCAACCCTTAATGAGATGGGTGAGGCTAAAGCTTAAGAGGGTGTGAACCATGCTGAATGGGTGTAGACAAAGAGCAGCTCTCCAGTAGGTACCAAAACATTCAAGGGCCATTTTCTCAGAAGTGAGGTAACAAGTTTTTCAACTTTCAAAGCAGAATTACTTTCCCATTGTTCCTCAAATTCAGTGTATGAGACACCATTTTGTAGCTCTGTGTCTCTGCTTTTAGCCAAAGTTAAAAATAAAAAAAAACTTCAAATTTTGCTACATAAGACCAAATCAAGGCGGTCGGTCACATATACCATTATTTGTATTATTATATTTTCAACTGGTACCAGGGGACCTTCAGACAAGTCTTGTGGGGCCTGTGGGCGTCCTAGAAACATGTGCATGTTTGTGAGAGTCTCCCCTTTGCACAGAGGATAATATTAGTGTGTAGCCCAAACGGTTTGGATGCTACTGACAGAAGTTGTACCGGCTTAAGACGAGTCATCTGACACTTGTAGAGCAAAACGGAGAACACCATCGTGTTCGTGCCAGTCTTATCTTCCCATAGAGGGTTCATAATAGTTTGTAGGCCAAACCGTTCCGGATGCTATAGATGATTTTATGAGAAGACCGATTTTTCAAATTTTTGAAGGTATGACGGAATGAGACGGTATTTTATGTTTTTGATTAATGAAAGTTCTACATTTACTTCATGAGTAGTGACCCTACTACGGTGGCAACACATATATTCTAAATGATTTCAATGTGTCTTTCTCCATTCTGATTGGTTTATACTGTTCAATTCAACTTCACCCTAAAATAATTTCCTGCACTCATGTTTATTCTAATTCTATAGTTAAATAACAGAGGGCACTTTGAATACAGTGTTGTTTGAAATGACAACGAATGAACATGCAATGGATGAGTTATTGTGACAGGGTAGGAACCAAAGTGATGTTCAGTGTTTCCTAGGGGACCCTATAATCTTTGGCTACATTACATCTTTATTCATGTAGCCAACATATTCATGCTTCACCTATTCCTCTTTGATTTAGAAGATACTGTTGCACAAACAACATGCTGATTCAAGCCACCAGCACTGGTATCAGGCTGTATTAGCTAGCCAGCTAACTAGCGATTAGCATTAGTGGCAAACACGATTTAGCTTAACTTGCTAAGAAAATACAAACTAGCTGTTTCAGATGCAAGAAACACAAACT
>NC_052338.1:33014654-33019654 GCF_016432855.1 Salvelinus namaycush
GTTATAACCCACCTATCTAGAGAGACCTGGGCCCGGTTATAACCCACCTATCTAGAGAGACCGGGGCCCGGTTATAACCCACCTATCTAGAGAGACCGGGGCCCGGTTATAACCCACCTATTTAGAGAGACCGGGGCCCGGTTATAACCCACCTATCTAGAGAGACCGGGGCCCGGTTATAACCCACCTATCTAGAGAGACCTGGGCCCGGTTATAACCCACCTATCTAGAGAGACCTGGGCCCGGTTATAACCCACCTATCTAGAGAGACCGGGGCCCGGTTATAACCCACCTATCTAGAGAGACCGGGGCCCGGTTATAACCCACCTATCTAGAGAGACCGGGGCCCGGTTATAACCCACCTATCTAGAGAGACCGGGGCCCGGTTATAACCCACCTATCTAGAGAGACCTGGGCCCGGTTATAACCCACCTATCTAGAGAGACCGAGGCTGTTATAACCCACCCATCTAGAGACCGAGGCTGTTATAACCCACCCATCTAGAGAGACCGAGGCTGTTATAACCCACCCATCTAGAGAGACCGAGGCTGTTATAACCCACCCATCTAGAGAGACCGGGGCTGTTATAACCCACCCATCTAGAGAGACCGGGGCTGTTATAACCCACCCATCTAGAGAGACCGGGGCCCGGTTATAACCCACCCATCTAGAGAGACCGGGGCCCGGTTATAACCCACCCATCTAGAGAGACCGAGGCTGTTATAACCCACCCATCTAGAGAGACCGAGGCTGTTATAACCCACCCATCTAGAGAGACCGAGGCTGTTATAACCCACCCATCTAGAGAGACCGAGGCTGTTATAACCCACCTATCTAGAGAGACCGGGGACCGGTTATAACCCACCTATCTAGAGAGACCTGGGCTGTTATTACCCACCTATCTAGAGAGACCGGGGCCCGGTTATAACCCACCCATCTAGAGAGACCGGGGCCCGGTTATAACCCACCCATCTAGAGAGACCGGGGCCCGGTTATAACCCACCCATCTAGAGAGACCGAGGCTGTTATAACCCACCCATCTAGAGAGACCGGGGCCCGGTTATAACCCACCCATCTAGAGAGACCGAGGCTGTTATAACCCACCCATCTAGAGAGACCGAGGCTGTTATAACCCACCCATCTAGAGAGACCGAGGCTGTTATAACCCACCCATCTAGAGAGACCAGGGCCCGGTTATAACCCACCCATCTAGAGAGACCGGGGACCGGTTATAACCCACCTATCTAGAGAGACCTGGGCTGTTATTACCCACCTATCTAGAGAGACCGGGGCCCGGTTATAACCCACCCATCTAGAGAGACCGGGGCCCGGTTATAACCCACCCATCTAGAGAGACCGAGGCTGTTATAACCCACCCATCTAGAGAGACCGGGGCCCGGTTATAACCCACCCATCTAGAGAGACCGAGGCCCGGTTATAACCCACCCATCTAGAGAGACCGAGGCTGTTATAACCCACCCATCTAGAGAGACCGAGGCTGTTATAACCCACCCATCTAGAGAGACCGGGGCTGTTATAACCCACCCATCTAGAGAGACCGGGGCTGTTATAACCCACCCATCTAGAGAGACCGGGGCTGTTATAACCCACCTATCTAGAGAGACCGAGGCTGTTATAACCCACCCATCTAGAGAGACCGGGGCTGTTATAACCCACCCATCTATCTAGCAGCTGCTCAGGCAGTAATAAAACCATTATAATATATATATAATCCAGTCTGAGAACCTCACACACAAAGAAATGCCACCCAGCAACACATTTGGTGGCGCATTGTAAAAAAGCCTGCATGCAAGAGCACACACACAGAAAACACTGAAATGTTCACAATGCTCTGCCAAATGAGTCTGTGTGTCCACAGGGGGGCAGCACTAGCCTTAATATGTAGACCACACAGGCAGCTACTGTACATCCCTAGACCACACAGGCAGCTACTGTACATCCCTAGACCACACAGGCAGCTACTGTACATCCCTAGACCACACAGACAGCTACTGTACATCCCTAGACCACACAGACAGCTACTGTACATCCCTAGACCACACAGACAGCTACTGTACATCCCTAGACCACACAGACAGCTACTGTACATCCCTAGACCACACAGACAGCTACTGTACATCACTAGACCACACAGACAGCGAGAGAGAAGAAAAAGCCAAAACAGAATCACTCAAACTATCCCCAGACAGACACAGAGATGGTAAGAGAGACCAGCCAAGTACATCATCAAGGACCTGAGCCAAGGCCTGTTCACCCCACTACATCTAGAAGATCCTCAAGGACCTCAGGAAACCCGAGCCACTACATCTAGAAGATCCTCAAGGACCTCAGGAAACCCGAGCCAAGGCCTGTTCACCCCACTACATCTAGAAGATCATCAAGGACCTCAGGAAACCTGAGCCAAGGCCTGTTCACTCCACTACATCTAAAAGATCCTCAAGGACCTCAGGAAACCTGAGCCATGGCCTGTTCACCCCACTACATCTACAAGATCATCAAGGACCTCAGGAAACCTGAGCCAAGGCCTGTTCACCCCACTACATCTAGAAGATCATCAAGGACCTCAGGAAACCCGAGCCACTACATCTAGAAGATCATCAAGGACCTCAGGAAACCTGAGCCATGGCCTGTTCACCCCACTACATCTAGAAGATCATCAAGGACCTCAGGAAACCCGAGCCACTACATCTAGAAGATCATCAAGGACCTCAGGAAACCTGAGCCATGGCCTGTTCACCCCACTACATCTAGAAGATCCTCAAGGACCTCAGGAAACCCGAGCCACTACATCTAGCAGATCATCAAGGACCTCAGGAAACCCGAGCCACTACATCTAGAAGATCATCAAGGACCTCAGGAAACCCGAGCCACGGCCTGTTCACCCCACTACATCTAGAAGATCCTCAAGGACCTCAGGAAACCTGAGCCATGGCCTGTTCACCCCACTACATCTAGAAGATCATCAAGGACCTCAGGAAACCTGAGCCACTACATCTAGAAGATCATCAAGGACCTCAGCCATTAAATATAGAAGGAGACAGTACAGGCGCATCAAAGCTGGGACAGCGAGACTGATTAAAACAGCTTCTATATTCAATAACTATTTTTTTTTATTACTTAACCTTTATTTATCTTTATTTAACAAATTCTTATTTACAATGACGGCCTACACTGCCAGGGGCAGAACGGCAGATTTTTACCTCGTCAGCTTGGGGATTCCAGCAGCATACCACCCTGCATACCACTGCTGGCTTGCTTCTGAAGCTAAGCAGGGTTGGTCCTGGTCAGGCCCTGGATGGGAGACCAGATGCTGCTGGAAGTGGTGTTGGAGGGCCAGTAGGAGGCACTCTTTCCTCTGGTCTAAACAAAGATCCCAATGCCCCAGGGCAGTGATTGGGGACACTGCTCTGTGTAGGGTGCAGTCTTTCGGATGGGACGTTAAACGGGTGTCCTGACTCTCTGAGGTCATTAAAGATCCCATGGCACTTATCGTAAGAGTAGGGGTGTTAACCCCGGTGTCCTGGCTAAATTCCCAATTTGGCCCTCAACCATCACGGTCACCTAATAATCCCCAGTTTACAATTGGCTCATTCATCCCCCTCCTCTCCCCTGTAACTATTCCCCAGGTCGTTGCTGCAAATGAGAACGTGTTCAGTCAACTTACCTGGTAAAATAACGGATAAATAAATAAATAAATAAATAAATAAATTCGATCTAGCAACCTTTCGGTTACTGGCCCAACGCTCTAACCACTAGGCTACCGGCCACCCCAGGCCCCCAGACTGTTATATCCAGGTCATCAGACTGTTAAATAGTAACCACTAGCCGGCCTCCACCCAGTACCCTGCCCTGAACATTAGTCACTGTTACTATCCGGCTACCACCCAGTACCCTGCCCTGAACATTAGTCACTGTTACTATCCGGCTACCACCCAGTACTCTACCCTGAACATTAGTCACTGTTACTATCCGGCTACCACCCAGTACCCTGCCCTGAACATTAGTCACTGTTACTATCCGGCTACCACCCAGTACTCTACCCTGAACATTAGTCACTGTTACTAGCTAGCTACCACCCAGTACTCTACCCTGGCCTTAGAGACCCTATGTACATAGTCATTGAACAAGGTTCACTGTAATAATGTTTACATACTGTTTTACTCACTTCATATGTACATGCTGTATTCTAGTCCAGGCTCATCCTATATAACTACTGCTGTCCACTTCATATGTACATGCTGTATTCTAGTCCAGGCTCATCCTATATAACTACTGCTGTCCACTTCATATGTACATGCTGTATTCTAGTCCAGGCTCATCCTATATAACTACTGCTGTCCACTTCATATGTACATGCTGTATTCTAGTCCAGGCTCATCCTATATAACTACTGCTGTCCACTTCATATGTACATGCTGTATTCTAGTCCAGGCTCATCCTATATAACTACTGCTGTCCACTTCATATGTACATGCTGTATTCTAGTCCAGGCTCATCCTATATAACTACTGCTGTCCACTTCATATGTACATGCTGTATTCTAGTCAAGGCTCATCCTATATAACTACTGCTGTCCACTTCATATGTACATGCTGTATTCTAGTCCAGGCTCATCCTATATAACTACTGCTGTCCACTTCATATGTACATGCTGTATTCTAGTCCAGGCTCATCCTATATAACTACTGCTGTCCACTTCATATGTACATGCTGTATTCTAGTCAAGGCTCATCCTATATAACTACTGCTGTACACACCTTTTCTATTCATATACTGTCAATACGGTCTTTACACATTATATATATATATATATATTCCGGTCTCGGACATTGCTTGCTCTGATATTTCTTAATTTATGAGTATTTTTCATAGATCATTAATTGATTTATTATTGCTAGATGCACTGTTAGAAACACAAGCATTACACTGCACCTGCAATTACATCTACCAATCTGAGTACGAGACCAATAAACGTTGAT